>NC_134353.1:332130834-332430834 GCF_048569485.1 Anomaloglossus baeobatrachus
TTTCCCGTTCTTAGGTCAATTAGGAACCAAAATTATTTAGATTTGCCAAATGCCAGAATAATGAGAGAGAGAATGTTTTAAGGCATTTTTATTGCTTTCTGCAAAGTCAAACGTTTACATACATTTCATTGTTATTTGGTACCATTGGCCTTAAACTGTATGACTTGGATCAAACATTTTGGATCTCCTTCCACAAGCTTCTCACAATAGTTGGTAGGAATTTGGGCCCATTCCTCCTGACAGAACATGTGTAACTGAGCCATGTTTGTAGTCGCCTTGCTCACACCTGTCTTTTCAGCTTTGCTCATACATTTCAATAGGATTGAGATCACGGCTTTGTGATGGCCACTCCAAAACATTGACTTTGTTATCCTTAAGCAACTTAATAACCAGTTTTGCAGTATGCTTTGGGTCATTGTCCATCTGGAAGACCAATTTCCGCCCAAGCTTTAAGTTCCTGGCTGATGTCTTAAGATTTTGCTTCAGTATTGCCACATAATCGGGTGTATAAAAAGAGCGATTAGCTCTCGGGATCCCAACGTATTGTTACCCCTCTATAAATCACTTGTAAGGCCACACCTGGAATATTGGATCCAGTTTTGGGCTCCACATTTTTAAAAAGGACATTCAGAAGTTAGTTCAAAGGCAGTCAACTAGTTTATTGAAAGGAATGGAAGGCCCACCCATATGATGAGAGGTTGAAAAAGATGGATTTGTTTAGCTTAGAAAAAAGACGTCTCAGAGGAGATCTCATTTATATGTATAAATACATGAATGGTCAATATAAAGGACTGGCTCATGACTAGAGTTGAGCGCGGTTCGAGGTTCTCCAGTTCGCGGCTCGAGTAATTTTGGGGGCTGTTCTAGATCGAACTAGAGCTCGAGCTTTTTTGCTAAAGCTCGATAGTTCTAGATACGTTCGAGAACGGTTCTAGCAGCAAAAAAACCAGCTAATTCCTAGCTGGCTTTCCGCTGTAATAGTGTATGTCACTCTGTGACTCACACTATTATGACATTTCAGTGTATAGTGTGCGGGAACAGCGCATTCAGATCACTGCTGTATGTATAATGGCGATCGCCATTTTTTTTTTTCCTTGTCTTCCTTCCCTAAGCGCGCGTGTGAAGTGGGGCGGGCCAGCATGTCAGCCAATCCCAGACACACACACAGCTAAGTGGACTTTTAGCCAGAGAAGCAATGGCATGTGTGATAGGATGTCCATGTCACATGTCCCTGCATTATAAAACCGGACATTTTCCTCCAGCACGCCATTATCTGCCTTCTGCGTCCTTGGTGTCAGACATCACTGGCGCAGCTCCTATCGCCGATACTGCTGAATACGCTCCATACACAGTGCTGGACAGCTTAGGGATAGCACTTTCTATCAGTCCTTTTAAGGGCTCATACCGGCAGGGTCAGAGCCATAGGTGACAGAGTTAAAAACAGAGTTTAACAGCTAAACAAGATGACAGCGTCTGTGTAGCTAAGGTCAGGGATTTCCTTGCTGCATTTCCCCATTAGGAGGGATAGAAAGGCAGGCTTCCTTTCCTCTACCCAGAGACCCACAACCCTGCCACTGTACCCTCCTGCCCTTTGCACACTCCAACTCATTGTTACTAAGCCATTATACTAGCAAACACTGAGTGAACTTAGTTGCATCCTAAACGTGGCTATTGGACTTCTGTATAGTCCCACTAGTGCAAAGATATTTGCAGCATGTCTGCCTGCATTGCACACTCCAACTCATTGTTACTTACTAAGACATTATAATACCAAAAATTGAGTAAACTTAGTGGCATACAAGAAGTGGCTGTTGTACTCCATTAGTGCCCCACTGGTGCAAATCTATGTGCAGCACCTGTGCAGGACACCCTCCTGCTCTGTTTTTAATAAGCTATAATGATAGCAAAAAATACTGCCATTTAGTGGCATCATAGAACTGGATGTTGTATTTCATTATTGTCCCACTGGTGCCAAGCTATTTCTAGCACCTCTGCATGACACCCTCATGCACATTTTGCTACGCTAATGTTATAGCAAACTCAGGGAGTTCATTGCTGCATTTGATAATTCGGAGGGATAGAAAGTGAGGCTTCCTTTAGCTTTTCCTTCTGTTCATAGACAGCATCTCCAAGTCCACACCCGAAGAGCAATTTCTCCTCCACGTCTAAGTGTGGAGAGGCAGCTAGTGCACATGCGTGTGCTGATTTACCCCAGCTGCAGCCTAACTACAGTGTTTCGCCTAGTGAGTATGCTCAGCCTGACTGTGCCATTCCTGACGCTAAGTCTTAATTTCGGGATACAGCGCATGCTACCACACTTAGTGTGAAAAGCCTCTTTGCACAGGTACTTGCATTCCGTGCCGAGTCTAAGTCCTGTTTTGTGCCGAGACACCATGCTAAAGCTGATAGTCTTTTTTCAGAGACTCTATTTCATGCAACTGACCATGCTCAGGCACTTACTGCATCAGAAACTAGGTCCGGTAATGAACTCTTTGGCCCTGCCCCTGATGTGGGGGGGCCCATATAGACCACAGGGCATCAGGTGTCCTGACGATGTGGCCAGGCCACTCCCAAATGGCTTGCAGAGGCCCGCCCCTATGACTTGTCACCTCATTATTGATGGTCAGACGATGACTGGTGAGGTGTTTGTGTCGTGGCAGCCATGAGGTCATTATTGAAGTTGCGCTTCCAAATAGGACGCTAGTTATGCCACTCATGACGTGTCACTCTGCTTTTGTCTCCAGGAGGTGCATTGTGGTCCACCCTGGTTTGGGGCGGACCCAGGTTATAAAACGGGCTGGAGCCAACAAGGAGGTGCGCAGTATTCTATTATGCTCTGAAAGAGCACACCTCCATGTGTTGAACCCATTGCGGCTTTAGGCCAGAGGTAGGCAGGGATAGGGCGTCGATGCAGGCCGCCACCACAGTTGGTAACGCAGAACGGTTAAGACCAGCTCCTGTCCTACAAGTCCTGCTTGTGCAGCCCAGTGGCATTAACAGGCCTGCTGCTGCTGATGCGCCTGCTGTCCACAGGTGCGGCCCCAATGCACACGGTCAGCATACTCAATGGCCCCTGTGATGTTAACAGGGAGTTCCTGGGCTGGGTGGGCGTGTGGACCCTGTGACGCTAACAGGGCTCCCAGTCTCAAGATCCGAGTGGCGTCTAACTTGGTTCAGGCAACTATTAGTTTCATAGCCACACAGATCTGTATCCTCCACCTAACCTTCCAGTTGCCAACCTCTCCTTTTCCATCTGGGAGCACGGTGGACATTGACTGCTGATGGGGATATATACCTTTTCTCTTTCTTTTCTTATTAATTTTCGTTACATAGCGGTAACATAGTATATACCACCTTATCCAAATCTGCCAGTCCCACCGTAACAGATGGTTTTTCTTCATCAAATGTTACTTTTGCTTAACCACCAAACTCACGGACAAAAACTTTTTTCCCCTTTCCAACACACCTGTTCCCCTTTCCACCAGCATTTGTCCTTTTTCAACTCATTTGGTATATGACCAAAAGTGCAACTCTGCAGGGACACCGTACTCAATGCCATCTCAGCACAGCAGCCAGCCCTCGGTCCCTCAGATGTGGACAAGTAAAAGCCCATTTCCTCCTATCCATGACAAGGCGTTGAGATTCACTCTGTGCAGCACTGATGTTTACTGGAAAAGCAGATCTAAGAATCCGTACCACCTTCTGCAGATACTCCTGTATACGTGCGTCCCTTTCTATGGCAGGAATTATTTCGCCAAATTTTGTCTTGTACCGTGGATCTAACAGTGTGGCAACCCAGTAGTCAGGATTACTTCGAATTCGTACAATCCGAGGGTCATGTTGTAGGTAGTGCAGCAAGAAGGCGCTCATGTGTCTTGTGCATCCAGGAGGACCAAGTCCTTGGTGTGTTGGTGGCAGAGAGGTGAGAATCGTGCCTCCTTCCTCTGAACTCTCCCCCAAACCTCGCACAACCGAAATGTGAGCAAGATCTCACTCATCTGCTGAGTCTTCCATGCCCATCGCCAGTTCGTCCTCCATTTCTTCATGGGCTCCTGCACCTTCCTCAACAATTTTTGCTGATACTATGCGCCCTTGTTAATCCCTCTCCCCCACCGTCCCTTGACTTCCGCCTAGGTGCCGCTCACCGTCTGGACCTTGTAGATCTTATCCCTTCTGCATATGACTCCTCCTGTACTTCCTCCCCTTCCTCTTGGACCAACACCTGACTCCGAATAATGCATACAGTGTGCTCCATCTTGTAGATGACCAGAATTGTCACGCTGAGAATGGCATCGCCATCGCCATCGCCAGAAGATCTTCGTTGACATTTGTAAACTGTGTAGAAGGTCCTTGATCTGACACCACTCCAGCAGTGTGATCTGCACCACCTCTGGATCAAGTTAGCCTAGGGTATACGTCATACCGTATTTCAGCAGGGCTCTGCGGTGCTGCCACAGACGCTGAAACATGTGCAGATTCAAATTCCTGCGTGTCGGAACATCGCATTTCAGGCGTTTAACCGCCAGACCCTAAGACTTCAGGAGCGATGAAAGTTGTTGAGCTGCTGGGTGCGAAGGATGAAAGTGAGCACATAGCAGCGTGCCCGCTGCACAAGGCCATGTAGGCCGGGATGGTATTTTAAAAATTGCTGGAGAATCAGATTCAACACGTGAGCCATACAAGGCACGTGTGTCACATTGCCCTGACGAAGGGCCGCAGACAGGTTTGCATCATTGCTGCACACGGCTGTTAAGTCACCAACGTAGTCCACTCAATCAATTTGTACTCCGGTCGCCAGGTGACAACGTGTTCCTTTCGTGCATAGTGCTGATGATGGGAAAGGAGTCGATGCCTGCGGCGCAGGTGGACGCAGGTTATGGTCACCCACTGGGTTGCGTTACCTTGACAGATACAGAACCACAGGCTGAATGTAGGTGGTGGGTATCTTACAGATGAAGTATCATCATTCAGCTACAACCAATGGGAAGACACCACACCCTTTTTTTAGGCCCCTCCTGTCTGCAGACCACTGCCAGACAAAGCTATGAACCTCTTGTTACTGTTACCCCCAGTTCAGTTTTATGAGTTTGTGTGCTTGTTACCTGACTACTTTTCCTGCTTGCTGTTTATGTACCTCATTGGCCGATCCGCATTTCACCTCTGCTTGTTTTCTGATTAAAGCTGGTGTCACACTAAGCGACAGCGACAACGACGTCGCTGTTACGTCACCATTTTCGGTGACGTAACAGCGACCTTGTAAGTCGCTGTTATGATCGCTGCTTAGCTGTCAAACACAGCAGAAGCAGCGATCATAACGTCGCTGTGCTACATGTGCAGAGAGCAGGGAGCTGCGCTTAGCGCTGGCTCCTTGCTCTCCTAGGTACAGTACACATCGGGTTAATTAACCCGATGTGTGCTGCAGCTACATGTCACAGTGCAGAGAGCAAGGAGCCGCGCACACTGCTTAGCGCTGGCTCCTTGCTCTCCTTGCTACAGTATACATCGGGTTAATTACCCGATGCATACTGCAGCCACATGTCACAGTGCAGGAGCCGGCACTGGCAGCAAGAGCGGAGGCTGGTAACCAGCGTAAACATCGGGTAACTAGGGAAAGGTCTTCCCTTGGTTACCCGATGTTTACGCTGGTTACAGCTTACCGCAGCTGCCAGTGCCGGCTCCTGATCGCTTCATTTCGTCGCTCTCTCGCTGTCACACACAGCGATGTGTGTGTCACAGCGGGAGAGTGACGACCAAAAAATGAAGCTGGACATTCAGCAACGACCGGCGACCTCACAGCAGGGGCCAGGTCGTTGCTGGATGTCACACACAGCGACAGCGACGGGACGTCGCTGCAACGTCACAGAAAATGGTGACGTAGCAGCGACGTCGTTGTCGTCGTCGTCGTTATGTGTGACACCAGCTTAAGTCCTGGCCATCCCATTCTGTTCCTCTTCCTCAATTAATGTTTTGACCCTGCATGACTACTATTCTCTGGAACTGCAGTCTTCGACAGGTATTGATCAACTTGGGCCCTGTGTAATTCCAAATCACTGTATAGGGGTTAAAGGGTTTCAGGGTTCTGGGTGTCCAGCTTGGTGAGTGGCTTGCCTCTAGCCTATCCTTTACAGCCCATCTGAGTGTGTCGATCCAGGCAGGCGTTACACCGTGCCCTCTGCAGAAGGCCATGTAGGCCGGGATAGTGTTTTAAAAATTGCTGGACAACCAGGTTCAACACGTGAGCCATACAAGGCACGTGTGTCACATTGCCCTGAAGAAGGGTCGCAGACTGGTTTGCATCATTGTCGCACCCGACCTTCCCTGACTGCTGGTTGAGTGGAGACAACCATTGATGAAACTCGGTCTCACTCTCCAGAGCTAACCGTCCACAATTCCTCAGCGGTGTCTCACATTTCCCCTACATTTCAAAGTAAACATTTGACCGCCTGATGGCCTTGAGCTCTGCTGCCAACATAGTAAGGAGGTGTGTGGGATTCCTTGGGCGCAGTTACAAGGAAGGGTGGCCTGACCACACAGGGTTTGGGCCGAGGTGGAGGACCCACACGAGGTTAAGGAGGCAGAAGCAGTGGAGGAACTTGTACATACAGAGGAAGGATTGACACACAAGTCGTGGGGACGGCAAGACTTGTACAGCAAACCCTTCTCCATCTCTCACCATAGTTACCCAGTGCCCAGTCAGCAACATGTAACTCTCCTGTCCATGCTTACTGGTCCAAGTATCTGTGGTGAAATGCACCATGTCACACACACAGTTTCTCAAGGAATCGGTGAGGTTGTGTGCGACCTGCTGTGGTAGCGCGGGCACGCCTTTCTTGGAGAAGGAGTGACGACTGGCCATCGGCTCTTGGGGCACTGCAATGAGCATAAGGTCTCGAAAATCCTCAGTCTCAAAAGGGTGTAAAGGCAGCCTTTCTGTTGCCAACAAGTTGCAGATGAGGAAACTCAACCTCTTAGGCATGTCATGCCCTTCGAAAATCATGTAAAACACAGTGAGCTGACTCCAACCACAGTCTCCCTCGTTGCCACTAATTGGGCCACACACACCCCACTTGACTGGCATCAGTTGACCCCCCTTTTGAAAAAGAAAAAGATGCTTTGCATGAAGCACTCTCAAAAATACGCGTGCCTTTCCCGTCCCCTGGATGACCCAGGGGAAGAAAAGTCCTCTGAGAGCCATGTCCACATCGTCAGTGGACAGACACGTGTGCTTATCTGCAAGCAGACCCCCAGCAGCACTGAAACAGGTTCCGAGAGAACGCTGGCTGCAGGACACGACAAGATCCCCAAGGTGTACGTGGCAAGCTCAGGCAATTTATCCAGATTGGAAGCCTAAAATGAGCAGGGCTCAAGTTGCACAGTAATGGCATCGATGTTTCCTTGCATATACTCATATATCTGTGTCTCCTCCTCTTTTTCCTTGTCCAGCTCTTTTGTTTTCGCATGAGTATATGTCCTTGTCACTTTCCCATGTGTTTGTGTTGTGTTGTGAGTTGTTTGTCACCTTTTGGACACCTTTGAGGGTGTTTTCTAGGTGTTTTTATGTGTTTGTGATTGCCTGCCATTGTTTCCTATGCAGTTCGAGTTCGGTTCGACGAACCGAACTCGAACGGGACCTCCGTTCGGCGAACCGACCTCGAGCCGAACCGCGACCGGTTTGCTCATCTCTACTCATGACTGACTGCTTCCAAAGACAATACTAAGGACCAGAGGAGATACACTGCGAGTGGAAGAAAAGCGATTCCAGCAGCTAAATAGGAAAAGGTTCTTTACAGTTAGAGCAGTCAGACTGTGGAATGCCCTACCACATGAGTTAGTAATGGCAGATACTAGAACAGCTTTTAAAAAAAGGCTGGACGATTTCCTCAGTACACACGGCATTGTCGGTTATAAATGACTTAGGCTCCTTTCACATTGCGTTTTACCTTCCGCTCACAGGTCCCAGCCGGAGCATCTGTCCGAACCGCCCCTCCCCCACTCTGCAAAGCGTGTTCCAGACGCATGCGCCCGACAGGGCCATTAACTGCTATGGAGCGCACTGCGTTAGCGTGTGCTCTGTTTTGTGCCATTTTTTTGCACATATACGTTTCTGCAGACTGACACCCGAACGTAGGTGGACTACGTTCGGGTGTCCGTCTGCAGAAACTTATATATGTGCAAAAAATGGCACAAAACAGAGCACACGCTAACGCAGTGCGCTCCATAGCAGTGAATGGCCCTGCCGGGCGCATGCTTCCGGAACACTCTTTGCAGAGTGGGGAAGGGGCGGTTCGGACAGATGCTCCGACGGTACCTGTGAGCGGAAGGTAAAACGCAATGTGAAAGGGGCCTCAATAACAAAATGTAGAATTGGTGGAGGAAGGTTGAACTACATGGATTTAGGTCTTTTTTCAACCTTTGTAACTATGTAACTGTATGTAACTTTATAATCTTCTTTCCTCATGATGCAATCTATTTTGTGAAGTGTACTAGTCCCTACTGCAGCAAAACAACCCCACAACATGATGCTTTCACAGTTGGGATGGTGCTTTTAGGCTTCAAATCGTTTCCTTTTTTTTCTCTAAATGTACCGATGGTCATTATAGACAAACAGTTTAATTTTAGTTTCATCACACCACAGGACATGTATCCAAAAATTAAGATCTTTCTTCCTGTGTGCATTTGCAAACATTAACCTGGCTTTTATGTTTCTTTTGGAGTAATGGCTCTTCCTGGCAGAGTGGCTTTCCCGCTCATGTTGATACAGTACTCTTTTCACTGTGGGTAATGACAGCCTTACCAACTGCCGCCAGCATCTTCATAAGGTATTTTGGTTTTGTTCTTGGGTTGAAATCCACTTTCATCTCTGGTTCACAGAACCCATCTCCTTCCTGAGCGGTATTATGGCTGGACATTCCCATCTTGTTTGTACTTGCATATAATTGTTTGTACAGATGAATGAGGCACCTTCAGGTATCTGGAAATTGCACACAAGGATGAACCTTGTGCAAGTCCACAGTTCTTTTCCTGAGATCTTGTCTGATTTACTTTGACTTTTCCATGATGCTACACAAAGAAGCTGTGTTTCAGGTGTGCATTAAAATACATCCTCAAGTGTGTCTCTAATTAACTCAGGTGTTGCCAATAAATCTGTCATAAGCTTCCAAATACATGACATCATCATGTGGTCTGTCCAATATTGTTTAAAGGTAAAGTACTCTTAAGGGGGCTTTACACGCTGTTATATCAGTAACGATATATCGTCGGGGTCACGTCGTTAGTGATGCGTCGTTACCGACATCGCAGCGTGTAACACAAATGAGCGACGATAAACTAGCACAAAAACGTGAAAAATCGTTGCTCGTTGACACGTCGGTCATTTCCTTAACATAGTTGCTGCTGCCGGTACGATGTTGTTCGTTGTCTCTGCGGCAGCACACATCGCTATGTGTGACACCGCAGGAGCGACGAACATCTCCTTACCTGCCTCCACCGGCGATGCGGAAGGAAGGAGATGGGCGGGATGTTACGTCCTGCTCATCTCCGCCCCTCTGCTTCTATTGGCCGGCCGCTTAGTGACACCGCAGTGACGTCGAACGCACCTCCCCCTTGAGGGAGGGATTGTTTGCCCATCACAGCGACGTCGCTGCACAGGTAAGTTCGTGTGACGCTGCCGTAGCGATAATGTTCGCTACGGCAGCGATCACCACATATCGTTACAACGACGGGGGCGGGTGCAATCGCATGCGACATCTCTAGCAATTGCTAGCGATGTTGCAGCGTGTAAAGCACCCTTTAGTGTATGTAAACTTTTGACTTTGCAGAAAGTAATAAAAAAATGCCTTAAAACATTTTCTTGCACCATTATTCTGGCATTTCGAAAATGTAAATAATTTTGGTAATACTAATGGACCTAAAATAGGAAATTTATTCTGATTTCATGTCAGATAATGTGTCTTTTTAGATACTGTATGGTGTTATATATATATATATATATATATATATATATATATATATACATATATATATATATATATATATATATATATATACATATATATATATAAATTATAATTTGCCTTATTCTGTCTGTCTTGCTCCAAAATAAGTCATTACCATGACAACCGTCGCATTGGCCGCTCGGCTCAGCCCGTCCACGCCCCCCACATGCATTGGCTGCTCGGCTCAGCCCGTCCACGCCCCCCACACGCATTGGCCACTCGGCTCATCCACGCCCCCCACACGCATTGGCCACTCGTCCACGCCCCCCACACGCATTGGCCGCTCGTCCGCGCCCCCCACACGCATTGGCCGCTCGTCCACGCCCCCCCACGCATTGGCTGCTCGGCCATGCCCCCAACACGCATTGGCCACTTTGCCACGCCCCCCACATGAATTGGCCGCTCAGCCACACCCCCCACACACTATGCCCGCTCGACCACACCCCCCCCACACATTGGGCACCTATACACCTCCCCCCAGGACTACTCCTACTATTAGACTCCTCTCCCCCCAGGACTACTCCTCCTATTATACTCCTCTCTTGCCAGGACTACTCCTCCAACACACATACACTGCACAAAACATACCTCCCCCAAAACAAACACACACACACACACACACACACACACACACACACTGAGCTTGATGGGGAAGATGGAAGAGCAGGCCCACCATTTAGATTTAATCACCTCTATAGAAATCTGTTAGCAGGTTTTTTCAATGTAAGCGGAGGACAGCATGCTGTAAGAGTTGAAAATCAAAAAGCAACTATGCTTCTCTTATCATGCATGTGAAATCGGTTACGTTAACTAAAGGGTTTATTACCTTGTGATTACCATTACAAGACTAAAAGGTCCTGCGCACTGTAGTCCAACACCCCACCTGCTGTGAATGTGCATTGACTGTGAGGTGTCAATCTCTGAATTTCTCCTGTTTTTCATTGTGTCAATCTCTGAGAGCCTGGTGAAGGCAGGGGCAGCGGTCTCAGCCTTTTCTGAATTCTTTAATCGTTTCAGAACTGCTTCAGCCAGTAATCTATGCGATACACCGTTGTATTCTTGCCTACATTATGTTGCTGTCAAATGAGGTAGCAATAACCTGCTTACAGATTCCCTTTTAAAGGGGGTCTGTCAGCGCAAAAGGACTGTTCAAACCAAATACAGACACTTTGTGCATCATGGTGTGGCCACCAGTTCAGTTTACCTTCCCACCTGCTTGTTTTCTATATATGGCTATGTGCGCACGTGTGCGTAATTCATGCAGTTACGCTGCGCTTTGTAGCGCAGCGTAACTGCATGCATCCTGCGTCCCCTGCACAGTCTATGGATATTGTGCAGGAACCGTGCGCACGTGGCATATTAGAACGCAGCGCTTCGGCTGCTGCCCGAATCGCTGCGTTCTAAGAAGTGACATGTCACTTCTTCCATGCGCTTTGCCGGCAGCCCCTGCTCTGTCTATGGCAGGAGCTGCAGGCAGAGCGCACGTTCTCGCCGGCACCATGCGCTTGAGAACGGAGCTTTTCAGCTGCGCTCTGAAGCGCACCTTTTCGGTGCAGTGCAGAGCGCACACGTGCGCACATAGCCTATCTCCACCCTTTTCTAACTATCTGAAGGAAATGTTGTCAAACAAAATAGGGAGATGGTGGAGATAGAGGGAAAGTTAAATAAATGGGAAGGTGTAATGTTTGGGCCACCAGGGATGCATTGAGCACCTGTTTTTTTTTTTTTGTTTTGTTTAAATAGTTATAACATGCTGACAAAGTCCCTTTAAAATTACACTTGGTACAGGATGACTGTTCAGACCAGTACAGGGGCTCAGTACATCATGGTGGGGCTAATCATTTAAATTCACCTTCCCACCTGCTTGTTTTCCCTCAATCTCCACCCTCTCTTCTACTATGATTGACAGCTCTGGCTTCATATGCCCAGACAAGGAGGAGATGGATAGAAAACCAGCAGGTGGGAAGGTGATGCACAAGCGTCTATACTTGGTGTGAATGGTCATTCTATGCTGATAGTCCTTTAAGGCCAGGATCAGGCAGCCGTATAACATGGACGACGATCGCATCAAAATGCCTCAACTGACCGGCGGCTCTCCTGACCGGAGCTTGAGAGCTGTATAGAAATACATGAAGCTGTCATGCTGGAGTCAGGAGAGCCCCAGCCGGTGCTTGTACTGCGATGCTATCCTCATCCGAATTATACGGTCGTCTGACCCTAATCTTAACTTGAATTCCTATTTATCAGTCATAATTTTGACTTTCTCTAATTTTAAGCTTTTTATCTAAGAATTATTATTGGACAGCTGATTGAAGGCGGTATAGCATCCCGCAATTTTGTTGAACTGTGCCTCATTGTGTACTTTTTATGGTGGCTGTGCCTTATATTGCAGCTCAGTCCTATGCACTGGAATGGGACTGACCTGCTTGATGCTAGAATACCAGACCAGCCACTAATAAAGGTAGGGCCCACTGCTTGGTGAAACTTGTAGCGGATGTGCAGTCAGTAGAGGTTTGGGGTTTTTTTGGGGTTTTTTTCATCAGCTTATCATGGGGATGCAGAGATTCAAACTAATTGAATATTGATGGCCCATAAATATTCTGGTCCTGGATAACTCCTTTTTATTTACAATGTATTGTTTGTTTCTTAATTTATTATCAGAACCCAACAGCTTCAAAAAGAAGTCTGGTCTGTACGTTGATGGCTCTCAGCTTGGCAAGGATTTTATTACTTTACATGACCTACTTGGCAAGTACAGCAGGTACAGAACCTCGGGTCTCTTTGGCCCTGACATCGGTCAGCCTAAGAAAGCATCACAAAAAATGCTGAAAAGGTAAAACGGTAAATAAGTTTGTTTTTGTATTGTGGTATGAAAACTCTGGCCCTCAAGATCCCCGAACAGCTCATTTTAGAGGTCATGGTTTTTAGAACTTCCTTAATATTGCACAGCACACAACCCTTGTCAGAGCATCAACAATTGTGATGAGCATTATGCCTATGGAAAATATGGCTCAATATATAGTATATCAAGCAAATTTTAGTCTAAACGGAGATTCAAGAAGTTGAAAATTGTGCAAAAGCATGCCAATTTTGCAAACTGCAACATTTTGGATTCCTGCACTACATTTGCAGAATATTAATGAAGTGGTCATGGAGTCCCAAGAAGGGAAAAGGCCAACTACTTGATTTATTTAAGCGTTTTCCAACAAGTTATGCAAATTTTGGCACAAGCTTGTACTAATAGGAGTTGTAACTTCATTTTTTTTACTATAAGATAGTCTTTAACACTAGAAGTCACAGAGAGGGGTCATTTGACATTTCTACCATTGGAACCCTATGGAGCTCGAAATTCCTGGTGTTAAAGGATTGTCTGACCTCATGGTACAAGTCTACAGTCACTGAATGCACAGAGAGGATTCACCATATTCTGGCCACATTCCAACTGGACAGATCTTAATTTACTTGACGGCAGACTTGTTCTCCAATGCTGGCCAATCCCTTTAAATTATAACAAATTTATTAAGTCATGTGCAACTTTTTATAAATTTTGCTCAAATCATGTTTTTTGCTCATTTAGACTTGCTGTGCTGCTGGCAAAGGACGATCCAGTTGCAGGATTTTTTATGATGGTTCCGTCTACATGTTTCAGGGCTGAACTAAAGGACAAGCAGGATTAGTAGGACAATAACATTAAGTGATGATCATATTGTATTAATGAAGGTGTTAAGGCCCCGTCACACACATAGAGATAATTCTTTGGCAGATCTGTGGTTGCAGTGAAATCATGGACATATTGTTCCATTTGTACACAGCCACAAACCTGCCACTGATTGTCCACAATTTCACTGCAACCACAAATCTGCCGCAGAGTTATCTCTGTGTGTGACAGGGCCTTTAGACTGACATCAGACCGCTTAGATGTGATCATTGTAAATAAAGTCTTCGTAAACTACAATGTATCATGCTATTGGATTGTTTTTCTTTTTCGCTCCTAATTGGGAGACCCAGACAGTGGGTGTATAGCTACTGCCCTCTGGAGGCCGCACAAAGAACTACACTTAAAAGTGTAAGGCCCCTCCCCTTCTGGCTATACACCCTCCCGTAGGAGTACAGATTCCTCAGTTTTAGCTTTGTGCGCAAGGAGGTCAGACACGCACGCATAGCTCCATTGTTTTTAGTCAGCAGCAGCTGCTGACTATGTCGGATGGAAGAAAAGAGGGCCCATACAGGGCTCCCAGCATGCTCCCTTCTCACCCCACTGTATGTCGGAGGTGTTTGTAAGGTTGAGGTACCCATTGCGGGTACGGCGGCAGGAGCCCACATGCTGATTCCTTCCCCATCCCTTTTTACAGGGCTCTGGGTGAAGTGGGATTTACTGGTCTCCAGGCACTGAGACCGGGCTCCATCTACAGCCCCTGGAGAAGATGCTGGATGGAGCGGAGTACATCAGGGACATGGCCCTGCTTCCTCAAGGTACTCTGTGTCCCCGTGCATTTGGCGCTCACACCGCAGCATGCTGGGTGTTGTAGTGCGCCGGGGGACATCAGCGCTACGGCGCTTGTGCCATGGCCTCATTCAGCTTCGCTGAAGCAGGCACACTTATAGGAATCGGTCGCGCCGGCCGCTGGGACTGCGGCGCGGCTGGCACTTGTGGTGCGCCGGGGACTTCAGCGCGGCCCGCGCTTTTACGGCGGCCGCGCTGATAACTCGAGTCCCCGGCTTTTGCGGCCTGCTTCCGTTCGTTCCCGCCCCCGGACCTGCCAGTCAGGAGAGGGGCGGGACGCTGGCCACGTCTAGGAATCGGTCACGCCGGCCGCTGGGACTGCGGCGCGGCTGGCACTTGTGGTGCGCCGGGGACTTCAGCGCGGCCCGCGCTTTTACGGCGGCCGCGCTGATAACTCGAGTCCCCGGCTTTTGCGGCCTGCTTCCGTTCGTTCCCGCCCCCAGACCTGCCAGTCAGGAGAGGGGCGGGACGCTGGCCAGTGCATCAGCGCCGAGGGCTGGAGTCGTTTTTACATACTCCAGCCCTCACAATCGGCACAGAGGGGACACTGTTTCCCGCACTTTTGTTTGGGAACTCCCACGGACCGCCCCTCTCCACAGACGCCGGCAGCCATTCCTGCTGACACGCTGAGCTGCAGAGGGGAGCCGGGGAGACCCAGACAAGGAATTCTGCAGCCTCTTACCCGCTATTCAGCGGGCGGTAAGCAGCCCTCAGGGCTCACCCCCTCTTGTGCCAGTAGTATTCTTAGTATTTTGTTTCTACAAATACTTTGTATTGCATAGCGCTGGTCGCCCTTTGGCTATAGACTCTCTCACATTGCAGAGAGCCAGCAGCATGTCGTCCGTAAAACGCAAGGGTGCCAAGGCACCACGGACCCCCATTGTGTGCAGTGCTCGGCCCCTGCGGCGCTTGCACAGTCGGGACCTCTGCTGGACGTGACCCAGGGTGTACCACCTGTGAATGCTGTCCAGGTGACAGGAACTGAGTTTGCAGCTTTTGCTGACAGAATGTCTCTCACTATGTCACAAATTCTTGACACATTGCGAGCTAGGCCTGTACTTCAGGCCACGGACACTGTGCAATCATTGCCCCCTGGTCCCCCTCAGCTCCAAGCTCCGGGACGGGCATATACACCTCAGGGTGAAGACTCTGACTCGGTCGATGGCCCCGGGCAGCCTAAGCGGGCTCGCTATGACGGGCCTTCACATTCATCTCAATGGTCAGGATCCCAGCGAGATGAATCTATGGGTGATGAGGCGGACGTAACTGATCAGGATTCTGATCCTGGGACCGCTCTCAATCTAGATACACCAGATGGTGACGCCATAGTTAATGATCTTATATTTAACATCAATAAGATGTTAAATATTTCCCCACCAGCTCCTCTTGTGGAGGAGTCAGCTTCGCAGCACGAGAGAATCCATTTCAGATACCCTAAGCGTACTTTAAGCACTTTTCTGGACCACGCTGACTTTAGAGACGCAATCCAGAAACCCCACGCTTATCCTGAAAGGCGTTTTCCTAAACGGCTTAAAGATACACGCTATCCTTTTCCCCCTGAGGTGGTCAAGGGTTGGACCCAGTGTCCAAAAGTGGATCCTCCAATTTCCAGGCTTGCAGCTAGATCCTTGGTTGCAGTTGAAGATGGAGCGGCACTTAAAGATGCCACTGACAGGCAGATGGAGCTCTGGCTGAAATCCATCTATGAAGCGATTGGAGCGTCATTAGCGCCTTCTTTTGCAGCCGTATGGGCACTCCAAGCTATCTCAGCCGGGCTTGCGCGAGTTGACTCCGTCACACGTGCATTTGCCCCGCAGGTAGCACCATTGACCTCGCAAATGGCGGCATTCGCGTCGTACGCGATTAATGCTGTTCTTGACGCTACAAGCCGCACGGCAGTGGCGTCAGCCAACTCCGTTGTTTTGCGTAGGGCCCTGTGGTTGAGACATTGGAAAGCAGATTCTCATTCCAAGAAGTGCTTAACCAATTTGCCTTTTTCTCGTGACCGATTGTTTGGAGAGCGTTTGGATGAAATCATCAAACACTCCAAGGGTAAGGACTCATCCTTACCGCAACACAGACAAAACAGACCCCAACAGAGGAAGGGTCAGTCTGGTTATCGGTCCTTTCGAGGGCCGGGCAGGTCCCAATTCGCCTCGTCAAAAAAGACTCAAAAAGACCAGAGACGCTCAGATTCTTGGAGGTCTCAGTCACGCCCAAAAAGGACAGCCGGAGGAACCGTTGCCAAGACGGCGTCCTCCTGACTTGCGGTCTCCGATTCCCACACCCGCGGTCGGTGGGAGGCTTTCCCACTTTGGCGACATCTGGCTGTCACACGTCAAAGACCGTTGGGTGAGGGATATTCTGTCTCACGGGTACAGGGTAGAGTTCAGTTCTCGTCCGCCAACTCGTTTCTTCAGAACTTCTCCACCACCAGACCGAGCCGATGCTCTGTTGCAGGCGGTGGCCGCTCTAAAGGCGGAAGGAGTGGTGACCTCCGTCCCTCTTCAGGAACAAGGTCACGGTTTTTATTCCAATCTGTTTGTGGTCCCAAAAAAGGACGGATCGTATCGGCCCGTCCTGGATCTAAAGTTGCTCAACAGACACGTAAAAGTCAGGAGGTTCCGGATGGAATCCCTACGCTCCGTCATAGCCTCAATGTCTCAAGGAGATTTTCTAGCATCAATAGATATCAAAGATGCGTATCTCCACGTGCCGATCGCACCAGAGCATCAGCGTTTCCTACGCTTCGTCATACACGACGAACACCTGCAGTTCGTAGCGTTACCTTTCGGTCTGGCAACAGCCCCCCGGGTCTTCACCAAAGTCATGGCAGCAGTAGTAGCTGTTCTGCACTCGCAGGGTCACTCGGTCATCCCGTATCTAGACGACCTGCTTATAAAGGCACCCTCTCAAGAGGCATGCCAACACAGTCTGAAGGTGGCACTAGACACTCTCCAGAGTTTCGGGTGGATTATCAACTTTCCAAAGTCTCATCTAACCCCGACCCAATCTCTGACTTATCTTGGCATGGAGTTTCATACTCTCTCAGCGATAGTGAAGCTTCCACTGGACAAGCAGTGCTCGCTACGGACTGGAGTGCAATCTCTCCTTCAGAGCCAGTCGCACTCACTGAGGCGCCTCATGCATTTCCTAGGAAAGATGGTAGCAGCAATGGAGGCAGTCCCGTTCGCGCAGTTTCATCTGCGCCCTCTACAATGGGACATTCTACGCCAATGGGACGGGAAATCGACGTCCCTCGACAGGACTGTCTCCCTCTCTCAGACTGCCAAGGACTCTCTGCGTTGGTGGCTTCTCCCCACCTCATTGTCACAGGGAAAGTCGTTCCTTCCCCCGTCCTGGGCAGTGGTCACGACGGATGCGAGCCTATCAGGGTGGGGAGCGGTGTATCTCCACCACAGGGCTCAGGGGATGTGGACTCTGGAAGAGTCCACCCTGCAGATCAATGTTCTGGAAATCAGAGCAATCTATCTTGCCCTGCGAGCCTTCCAACAATGGCTGGAAGGCAAGCAGATTCGGATTCAGTCGGACAATTCCACGGCGGTGGCGTACATCAACCACCAAGGGGGAACACGCAGTCGCCAAGCTTTTCAAGAAGTCCAACGGATTTTGACGTGGGTGGAAAGCAGAGCGTCCACCATATCCGCAGTTCACATCCCAGGCGTGGAAAACTGGGAAGCAGACTTTCTCAGTCGCCAGGGCATGGACGCAGGAGAATGGTCCCTTCACCCGGACGTGTTTCAGCAGATCTGTTGCCGCTGGGGGACGCCGGACGTCGATCTGATGGCGTCACGGCACAACAACAAGGTCCCAGTTTTCATGGCACGGTCTCACGATCACCGAGCACTGGCGGCAGACGCCTTGGTTCAGGATTGGTCGCAATTCCGACTCCCCTATGTGTTCCCACCTCTAGCATTGTTACCCAGAGTTCTCCGGAAAATCAGGTCCGACTGCCATCGAGCCATACTCGTCGCTCCAGATTGGCCAAGAAGGTCGTGGTACCCGGATCTGTGGCATCTCACGGTAGGCCAACCGTGGACACTACCAGACCGTCCAGATTTGCTGTCTCAAGGGCCGTTTTTCCATCTGAATTCTGCGGCCCTGAACCTGACTGTGTGGCCATTGAGTCCTGGATCCTAGCGGCCTCAGGTTTATCTCATGAGGTTGTTGCCACAATGAGACAGGCTAGAAAACCATCCTCAGCTAAGATCTATCACAGAACGTGGAAGATATTCTTAGCGTGGTGCTTGGCTCAAGGGTTTTCTCCCTGGCCATTTGCATTGCCAATTTTTCTTTCCTTCCTGCAGTCTGGGTTGGAAAAAGGTTTGTCGCTTAGCTCTCTTAAGGGTCAAGTCTCCGCGCTATCCGTATTCTTTCAGAAGCGCTTGGCACGGCTTTCTAAAGTACGCACGTTTCTCCAAGGAGTTTGTCATATCGTTCCTCCTTACAGACGGCCATTGGAACCCTGGGATCTGAACAAGGTTCTCATTGCTCTCCAGAAGCCGCCTTTCGAGCCTTTGAAAGAGGTTCCCCTTTCTCGGCTTTCACAAAAGGTAGTTTTTCTTGTGGCGGTCACGTCTCTTCGAAGAGTGTCCGAGCTAGCGGCGTTATCTTGCAAATCTCCCTTCCTGGTGTTTCACCAAGACAAGGTAGTACTGCGTCCAATTCCAGAGTTTTCTCCCAAGGTGGTTTCTTCCTTTCATCTCAATCAGGATATCACTTTACCATCTTTGTGTCCGCATCCAGTTCACCAATTTGAAAAGGGTTTACATCTGTTGGACCTGGTGAGAGCACTCAGGATTTACATTTCTCGCACGGCGGCTCTACGCCGTTCTGATGCGCTCTTTGTCCTAGTCGCTGGTCAGCATAAGGGATCGCAAGCTTCCAAATCCACCCTGGCGCGGTGGATCAAGGAACCAATTCTTCACACATACCGTTCTGCTGGGCTTCCGATTCCATCTGGACTGAAAGCCCATTCTACCAGAGCCGTGGGTGCGTCCTGGGCATTGCGGCATCAGGCTACGGCTCAGCAAGTGTGCCAAGCGGCTACCTGGTCGAGTCTGCACACGTTTACCAAACACTATCAAGTGCATACCTACGCTTCGGCAGATGCCAGCCTAGGTAGACAGGTCCTTCAGGCGGCGGTGGCCCACCTGTAGGAAGAGGCTGTCTGACAGCCCGTTCATGTGGTATCTTTTTACCCACCCAGGGACTGCTTTTGGACGTCCCACTGTCTGGGTCTCCCAATTAGGAGCGAAAAAGAAGAAGGGAATTTTGTTTACTTACCGTAAATTCCTTTTCTTCTAGCTCCAATTGGGAGACCCAGCACCCGCCCTATTTGTTCTTAGGGTTTCGTTTTTTCGGGTGCACATGTTGTTCATGTTGTTTCTTAAGTTCTCCGATCGTGTTATCGGATTGAATTTGTTTTTGAAACTGTTATTGGCTTTCCTCCTTCTTGCTTTGGTACTAAAACTGAGGAATCTGTACTCCTACGGGAGGGTGTATAGCCAGAAGGGGAGGGGCCTTACACTTTTAAGTGTAGTTCTTTGTGCGGCCTCCAGAGGGCAGTAGCTATACACCCACTGTCTGGGTCTCCCAATTGGAGCTAGAAGAAAAGGAATTTACGGTAAGTAAACAAAATTCCCTTCTTTACTAGCCAGTTCAAAAGACCCAACCTTTGCATCAAAGCCACAAATTTCTTTTTTTTTTTTTTTTTTTTTTTTTTTTTTTACCAATAACAGGCTCTTAATCAGCCTAATCGGGACCGGTAGCAGCAGCTGGAGTTACTATCTCCTTCAATAGTTGTGGAGTTGGCCACAATGAGCATAGGAGTCACATACTCCTTCGCACTTCTACCTATATGAGTGTTTTTTTCTTTCCACTATAGCTTCTTTATTATTAGGAAATGGATATCTGCTAAAGACTTCTACTGTTTATTTTAGGATTTTGTACTTGGGTTGTGAAAAGGGAACTTGACTATTCTTGATATGCCTAATCATAAACTGTATTATCACCATGCTTGTAATCTTATTCAATATTGTCACAATCCTTTGAACTGTGTACCTGTTGTCTGCTTATCACCATACACTAAATCAGTGGGTTCAAAGCCAAATGAGTGGTTAGTTTTTGATACTTTACTGGAGTGACATCTTCTAATTCTAACTAACAAGTTATGTGCTCTAAAAGAACACATTCAGGCACATGCACTGTAAAGGGGTTTTCCCCAAGAACAAAGTTAAATTTAAAGTTAATTTTAATCAGTAGATATTGTTATAATAAAACTTTATACAATTAATGTGTTTAATAAAAAATATATTAGTTCCTGTGCTGAGATAATCTTATATACAGTATGTGCGCCTGCTTTGTACTGTGTAATGGCTGTGTCTGACTGTACAGGGATCCCTCACAGCACAGGATCACAGCTGATTCTTTTGGTGAGGTAAAACATTTCCCTGCATGTTTTTTTTTTTTTTTTATTTTTTTTAAAAAAGCCTTACCTCAAATAATGTCTGTATGCTCTTTAGCTTCCACCTCTTCCCAGGAGCTGTGGTATGATCAGACCATTTTCCTGTACGGTCAGACACGGCCATTACACAGTACATAGCAGGGGCACATTATATGATTATCTCAGCATAGGAATAAAAATATAAACACATCCAAATGTGATATTTCTTATTTCAAGATCTATTGATTAAAATTAATTTTGTTTGTGTGAAAAACCATTTAAGACCGCAATACACATTAGATAAAATTCAGCCATAATCTACTAGGTCAGTCAGCCCTCTGTGCTCTAGTGTATTCAGGTGTCAGGAGAGATGGCTGTCAGCCAAATGATTGTTTGGCCGCCAGTGATCTAATATGTATGGCCATCAGCCTTCTCAAATGGAAAAGAAGCTTTGCCATGTGAGGGGTTTTTCAACTGCACGTAGCTAATGGACTGATCTTGTCACAAGCTTATCCATCAGCAGCCATTTTGAGTACTGGATAACTGTTGTGAATACATTTTCCAGTTTGGGGCTCCCTCTTGTGGTCAGTGCTGGTGATGCAGTTGATGTGTGGAGCGAAAGCTACACACTTGTGGAGGACTGGCAATCAGAGTCAGATTGGGCTATTTTAACTGAGTAGTTTTTCTCTTGGTATTAATTCAGTCCCTCATCTGTATTAGTGTTTTTGGATCCCAGTAACATCTGAGTGCTGGTACAGTGGGGGAGAGGTTGTGTGACCTCAGAATTTTCCATATCAGAAGTGATGGGATATATTAGGGTTTTTACAGCTGCAGACAGTTGCTCTTTCCTATCCTTTCCTATAAAGATAGTTTGGGCCTCACCTTTGCTGAATCTGTCTTTTCTAGCTTTGTATTGTATTTTTCTATATCACCGTAGCCTTTACATGTGGGGGGCTATCTATCTATCTTTGGGGACTACTCTGAGGCAGATTAGCTTTCTTATATTTCTATCTGTGAGCTTATTTAGTTCCCTGCCTTTGTCGAGGCGTCCAGGTCATCATAGGCACGCCCCATGGCTACTGTTAGTTGTGTCAGTATTAGGTCTGCAGTCCGTTAAGTTTCCAGCCACTCTGTTACCTTTTTGTGATTCCGCATTTTTTGATCCTCCTCGGTCCCTGAATCATAACAATAGCTTTACAGTCTGTGAAAAGCTGCACTACATAATGAAGAAGAAATCATGTCCCCAACACATCTGTTAAAATAAAGATAACGTCGGCAACCCAATTGATTCCACAGCCATCAATAATGCAGTAAAAAGGCTATAGAAGACGAGCGGTGCAAAATTTTAATTAAATCTAATTGCAATATTGATTTTTAGCTTCAATAAGAAAAAAGTTGTTCCTAAAGAGGGACATCCCCCTTTAAGCTTCAGAACACCCGGGTGATTTACATTAGATGTAAAAAAAAAGTATACATTGTTGATAATGTTTCCAATTTTTATATTTTTCTAAACCATATTTTTTTCTTATTTCTTTTGCAGCTTCTTAAAGTCTGGAGGTAAAGTCATCAATTCTGTTACTTGGCACCAGTGAGTGATAACATCTATACAATTTAGACATTTTTAGTTTAATTTTAAATCAATATGGTATTCCTTTATTTAAACTCCACGACCTTACATTTTTTCACGATTTTATGTTTACTCTGCCTCTAGTGCCCTTTTTTTTTTACATCTGCCGTTCCTTTTGCCGTCCTTTTTGGCATCTTTTCCGTTGTCCCTTGCTTGTTTTTTGCCCTCTTTTTGTTGCCCTTGCCCTTTCTCACTCACGACGCTTTTGCTCTCTTACAAGCTTTCTTTTTAATTTTCTCACTTTCACTTTTCCACCTCTTCCTTATCTGTATTACCCTTTTAATTCCTAATATAATATACAATTAATTTTGTCTAAAAAAAATTGGCAAATTTTTGCATAAAATATGAACAAAAATTTGATTTCAATAATAGATAATTTTCTGATGATACAAAGGGGTTATCGGCAGCTTTCATCTCACAATCCAACCTTTAAAATAATCAGAGTGCCTACACTTCTTACATATGTGATGGGTGCATAAACGCCCTGCAAATCGGTCTGGGTCCAGGGCCTGAGACTCTCCTTTATCACTAAAAACGTCTGAATGATGTTTGCTGCTTAGGAGATAGTAATCCCAAACCGCCTCCGATCCGTAGGGCATTTCATCACTCATCACATAATTAACTCCTTCACCCCTGGGTGAGTTTTCATTTTTTGTTTTCATTTTTCCTCCCTTTCTTCCAAGAGCTATAACTTTTTTATTTTTCCAGCCATATAGCCATATGAGGGCTTGTTTTTTTTCGGGACTGGAAAACGGGGAAAAAAAAAAAAGTGTGGTGAAATTGCAAAAAAAGTGCAATTACACAAGTGTTTTTGGGGGGTTTTTTTATGCACCATGTTCACACACAAAGCGATACAGCAGCACTCTGTAAGTGGCAACACATATGCAAACAGAACATATTAAATTTAAACTGCATTAATGCTGTAGTGAATTTACTTAGAAAAATGAATGTTCTTTGCGCAAAAATTGGCCAATTTTTGTACGATTTTTTTTGTTTTAATGATAATGTTGAGGGCTACAAATGTAAAGCGTCTTTAAAGAGAACCTATTAGCAGGACTTAGCACTATACAGTAAAGCCATGGTCATAATGTAGCTGTGCTGCGGATTAAACCTAAGATGAAAAAATCCGATCTGTGGTTGTTGAATAACAATCCTCTCAAGTTTTCATCTAATGACGTCTTCTGTGCATCGGGGTGTGACTTCGGGACAGGCTCTTCTTCTCCACCGCTCCGCTTGCATCCTCTGTTTCTTTTACAGGTCACTGATTATTCAGTGTCATGTAAAAGAAATAGAGGAGACAGGCGGAGGGGTGGAGAAGCAGAAAAATACCCTACCCCCAAATCCCACCCCGATGCACAGAAGACGTCTTTAGATGAAAACTTAAGAGCAGATTTCCCCAAACCACCGATCTACGGATCAGGACTGGGCTGTTGTTTTCTTTTTCACTGGGCCGTGGCGCCGTCGCAGACCAGCACTAAACACTAACACTATGCTCTGCTTTGCGGCAGCTCAGAGCACACTTTGTGGGGTGGATGCTGTCCGCTGCCCCGTCCCATTACGCCCTGCATAATGTTCTCTGCCGAGAGCCTTGACATTTAAAATGTCACGGCTCTCAGCAGATAACGTTGTGCACAGCGTTATTGCGGGCTGGCCTCAGTAGGCGCGGCTCCCGACACAGCACATTATGTGGGGCACGGTGGAGGGGGTTTGCGATCTGGCCACAGGGTCGTGGCTCGTGGGATATCTATTGGCAGAGATCTGGTCTGCAGTGCTGTACACCGAGGTCCTGCCAGCACCGCAGTCGTCTACAGTGCTGTTTGGTTTATAGCACTGCTAAGTAGCAGTGCTGTACACTGAGGCTCAATGTACAGTGCTGGTACTCTACTTTCAGAATTTGCTCAGACAGGAGCAGGGGCAAGAATATCATATGTGTCCATCTCTCATTCCCCTGCTGCTAGCTGTATGTTCTCCATAACCCTGCCCCCATATGACCAAAGCCCTACCCTTGCCCCACCCCCACCCTGCCCTGCTGGTCCATGGAAAAATTGTCTTGCTTCAAGTTGGTCCCTGGTGCAAAAAAGGTTGTGGACCACTGCTTTATAGGATGACTATTCAACAACCACAGATCGGATTCCTTCACCGCTGATATCATTTTAATCAGCATCACGGCACCATTATGGCCACAGCTTTTTTTATGTGGCTAAATCCTGCTGACAGATTCTCTTTAAGTTTTGACCTATGAATTGAGCCTTTCTTATTTTTACATTAATTGTTTTAATATGAGGTATCTATTGTATAATAAAGTTTTTTTGGTTTTTTTTATCTCTTTGCTTAAAAACAGCTATTATGTTGATGGTCGGACTGCATCTATGGAAGACTTTGTAAGCACTGACATTTTGGACACTTTATCTGCAGAAATAAAGATGGTGTTAAGGGTATGTGATTATATTTGGCTTCAAATTTGTAGGTTTCTTAAGAATTTTCTCATTCATGTCAGATTAAGGGGGGTGTGATAGAAGTAGCATGGAAGTGATTGTAGGGCCATCCTGCCTGATGATGTCCCATTTAAAAATCCCCAGTGAATGCTCAGACTCAAACGAAACCTCACAAGAAGTAGGCCAAAAAAAACCCAAAACATTATTGCAATTAGCTGTATTGGGAGAACAGTAGTACATGTTTAAATAAAACCAATTACAAAAGTGTTAGGACTTAAAAATAAATATTTGTAGATTGGATTTTATGTATTGGATCACAACTTTTAAGTGGAAAAAGAAGTTTATATTTTGATTTACTCTTCTAAAAAAGATAAGAATACTTGGAATAGAAACTGAAAATAAACTCTCCGACTCCTATAAATCGCTAAACTACTCAAAAACCTAGCGTATTTGCTCAGTTTCTGCTTTGAAAACTCTGTAAATAGACTCTGTGTGCACATAGCCTATGGCTATGTTTACACAGTGCATCTTTTCTAACCACAAGGATGCAGCGTTTTTGGCCCCAAAAACCGCACCCGCGGCAAAAGCACATCAAATAATGCATGCATTTTTGCAGCGTTTTTACCGCATTTTACCCAATGCGGTTTTCAAGTCAAATCTATTGACTGGAAAGGCTCAAAAATGCTGGAAAAACACAAAAAGAATTGACATGCTGCAACTTCAAAAATGTAGCCAAGATGCAGCCAACAAAAGATGCCCAGTGTGGACAGCAAAATAGAATCTCATAGACTTTGTTGAGGGAAGGAAATGCATGCATTTAGGTGCATCTTATGTGACCTCAAAAATGCAATAACAGATGCAGTGTGTGAACATGGCCTTAAGTTGTAGCATTTGATGCATATGTTGACTTCTATGGTTTATAAGTTTGAAAAAAAATAGAAAATAAAAGAAAATAAATGGGGCGGTGCATAATAGCTCTTAAACATATTCTGCCTCTCATCTGACCTTTTCCGCCCAAACCTTAAATTTGTATGTAGGAAATGAGGTAGATTATTTTGATCAAGTATCATGAAGAACTGCTGGAAGATAGGGAAGATAGCTGGGATTTTCAGATAATAGGTCAGTGTTGTTGGCTTTTTTGTGAAGACGAGATTTTTTTTTTCCCCACATACACTATATTACATAAATATTTTTTAAGTATATTAAACTACTTACTGAGAGCCATCGTTCCTAGTGCTTCCACAGCCCTCTTTTTGGCTCACGCGACCTGAAATCAGACTAGTTGGCTCACACAGGTTTATTTGATGAACAGACTTCGCTCTCTGAGGCCCCTTCACACGTCTGTGAAAATCACGCACGTTTTTCATGGATGTGTCAAAGGTGCGTATATCCCTCCGTGTGCCATTTTTGTGGCACAATGTGTGTTCTCCATGTGTTATTCGTGGTAACACACGGAGATCGGGAACTTCTGCTCACCTGTCCCTGGCATTGCTGTCCGTGGTGCTGATCTTCGGTCTCCGATCCTGCCGACTCACCGCTGCTGCTTCCACCCGCAGTGGAGTGAATATGCGATGAGCATAATGAGCAGGGGTCGGAAGCAAGTGACAGCAGCGGCAGAGACTGCAGTACTGGGGACAGGTGAGTATAGAATTTTTTTTTTTTTTACCAACGCGTGTGTTTCCACCGGTGTGTGTCACACGGATCACATCCGTGCGGTCCGTGTGACACTCGTCATGCCAGAGAAAAATGAACATGTCTACACGAGCACACATATGTTCCACATGTACACACGGTCCATAGCAAAACACGCACGTGTTCGTAGACCCATTGATTTTAATGGGTCGACGTGTGTCTTTGTCTCCGGCACGTGAGGAAACAGACCAAACACGTACCGGAGACACAGACGTGTGAAGAGGGCCTTAAAGAGAATCTGTCACCAGGTTTTTGCTGTGTGATCTGAGGGCAGCATGATGTGTCATAAGGCAGGCGACACGAGTGTGACAGATGATCACTTTGGTGTTGGGCCATCTATACTGGTATCATTGCCGTTGTCAGTGGTTGACTGCCGTCATCATGCGTGAAGCATGTTGCATCATTGCTCTAGACTATTTAACAAAGACCACTAGAGAATTACTAGACTCTCAATCTGGGAACTGCATGGGTTTTGAAGGGCATTTATGTGACCGTGTGATATGTGCATGTTTTATGGAGATTTTAGGACATCTTGGTAAATCCCTTTATGAATACTATGAATTCTCATTCATTTTTTAGATAGTAAATGAAACTGTTCCAGGAAAATTAGTCTGGTTGGGTGAAACCAGCTCGGCATATGGTGGAGGATGTCCAGGATTATCTAATACATATATTGATGGCTTTATGTAAGTTGGTCAATCTCTATTAGATACAAAAACTCATTTGTACCAAGATACATTCATATTATATTGCCCAGGAGCATATAATCTAAGTGGGTTTCAATTATTATTACTTTGTGCCACATTGTACTAATACTTAGCTATGGCTTTCAAAAGTGACAACTGAAATGGGTCACAATTAATGGTATTTATTCACTCAGAATTCTCAAAATGGCATAGAACAAGCAGGAAACCATGAAAGATGATATTTGACAGTTCATAGATCATATGCAACAGAATAATCACATGGATGAAGTCTGCGCAATTATCCAGCACTGATTTCGGAATGAAGAGGCGTTACCCCTTCTGACAGCACACTATTACTGGTTATATCAAGCCTTGGTGCTCTCAAAACCAGTAGAGGTCTGAGATCCCAAGGTGATCTACTGACGGAGGGACATGCAGTAAGCGAAATAATGAAATATGTCACAGTTATATGTAAATGTAATACTTCTATAGTTCGAAATCCTTACTGAAATTTGAGTGGAGTTGTAATGACAATGTAACTGTTCTTGCCAGAAGGTTGCTTTTTGCTGATTAAAATCTAGAAAAAGGCTGGGATGGAATATTCATGTGTTGAGGGAATGATAGAATATTGTCGGGTGAATAGCTTAATAAGAAAGAATCTGGTTTGCGAGTGGAGACAACCTTGGTACATGGAGGGTAATCCGGGATGTCTGGAATTGTAGGGTAAGCATACCCAGGCTCCCTCATTACATATATACCATAAAAAGCCGATTTTATTTTTTTTTCCTCCACTGTGGGTAGGTTGGGTTTGTGCTGGATACGTTTTCTAACATTATAATTGTTACTATAAAATTGTATAATAAATAGAGATGAGCGAACCGGCCGTGGTTCGGCTCGAGTTCGGTTCGTCGAACGGAAGTCTCGTTCGAGTTCAGTTCGGCGAACGTTCGACGAACCGAACTCGAACCAATAGGATATAATGGGAGGCAATCACAAACACATAAAAACGCATTTTAAATGTACACATACAGTTAATAAACATTGCCATAACACTTACCGGTCCCCGCGATCCCTCCTGCACTCTGTCTCCTGCCGCTATTCCCTCCGATGATCGCTGAATCCTCCCGGTGACCAGCACTGCCAGCAGTGATGCAGGACCTATCGTGACGTCAAAATAGCCATGTGACCAGTCACGTGGCTATTATCTCATTGGCTACAGACTGGTCACATGGCTTTGACGTCATGTCCTGTCCTAGGTCCTGTCATTGCACTCTCCGGTACATGGTGCACATTTGTGTATCGCCGTGTACCGGCGACATGCTTTAGCACACGGTCGACTCCCCGTTCCGTTAGGGACCGGCTGACACAGCCGGTCATTAACGGAGATCACCGTTGCCATAGCAACG
This sequence comes from Anomaloglossus baeobatrachus, assembly GCF_048569485.1. NCBI lineage: Eukaryota > Metazoa > Chordata > Amphibia > Anura > Aromobatidae > Anomaloglossus > Anomaloglossus baeobatrachus. The sequence continues at coordinate 332,159,646 of NC_134353.1, forward strand.
CAGTTAGCGGTGAAGTCACCGCTAACCGCGGCTCCGGGAATAACATGATCGGAGCACCGTTGCTATGGTAACGCGTCTGTCAGCGTTACTGCTGTTACCGCTAACAGCCAGCAGCACTGAGCACTCACGGAGTGAAGGCTGCACGGGAAGCAGTGTCTTCTCCCATGCAGCAGTGATGAAGCAGAGCTGCATTTGTTGAACGAGAAAGACAGAAGACCATGGATCGTGGAGGGCTGACAGGGGGTAATAAAGATGGAGTCTCTAATGTGTCTGTGTATTTATTTCTATTAAAAGTATTTTTTCTCTGTGTGGTGTCTTTTTTTTTAACCCTTTATTGGAGATTCTTAATGGCCGGGTCAAACGTGCCTGACATTAAGAATCTCTGGCTTAATACTAGCTAGTAAAACAAAGCTAGTATTAACTCATTATTACCCAACAAGCCACCCGGCTTCAGGGCTGTTGGAAGAGTTGGATACAGCGCCAGATGATGGTGCTTCTATGAAAGCGCCATTTTCTGGGGCGGCTGCGGACTGCAATTCGCAGCAGAGGCGTCCAGAAACCTCGGGCTAACCTGTGCTGCGGATTCCAATCCCCAGCTGCCTAGTTGTACCCGGCTGGACACAAAAATGGGGCGAAGCCCACGTCATTTGTTTTTTAATTATTTCATGAAATAAGTGAAATAATTAAAAAAAACGGGCTTCCCTATATTTTTGGTTCCCAGCCGGGTACAAATAGGCAACTGGGGGTTGGAGGCAGCCCGTGGCTGCCTGCTGTACCTGGCTGGCTACAAAAATATGGCGAAGCCCACGTCATTTTTTTGGTGGGCAAAAAACTTCTGCATACAGTCCTGGATGGAGTAAGCTGAGCCTTGTAGTTCTGCAGCTGCTGTCTGCTCTTCTCCATACAGACAGACAGCAGCTGCAGAACTACAAGGCTCAGCATACTCCATCCAGGACTGTATGCAGAAGTTTTGTTATTTGTACCCGGCTGGGAACCAAAAATAAAGGGAAGCCCTTTTTTTTATTATTTCATGAATTTCATGAAATAATTAGAAAACAAATGACGTAGGCTTTGCCCCATTTTTGTGTCCAGCCAGGTACAACTAGGCAGCTGGGGATTGGAATCCGCAGCACAGGTTGGCCTGAGCTTTCTGGGCCCCACTGCTGCGAATTGCAGTCTGCAGCCGCCTCAGAAAATGGCACTTTCATAGAAGCGCCATCTTCTGGCGCTGTATCCAACTCTTCCAGCACCTGCCTGCTATACCTGGCTAGCATACAAAAATATGGCGAAGCTCACATCCTTTTTTGTAGTTTTTTGGCAAAAAAAATAAAAAATGCTTCCCTGGATTTTCCATTGCCAGTGAAGGTAACACCAAGCAGTGGGGGTTAGCAGCCAGTAGCTGCTTGGATTACCCTTAGCTAGCAATACAAAAAATGCAGCGGGAGCCCATATATATTTTTTTAAATTATTTATTTAAATAACTAAAAACAAAATGGGCTTCCCTGTATTTTGATTGCTGGACATCACAGTGCTGTAAAAATAAATCTTTAAAAAAAATGACGTAGCGCTCCGCGGTATTTTTGATTCTCAGCGCAGATAAAGCAGACAGCTATGGGTTACCACCCCCATCTGCCTACCTTGGTTGGCAATCAAAATACAGGGAAGCCCATTAATATTTTCTATTTAAAAAATAGTTAAAAAAAAAAAATGACGTTGGTTCCCCCCATTTTTGATAGCCAGCTAGGGTAAAGCAGACGTCTGTAGCCTAAAAACCACAGCTGGCAGCTTTACCGTGTTTGGGGATCCAATGTGGAGGTCCCCCCAGGCTCTTTTTTTATAATTATTTTATAAATATTAATAATTACACAAAAAAAGTAGGGTCCCCCCCAAATTGGATCCATAGCCAAGGTAAAGCGGACATTAAGCCAAAATAGGAAATAGAACTCCATATCAAACCACCATAAATTATGGCAACCTCACCATATCAAAACCTAAGAGCCAAAAATTTGAGTTTGCACAACCATCATATAAATCATCAACAGAAATTCTGCATATATTAGATATCTTTATTACATCATAAATACAAAAATAAAGTGCTGGTACCCACAGACATTAAAATTCCCTACCCCATAAAAACATCCATAAAACAAAAACTGGTGCAGTGTGGAACAATACTTGTAATTATTCAATGAAAGGGTTAAATATTGCACATTTGAGAGCTCTGGGTATAACCATAATCAAACATATAGCGTATCTGCTGGTCCGAATCACTCCATAAATAGTATAAAGTGCATAGTGCAAGGGAGGTATAGGATGGCTGACTCGGTATAGTTAAGGGCACAAGGGGAACAGTATCATCACCTGTCCTGAACACACATAATATGCATATATACCTCTTCAATGAAGTTTATGAAGAGAACACCGAGATCAGTTTTTACAATCAGCCACCTATGATCCAGCAGGTGAAGTTAGAAACAAAGCCCAGAGATCAGACCACACTGCCCAGCACCTCGACGCGTTTCGCTTCCGCTTCGTCAGGAGGTGCTGGGGCAGTCTAATGGTCATTCTTATATAGTGCAAAGCCCACCTGATGTTCTCCATGGCGCGCGCCATGGTAAAGCGGACAGCTGTGGTCTGGTATTCTCAGGGTGGGAAGGTCCATAGTTATTGGGCCTTCACAGCCTAAAAATAGCAGGCCGCAGGCACCCCAGACGTGGCGCATCCACTAGATGCGCCAATCCTGGCGCTTCACCCCAGCTCATCCCGTGCCCTGGTGCAGTGGCAAACGGGGTAATAAATCGGGTTGATACTAGCTGTAAAGTCACCTGAGATCAAGCCCAGCAGTTCGTGATGTCATGGCGTCTATTAGATACCCAACATCATAAACTGTCAGTACTAACAAAAAAAAATCGACAAAAGAAATTTATTTGAAAAAACAGTCCCCCAAAACATTTCCTCTTTCACCAATTTATTGTAAGAAAAAAAATAAAGGGGTCCCACGATGACTCTGGACCGTCTAGAATATGGGGGGGGAGACACTCAGGGAACGTATCCCCCATTTTCTAGGAGTGTGGACCCTTCATGTGAGGAGTGTGGGTGCAATGAATCTGCACTCACTCTCCCTGGGTCCACAGCAGCAGAGTCCATGTCGTAATGGTTGCTACCAAAGCTGCAATGCCCTGCTCATGAGGTAAGGGCATGCCTAATCAGGAGAACTATTCTACATTTCCAAATATTGGTATTTGCTGATATTATTGCTATTCCACCTACTATATATTGGGGATAGGATCTTGGAGATGGAATACCCCTTTAAGTCTAGTTATCCAGCTGAATGAATACTAAACAGAGCTCGCTATTTAGATGTGTTTTCTTGTGGCGTATAACGGACTCTCATGTTTGGTAGTCGTTCAGCAGGGAAACTATAAAAGCAAATCCCTCCATTTGGAAATGTAGTATATAGCTCTCCTGATCAATTATGTTCCTTACCTCATGAGCAGGGCATTGCAGTAATAATAATAATTTATTCATTTATATAGCGTTATTAATTCCATAGCGCTGTATGTCTTTGGAGTGTGGGAGGAAACCGGAGTACCCGGAGGAAACCCACGCAAACACGGGGAGAACATACAAACTCTTTGCAGATGGTGTCCTTGGTGAGAATTGAACCCAGGACCTCAGCGCTGCAAGACTGCAGTGCTAACCACTGAGCCACCGTGCCGCCCATTTAGCTTACAGACGCATAACCACCACTCACTGTGTCTGAACACAGGAAGCTGAGCTGACAGCCGCTCTGTGCATGCAGCAGCGTCTATTGTGAAGGAGAGGGCCGCGGGGGATCAACGCTGCACAGGTACCGTGGGACACCGGGGAACACTGGTGGGGTTATAGGGGGTGACCTGGCAGGGCCTGGGGAGGAGTTTTCTGTCGCATGTGTCATGGCACATGCGACAGAAATCAGAGGAGTAGGGTGAATGTGGCCGGCGCGCTGCTGTGCGCGCGGCCATCTTGGATTTTTGGGAGGGCATCAGGGGGGGCACTTTGGCGACACCGAGGGACCGGAGGGGACCGGGGAGGAGATTTATCATGTTTGTTCATGCCAGATGGGAGATAAATATTTTTTTACCGGCGCTGTCATTTACTGTAACGTGATCATCGGTGTACGGTGTATACCTGTGATCACGTGAGCCGGGACCGGAAAAACTGTCCTGAATCATCATCTCCAGGGTCTCAGCTAGCCCTGAAACCCCGGAGATTTTCTGACGCTGGGGGGCGTTATTCACTTATTTCTGCCTGCCATTTATAAACGGCAGATCAGAATAAGGCTACATTAACACGACCGATCCATTTTTGCGGTCTGCAAAAAACAGTCCATTTTTTTTCACGGGTGCATCCGTGTGGCATCCGTTTCCGTTCCGTAGACGGTCCGTATGTCATCTGTTTGTCATCCGTGTGCCTTCCGTTTTTTTTGTGTACTGCAAAAAAACTGAAGGAGGGAAAATACATAAATTTACCCAGGATCCATAGCTTCATCCTACATGAGGCGGTCACATGTTCACTCCAGTGCCATTTTCTACTGCTTTTCACAGCGTAGAGGGCTCTGGTGATTTTCTTGTGCTTGTGCACTTCATATCAGTCTTTTCTGTCATTATAATGGCAGAAAGACACATAATGTCCCACTCTCCTGCATTTTGTAATTTTGCACCCTTTGGTGCCTTTCACATGGCACTAAGGGGTGCTTAGCTTTGTATTTAGCCAAAAAAAATGGAAAAAAAAATGATGTAGGGTTCTTCCTATTTTTGTAGCCAGTTAGGGTTAAGCAGAAGGCTGCAGCCTGCAGACCACAGCTGGCAGCCTCACCTTGGCTGGTAATCCAAAACTGAGGGCACCCCACGCTGTTATTTTAAATTAAATAAATAATTAAAAAAAAACAAACACGTAGGGGTCCCCCCAAAATTGGATCACCAGCCAAGGTAAAGCAGACAGCTGGGGTCTGATATTCTCAGACTAGGGAGGTCCATGGTTATTGGACTCTCCCCAGCCTAAAAATAGCAGGCCGCAGCCGCCCCAGAAGTGGCGCATCCATTAGATGTGCCAATCCTGGTGCTTCGCCCCAGCTCATCCCGTGCCCTGGTGCGGTGGAAACGGGGTAATATATGGGGTTAATACCAGATGTGTAATGTCACCTGGCATCAAGCCCTGGGGTTGGTGAGGTCAGGCGTCTATCAGATACCCGACATCACCAACCCAGTCAGTAATAAAAAAAAATAGACGACAAACACATTTTTATTTGAAAAAACACTCCCCAATACATTCCCTCTTTAACCAATTTATTAGAAAGAAAAACAAATCCAGGTCTGCTGTAATCCAAGGGGTTGCCATGACGATCCACACTGTCCCAGTCAATGAAGAGCAGGATGTTCCCCATTGGCTGGGAGAGCAGTGCAGTGACCTGAGCTAACATCAGTGGGTCAGCCCAGGTCACTGCAGGGGATGACAAGTGCTGCTGTCAGCGAGGTACATTACCTGCGCTGATCTCCTGCACTGCTGACAGCACCTGTCACTAAGTTCAATGACCGCCGCCTTCACAGCCAAGTATCGCGAGCGGCCCGTGACGTCACCGCTAGTCAGTCTCAGGTCGGAAGTGAGAGAAGGTGATGTGACAAGCGGCGGCCATGGAGGACAGTGACAGCGCTGAGGTCGGGACTTCATCACCGCAGGTAAGCCGAGAGGGACCATGTGTGTAGAGTGCAGGTGGGCGGAGCCATGTGTGCTGGCGGTGGAGTGCGAAGTGGGTGGCGCTGAGGACGTCAATGCCGTGGACTGCTTGGCTGGGGACAGGTGTGTGTGTGTGTGTGTGTTTGTGTGTGTGTGTGTGTGTGTGTGTGTGTGTGTGTGTGTGTGTGTACATGCCGCGTGCAGGAGGGGGCGGAGTGAGCTGAGCGGGGAAGTGTGGGCTTCCTGCACGTAACTAGGATAAACATGGTTACTAACCAAAGCGCTTTGCTTGGATACCCGATGTTTATCTTGGTTACCAGCTTCTGGCAGGCTGCCAGCGATGGCTCCTGCACACTGTAGCTGTAAAAAGCCCTGCTTTTTGCTGCTAGAACCGTTCTCGAACGTATCTAGAACTATCGAGCTTTAGCAAAAAGCTCGAGTTCTAGTTCGATCTAGAACAGCCCCCAAAATCATTCGAGCCGCGAACTGGAGAACCTCGAACCGCGAACCGCGCTCAACTCTAATAATAAAGCATAAGAGAGAAAAAATACTAAGGCATCAGAAAATCTACCAGAATGATTCCTTCTATAATTCTATTCTTCTTCTTTGTTACTTTAAACAGGTGGCTAGACAAACTGGGGATATCCGCTAAACTGGGAATTGATGTGGTTATGAGACAAGCCTTGTTTGGTGCTGGGTCATACAATCTGGTGGATTCTGACTTTGAACCTTTACCGGTAAGTAAATATTTGGTGGTATATGGTAGTTTGATGATTGGAAAATGCTAATAATTTTTGTTAATCACATGGTTAATATACAGTATTACGCATCACTTTAGCCATGCAATGTGTTGTATACCACAGATACTGTTACAGTACTGTATGTTACATATGTATCTACAGCAGTGCATTATTCTTTACCACTTTACTTGCTGTATTCTATGGTATACTGCTAACTTCATCATGTTACACGGTGCAAACTAAACCCTGTGTAAAATTGTAGATGACCTTAGAATATTTACAGTATCTTAAAACATTTAAACATTTACTTTAGGACTACTGGTTGTCACTGGTATTTAGGAACCTTGTTGGATCCATTGTGTTAAGTGCCAGCTTTAAGTCGAAGAATGTAAATGTGGAAAACATTAGAGTTTATCTTCATTGCACGAATATAAACAAGTAAGTGTGTCACTGTGTTTTATCAATTATTTCCAAAGCATTCTTCAATAATATTTATTTTAAAGCAATAATTCGGGGCCACTGTGTGTATAAGTTACATCTACGTGAGCTTTCTGGGTGACAGTCTGGTGCATAAGGAGAAAGCTGCATCCATGTGGGCTCACGTTCTACTAATCTGTCCAAGAGCAAAGTCTGAGGGCAAAAGAGGATGGCAGTGAATGGGGTATCTCTGTCTTGGTCTCTCTACCAATTATTAAAGCTGCCCAGCTGTCATAGAAATCAATGAAGAGACTGAAAAAACGCATGAATTGTGGTTAGATACCATGTTAACTTGTACATTCCTTGTATTTTCCTATAATGTTTTGCAGCCCTTCTGTTGCTGCTGAGAACTTGTCAGTTGAGTCTTGCTTCCAAAATCACAGACATAAAACAAATCCTGGCTGTACGATTACAGCCAGATATGTTGTTCTCTAAACTGTTTAAGTGATTCAAAGAAAACATACTGTAGTATGAAAAGCATTACTGCCATGAACCTATGAATAAAGAGAAATTTAGTTATTGAATTGATCAATGCAACAGAGCCCCAACACTACGCCAAAGTATTTCTCTACGTTTGGGTCCCTAGCTTGTGTGTGTCCTCTCATGCAGTTAAAAAACTTACCGTGTATGGGAAGCTGAGACCCAGGCTATATATGCGTATAATGTGGACTGGCAATAGGTGTGGTGGGGCCGGGCTCACAAACGAAGTCACTGGTGTAGATTTTTTTTAAGTTTTTGCACCCAGTTCAGACTCAGAATGGAGTTCCAGACGTTATTTCTTGATTGATTTGTAGTCTTTCATTTGTGAACCCGGCCCCACCACACCTATTGCCAGTCCACATTATACGCATATATAGCCTGGGTCTCAGCTTCCCATACACGGTAAGTTTTTTAACTACATGAGAGGACACACACTAGCTAGGGACCCCAACGCAGAGAAATACTTTGGCGTAGTGTTGGGGCTCTGTTGCGTTGATCAAATCAATAGCTGCATTTCTCTTTATTCATATGTTCATGGCAGTAATGCAGATTCCATTTTTCATATTTTCATTCTTACATATAGCTATTGGATTTTTCATGTCAGTATTCACACAGCAGTTTCTGCTTTTCATATATTCCCCTTACGTAGTCACTGGTGTGCATACCTTCTCTCCATATAGTGTAGATTTTTTTTTAGGTTTTTGCACCCAGTTCAGATTCAGAATTGATGTTCCAGACGTTATTTCTTGATTCATAAGAATAGATGTGACCACTCTGCTACCGCCAATCACAGCTACTCTTATGGTCCCTCGCCAGATTTTTTCCGCATCACTCTGTTGGTTAACTGGTAGTGTTGACTGAGCACTACCATGCCCGGGTGCTCAGTACTCATAACAAACAAATCGGTGTTCAGATGGCCACCAATCTAGGTCCTAAGTATAATGGAAGTCAATGAGGAACTCGAGCATTTTTCGAGGAAATCTTTGGGAAAATGCTTGAGTTTCTCATTGACTACCTTTATACTCGGTTACTCGAGTTGCGCCTATCCCAGCATCCACGAGTAACGAACACTCGAGCATAGTAGTGCTCACTCATCACTAGTAGCTAGAGCAGTGTGGAGAGAAGCCATTCAGGAGCTCCTTTAAAGCACCACTCCAGCATTTCATTGTTTTTCTTCCACCACTGGAGTGGTGCTTCTAATCCAAGTTCCCTGAACCTCTCTTATACTCGCCCTATGGCATTTTCACCTTTTTACTGGTGCTGCTCCTGTCGGTCTCAAACAGTTTGTGACCTGCCATTTCACTCCAGTGTTTCATGGAGCACGCTGGAGGTCACTCTTCAATGTACAGTCTGAGTGTCTCCTTATGGCTTCATTCAGGCTCTCATATACTTGCACTGAGTGCTCGTGATGTAACTACTTACTTGCGGCCAGGTCCAAGTTGCCATTACAAGATGATGCCGCGGGACCGGAGCGGTGTTGATAAAAGCTTAAAATGCCAAAGGGTAAATATAAGACTGGGGCAGGAACCTTAGATTAAAAGCACCACTCCAGTGGTGGGGTAAACCCCCCCCCCGCTGAGGACTGCTTTAAACTATGGTAAATAAACATAGTTTGCTGTGAAGCACCCCACGGGGCCGGGGTTTCATTTACTCGTCACCGGGCTGGTGATGGAGGGGTCTTTGGGGATGTCACAGCGGCCTGGCCCGGCTTCGTGGCTCCGAGGTGTCCACAAAAGGGAGGAAGGTAGATGTGAAGGAAGGGGAGATGGTGGGGGTAGTTATCTCGTGACGCCACCTGTGGTATTCGGCTATGAGGGAAGCCACTGCTGCGGGATGTCGCTCTACTCCGGGGCGGATGGTAATGCAGCTTGGGTGTTTCAGCTCTCCACTGGTAGAGCTAGGCCCTGGGGAGGAGGATGATGATGGTGGTAGTAGTGGCCAATGGAACCAGAGCACAGGCCGTTGTCGCCGGCAATGACAGGGATAACACAGGCTGCGATTCAAGTTCTTTTTAATCACTGCAACGGTCGTCTACCCTAGGTCAGTACCAGTGGGAAAGCACCTAACTGTATGTTGTGTGTAAATGTGGTAAACACGAGTGGTTAACCCCGTCCTTACCCGGGATGAGTACTGCACCTTAAGTGAGATGCAATAACCTGTGGTGACTGAACCCTCAGGGGCGTCACAGCTGCACAACTGATTCATGTAGACCTTTAATTTAATGTAAGTGCAGTGGTGTACCTAGGCAATAGCACCAGTGCATTTTTTTTTCCAAATCCTAGCTTTCAGGAAAAGCCAAACAATCCCTTTTTTCTAGGCCAAGGTGTTTTCATACAGGTGGAGGGCAATAAATTGTATCTTTTGTCTTGGTGGGGAAAGCCCAAATATACATCTGTAAAAGTGTACTTATATTGCATGTTGTATTTGTAATTCAAGCTAATTTTATTCTATGCTTTCACTATCAGCCCTAAATACAAAGTGGGAGATGTTACACTATTTGCCATGAACTTGAACAACTATAGCGAGGAAATGCATTTGCCAAGCTTCCTGTCTGGAAAGATTGTGGATGAATACCTCCTTTTACCCGGAGAAAAAGGATTACTTTCTACGTAAGTTCCAAGTTTTATTGCAAGGAGGTGGTGTGTTTGTCAACTGTACAATGTTATTTCAAAGTAAGGCTTCTTTCAAACTTGCGTTCTTTTGCATCCGTCAGAATCAGTTGTGTGACTGATGCGCAACAGATGCGATGCAGATAGTTGCACAACTGATGTGACTGATGCTGCAGAATAAGATCCGTTGTTTTTTGTTTTTTCTTTACTGTTTTACTGGCAGCTGGCTTTTGTGAACGATCAGCTGATCGTTCACAAAAGTCGGCTGATCAGCTGATCGTTCACAAAAGGCGGCCGAAGTGCGATTAGCTCATCATTTTGGCTGCTGGAACTGAATTTACAGTAGATCATGATTTTTTTACTGTGCGCATGCTCACAGTAAAAAAAAACGATCCGCCGCACGCAAAAAACGTTACATTCAGCGTTGCTCCCGCCTGACAGTCAGTCAGTAAACAACTGATCCATCATGTGGCGGATGCAACGCAGGGCAATCCATCGCTAATAGACGTCTATGAGGAAAAAACGTATTCCTGCTAAATATTTTGCAGGATACCGTAATTCCTCAAGGTGACGGATTGTGACTGATGCAAAACATTGCAAGTTTGAAAGCAGCCTTAAGTGGGCTTTACACACAGCAACATTGCTAGCGATGTCGCTGGTGAAAGCACACGCCCCCGTCGGTTGTGCGTCACTGGCAAATTGCTGCCCGTAGTGCACAACATCGCTATCACCTGTCACACATACTTACCTGCCTAGCGACGTCGCAGTGGCCGGCGAACCGCCAGCTTTCTAAGGGGGCAGTTTGTTCGGCGTCACTAAGCGGCCGCCCAATAGAAGCGGAGGGGTGGAGATGAGCTAGCCGAACATCCCGCTCACCTCCTTCCTTCCTCATTGCGGGCGGCCGCAGGGACAGTGATGTTCCTCGTTCCTGCGGTGTCACACATAGCGATGTGTGCTGCCGCAGGAACGACGAACAACCTGCATCCTGCAACAGCAACAATAATCTGGATTAGAACGACCGGTCAACGATCAACGATTAGGTGAGTAATTTTGATCTTTTAACAGTCGTTCGTGCTTTTCACTCGCAACAACGGCACTAACTAGGCCGGATGTGCGTCTCGAATTCAGTGACCCCAACGACATCTTGTTAGCGATGTCGTTGCGTGTAAAGCCCGTTTTAGTCTTAAATAATGGCATTTACAGTCCAATATGCTTCCAAGTATGAAAAGATAACTTTTATCTGGAAGGGTTGCTTAATGCAGCTCATAAAAACTTACTAGTGTGTAATAAAGAGACGTTACAAGAAAAAAGGTTTTTTTGTACCGTGTTAGCCAGTTGAAAAATGATTGTTCTCAGTGAGAGAAACAAAACTATAATCGTGTTGTCATATCTTTTAATGGCTAAAATAAAATAAAATGTTACAAAGCAACTTTTCGAGACATCTCAGGTCCCTCTTCATCAGGCATGGTGAGAGAAACTGTGGAAAAAGAAGCGCAATAGGGTCTTACCCCAATATATACAGGGTGAGAAAATGAGCAATCCTACTCACCAATAGGGGTTGTGAAAGTCACAACTCCTATAACAGCGTGTAACTCCAAGCCATGGCAGCGGTCCCCACAAGGCAGATAACAGAGAGTAGTAGAGATGGGTTTCAAAGCCGCGCCAATGACCGACAGATCATGAAAAGCTTAAGACCTGTGCATGAAATAAAGTAACATTAATCTTAAGCTTTTCATGATCTGTCGGTCGGCCATCTCTACTACTCTTTCATCAGGCATGGTATGACAAAATATCTGAAGAAACACATATATACACGAACAGAGCAGAGGGATGGCATAATAAAAGGACATTTAAATAAACAAACACTAAGCTTAGAGAGTGAATCCTTAATTAGCTTTGATTAGTGGTGTGAAAGTTTTATTGTCCCAATATCCATGTAGGATCAGAGGTCTGCTGCCCTTGCAGTCTCTGGAGCAGACCTCTCAGATTTTGTAGTTTGTCATAAATCCTCCTGACAGGTTGAGTCCTGTAATCCGAGGTTCTGTAGCAAAGGTTTTGTGAATAATGAGTAGTGTAGGTGTTCCGAATAGGATTCCTTAAGCTTGGTCCTTTGGGTAGTAAATGTTCTTTCTTGCATCTATTGAAAAAGATGTCACTGTCCAGTTGTGCCAGTTTCTTCAGAAGATCTTTTAGTTCCATAGTTGTGTGGTACATTCTGACTCCGAGGTTCTGTAGCAAAGGTGTTGTTCTTCGATTTATGACCCACTACAAAATCTGAGAGGTCTGCTCCAGAGACTGTGAGGGCAGCAGACTTCTGATCCTACATGGATATTGGGACAATACAACTTTCACACCACTAATGAAAGCTAATTAAGGATTCACTCTCTAAGCTCAGTGTTTGTTTATTTAAATGTCCTTTCTCTCACTGAGAACAATCAATCATATAGAGACATGAATTGCTCAGGACCCAGATTTTTCTTAATTCCTTCTATAGTAGTTAGTGGTGTTGAGCCCATCTGTCTATCAGCCAGGTACTGTATTCCCCTTTTCATAGTAACTGAACTACAGCACCTAATGGGGAGAACTACATTGTCACCAGAGGAATGCTGGCCGGATCTGTTCACTTTTTACATCCTTCTGCTGCCAAAGCTAAAATTTGCTGATCGGTGGGGGTGATGGGTGTCGGAACTCCATTGATCTGATTACTTATCCTAAAGGATATCAATACAGTGAGAGTATAAAACCTCTTGAATTATTTTTATATTTATGGAGAGATATTCAATCTATCCTCAACTTTTTAATTTAAGTTAATCAAGCTTTTGTTTCCCCCCTCTAGAACAGTCTTGCTGAATGGTCAAGTTTTAAAGATGGTGGATGAAAAAACATTGCCGGATTTGAATGGGAAGCCGTTGGACCCGGGCGCTCCTCTTATTCTCCCTTCTATGAGTTTTGGATTTTTTGTTGTAAAAAGTGCTATGGCCACTGCTTGTCTGTGACTTACATTATGAAGAAAATAAGTTTTTTTTTCTATGAAGAATTAATTTATCAGATTAATAACTTTTTTTTTCCTCAGGTCAACATTTTTGCTATTGGAATTGAAATTGAAAATCAACATTTAGATTTGTTTCTGCAAAGCAACGTGTAATCAGTATTAATACTCTCACAGTTATAGTGACATTGCCTTTAACTTTTATGCCAGTGCTCAGCCACACAGGAAGTGAGTCATGACAGCGATAGTGATTATTAGCTGTTATTATAAGCTGACCCCCAGCTGTCACAGTGTGATGGTTGTCTCTGGGCACCTAGTGTGTAGTAGTCATTGTAGTGGGTGAACAACAGATCCCAGCACAACCTGTTGTTAACCCCTCACCTCACCATTGCCGCACCACACACAGGAGGACCCTGTTACAGTCTCAGGCTTTGCACCTTCATCTCCTTTCATCAGACAATAAAGTTCAGACAAAATTCTTTCTCAAAAGCACTTTCATCTTTATTTCTGGGATACAGCCTTGGTCCGCATCTCGCTGACACCAGTATATATCGCACAAGGGTTTCTTCTCCTTTTCACACATCACAGTTGCAGCAGTCGGTCCTCTGGCACCTGGGCACCATCTACAGTCTAAACCCTTTCTTTCCCTCGCTCCACTTCATGTTGCACGGGGGTCCGCATTGGTGCAGGGGTCTCCCCTACATGCCAGGCCATCCAGACATACCCCCAAACTAGGGGGGTGCACTGACCTCTTCTGTGGGTGAGAGCTTCCTTCAGTTACCACCAGCAGGCACCGACACTAGACCCCCGACTGTCAGACTAAACCCCTCTCCGTGGGGGACGCGGTTCCGTCATTCGTCCAGAATCCCGCGTGTCTCAGCCGTGGGGGTGACCCATAGGGTCAGGGCCTGTTCGTTGGAACATCTTCAATCTACATTACTCTGATTTCTCCCCTGTCTACCTGTAGACTTTCATTTTTATATTTGCTGCTCTCCTCCTCTTCCTTAACTATTTGCCTTCTCACCCAGGTGCCAGGACAGCCGTGTTACACCACTGCCACCTGGTGACGGTTTTTAGAAAATATATACTCATATTTACACTTTTTACACAATGTACATGGACCATGCGTGTGCTGGCTACTTCTGCAGGGGCTGGGCTTAACCCTAACCCCCCTACAACATTGCCATTGATGATGCGAGGAATGGTGCGATCCCCGCTGGCGCATGTTAGGTCATGCTGTCAGAGTTTGACAGCGGAATCTAACTAGTTAACAGGCACAGGTGGATCTCCGATCCCCACGCATCTGATAGCTGCACATGTCGGTAGATCAGATCAGTCGCCGTGCAGAGAAAGATGTGGGCGCAGCGTGTGAACCTACATCAAAGTCACGAAAGGCTTAAAGTGAAAAGGAGAAAAATTACACTATTCATCCGCTTCTGAAGCAGATTTCAGCTTATTGGTGGAGGTGCTGGATATGGGAGCCACACTTATCTCATATTCAAGACCTATCCTTTGGAAATGGTCATCAACTGTTCTGTCACAGATAAACTCTTTCACAAAAAGTATCAATGGTGCTTTCTGTACGGTACCAGGACCACAATTCCAGGCTGCCTGTTGCTCATGCTGCTGTGAGTAGCCTACATGGCCTAAATGGGCTACCAAGGTCTGCATCCTCTCTGAACTTGTCTCCCATCAAGCACATCTGGGATATCTTTGCTCAACAATTGCAAAGGTAACCGCCATCACCTATCTCAGTAATGGGGAAATCTTCACTGAATACAGATTTTTCATCAGAATTGAGAATTTTGATAATGACTGATCAACTCTTTAAGAAAAGGAAATGTGTCTGATACGATGTATTACAAAGCTACTTGTTTTCCTGTGCACTGTTGATTTATGAAATAAAAAACTAAAAGGACAATTATGCTGTAAAGAAAAATTGTTGGAAATGTAAAGCTCTAATGATTATAAAAGTAGCAGATATGTTTATTACAAAAAGGTGTAATGGCGATTTATGTACTGGCATTATTTTTTTTTTTTTATTTTATTATAAATCTGCTCAGTGTTTTGTTTGTTTTTTTTTTTTCTTCAACTTCTATTACAGGGAAGGTTTTTGCTATGAAGACAGCATGCTATAGGAATTAAAACACAAGTTCAGTGATGTATGTTATCAAGGTCCTTGCTGGTGTTTACTTGCAATAATTGTTTTGGACACAGGAGATTATGATTGCTTGGACTACTCCTGTGATAACTGTCTAAAGCATTGTACATAGAGAGCGCCTGGTGTGGGTGGGGTTTGCTTTCTTAGCTCTGCTGCAGTCTAAGGCGGGCTTTGCACGTTGGTACATCGCAGGTGCGATGTCTGTGCGGTCAAATCGAAAGTGACGCACATCCGGCGTCGTTCTCGACATTGTAGTATGTGAATCCTTTTACATACGATTAATGAGCGCAAAAGCATCATTATCGTATGATCGGTGTAGGGTCTGACATTTCTATAATTTTGCAGCAGCTACAGGTACGATGTTGTTCCTCGTTCCTGCGGCAGCACACATCGCTGTGTATGAAGCCGCAGGAGCGAGGAACATCACCTTACCTGCGTCCCGGCTGCAATGAGGAAGGAAGAAGATGGGCAGGATGTTTACGTCCCGCTTATCTCCGCCTCTCCGCTTCTATTGGCCGCCTGCCGTGTGACGTCACTGTGACACCGCACGACCCGCCCCCTTAGGAAGAAGGCAGGTCGCCGGCCAGAGCGACGTCGCAGGGCAGGTAAGTGCATGTGAAGCTGCCATAGCGATAATGTTCGCTACGGCAGCAATCACAAGATATCGCTGCTGCGATGGGGGCGGGGACTATCGCGTTCGACATTGCAGCATCGGCTTGCGATGTCGCAACATGCAAAAGGGCCCATTAATCAAACAACTCTGATTGTGTCAGAGCCGCTGCATTCAGTAAACTAAATGATACTGTGACGCCCCTGGACTAGTCAGGGCATCACAGGGGACTGCATGCTCTTTACTCTTAGTGCGGGACTCAACCCCTCTTGGTTCTGGGTTCCTAACTTACAGTACTGCCTCCATCAGCATCCAAAAATCCCAATCACACTTCACACCACACCCTGTCAGACACACCAGTGGGCTGCTGAGCTGGAATAGGGACGCCCACCTAGGGGTCAGGCAGACTGGTGGGAGGTGACAGAGTAGTCGGCTCCAGGGGAGCAAAGTGAGAGGAAGGACTTTAGTAACTCTCCAAGGCAGAGGAAACTGGGGGTTGTAATTACCAGGAAAAGTGAACAGAGGAGCCCTCAAGCAGTGAGGAGCTGGAGGGAGCGGGTGGCTCCCTTGGAGTAAAAAGATTGGGTTGCAGATGGTGATTTGGACCTGGAGGAGTCAGAGACCCGATCACGGGATATTGGGACTAGGTAAAAGGACTTAATCTTAGAGGAAGTTCGGTAGCTCAAGTACAAGCCGGTCCAGGACCGAAAGCATGGCGGGGTACTGGACCCTAGGTTGGGGAGTAGCTTCAAGCAACCCTGCCATTAACCTACGGAGGATAGTGACTTTATGGACTGTTCCCACGAAGCTCAGAAATCAGAGGCACTAGCGCAACGAGGGGGACAGGGCTTTCCAACCTAAGCAGCCCACAGAAATCCCAAGTGTGAGCTCTTGAGAGCACAGCTCCTTTACTCAAACAGTGGGGAGTGGAGCCCGGACAGCTTTATGCTTATGGGCCACTTGGACACTTCTAAATTTGTGCACGGAGGCAGGCTCCGGACCATCAGGCGGTACTGTAGGGGACGAATACCCGGACGGGCTCCCCCAATAGGGCAGCGGCACCCAGAGACTTGGTTTACCTCGTTGTCAGAGTCTGCTTTCTATCTGAGTGAGTACCTGATCATCCCCTGCTTTCAGCGAGCCTGCGCCCCTTGCACCCCACCATCCAGAATCCTGGGGCCTTCCCTACCCGTGGAGGGAAAACGTCATCTAGCTGCCCCCATTCCATCAACCCCGGTACTCCCATCGTCAGCGGCGGTAGTTTCCGTTACCGCACACCACAGGGGTGGTGTCACGAACTATCTACCCCCTATAAATAATCCCACCATTACATTTAGAGTGGCCCCTAGCCCCCGGGTACGGAGACCCTCGAGCCACGAGTAACCACCCCCGGATCTGAGCAATTCGACCACTGCTGGGGTGGCCCAATACATCGTTGGATTTAGGGCTTCTCTGCCTACATCATGCTGCTCTCAGATTGGGTGGCAAAAAACAGCTAACAGATTACCTTTAAGTATTCTGTATAAAGATGTTTAACATGCCACATCACTAGAATACTACAAAAACACTGATGCGTTTAAGGCTAAGTTCACACTTCAGTTGTTTTGCATCAGTCACAATCCGTCGCCTTGGGGAATTACGGTATCCTGCAAAATATTTTGCAGAAATCCAGTATTTCCCCATAGACTTCTATTAGTGACGGATTGCGACTGATGACCCTGCGTTGCATCCGCTGCGTCGCGGTCCGTCGTTTTTGACTGAACGCCGAGCGGGGAGCAACGCAGAATGTAACGTTTTTCGGCCCGTCAAAATAAACGCGCCCCGCAGGAATCCGTTGCCATCCGTCAAACTTGTAATGTATGTCTATGGTGCTGGATTCCATCATAATCCGTCTTACGACGGAATCCAGCGCAGGATTAAGTCATGCTCTACTGAGCATGCCCAGCATGTTCGGCACACCCCCTGGGCTGTCCCAAACACAAACAGATCATGACTGATCCGTCAAAAAACGGACGCATAACGGATGCAACGGACGCAACGGATCTGTTTTTTTTTACAGGATTCCTGTGAAAGGAATCCTGTAAAAAACACATCTGTTGCATCAGTTGACATCTTGAAAACGACTGATCCGTTGCTGACAGACCTGACGGGATTTAAAACAACTGAAGTGTGAACTTAGCCTAACAGACCAATGTGGAAGGAGCACAGCCATACACCAGACACCTAGAGGTACAACACAGTGCCACATAGTGCTCTACATTGCCTAATACCATAAAGTGCTATTCCCATATTTTGCTCTAATTGAAGAAGAAACACATGGACTGCAAATGATACCTAACAATTTTGGATAAATTGGGGATGTTATCTAGAGCCACATGGGAGTTGGGAGTGAAGAAGAGTAATTAGAGAGGTCTTAACCGGAGTCTGAATCATTGGGGTTTAAATACAGAAGATGTACATTATATTTTATTTAATTTTTCTTTTTAAGGAGGCAGATACAGGAGACCGCAATATAATTGTCAAAGTTACAGTATACGTGCCTACTGTAACACATGCAATAAATAATCAAGGTTCAGTACACTGAGAGATCTAATCCAAAGAGAAAAAGTTGTAGACAATGAACCATAAATGTGTGTGTGTATATATATACATGTGTGTGTGTATATATATATATATATATATATACATACATACTAGAAGGTGGCCCGATTCTACGCATCGGGTATTCTAGAATTTACGTATTGTGTAGTTAATGTATGATTTTTGTTATATATATAGATGTTGTTGTGTGTAGTTACCAAGTGTTTGTGTAGGGCGCTGTACATGTTCTGGGTGTTGTCTGGGTGTGGGGGGGTTGAGAGCGGTGTTGTTTGTGTGTTGCGTTGTGTGTGTTGCGTTGTTTGTGGAGCGCTGTGTGTGTGTGTTGCGCGGTTTGTGTGGGTGTGGGGTGTGTGTGTGTGTGTTTTGGTGGGAGTTATGTTTTGTGCAATGTGTGTGTTGTGCGGCATGTGGGTATATTTGTGTGTGCCGCGCTGTTTGTGTGTTGGGTGTCTGTGTAGGGCGGTGTTTGTGGTTCCCAGTGTGTGTGGTGTGTGTGTGTTTTGGGGGGGAGTGTGCACCCCCCATCGTGCTCCATCCTCCATGCTGCGCACCCCCCATCGTGCTCCATCCCCCATGCTGTGCACCCCAATCGTGCTCCATCCCCATACTGCGCACCCTCCATCGTGCTCCATCCCCCATGCTGCGCACCCCCCATCGTGCTCCATCCCCCATGCTGCGCACCCCCCATCGTACTCCATCCCCTATGCTGCGCATTCCCCATCGTGCTACATCCCCCATGCTGCACACCCCATCGTGCTCCATCCCCCATGCTGCGCACTCCCCATCGTGGTCCATCCCCCATGCTGCGCACCCCCCCATCGTGCTCCATCCCCCATGCTGCGCACTCCCCATCGTGCTCCATCCCCCATGCTGCACACTCCCCATCGTGCTCCATCCCCCATGCTATAATAGTTCTCCTATTATACTCAGAGAGGAGTATAATAGGAGGACTATAATAGGAGGAGTAGTCCTGGGGGGAGTATAATGCCGGCTCCCTGCACATGTGTACTGGGAGCCGGTGTACGCTGGTAACTATGATACACATCGGGTAACTAAGGGACCTTAGTTAACCGATGTGTATAATGGTTACCAGCGTTCACCGGCTCCGTCACGATCCCAGCAGCGCAAGGTTATGTCTGGCGATGCGTGCGGAGGGCCGGGGCGAGTGGCCAATCCGTGCGGGGGGGCGGGGCCAGGCCGAGGTGAGCGACCAATCCGTGGGGGGCGGGGCCAGGCTGAGCCAGCGGCCAATCAGACGGTTGTCACCGTAAGGACACAATTTTGGAACAAGACAGACAGACAGACAGACAAAGAAAGAATAAGGCAATTATATATATAGATGTGTGTGTGTGTAATATATATATATATATATATATATATATATATATATATATATATATATATATATATATATATATATATATAAAATATATGACTTTATTAGATATACAAAAAGGGCAGTCTTTAAAAATGTGATACTTAAAAAGTGAAAAAAACCTGCAGGTGGCACCAGAACTCAACTTACATAGCAGGGGTGGTGGTTTTTGATATGTTAAAATTGCCTTCTGCGGTGACTTTACACTGCTAGCTCCAATCTAATACAATATTACTACACAGAATAGCCCAGAAGGTGCTTTAGTCCCATCTGTATGAAATCCCAAAACGCTAAAGATATCCACAAGCCACATCATTCATAGTTCCTTCAGACAATGCTGGTGGGATGTGGAATCAACACAAAGCTGCCGGTTCTTATCATAAGTGACTTTATCAAAGTGTTGCTAGTACATGCAGTGGTGCAAAATCATTACACCATAAATCAATCAACTGTTGCGTGTGTACATGAGACAACCTCTATCTATAACCATTGTATATCTTGTATTCTGAATTTTCACCAGTTTTTTCTTGTGCAAAGTCTGTCTTTAATTTTTTAATTAGGAATATATAATTGTCACTCAAATATTTTGCAAGTAAAATTTTTGTATTTTATTAAATCCATTCCAGAATGAAAGGAAAGATGTTTCAGTCCAATACTTGGCCCTTCCTCAGTTCATTGGAAAGGATATACATAAAGATTGTACAGTCAAACTCCATTTCATACATCAAAGAATCAAACATTCAAACAACCATGTCAGTAGAAACTGAATTCACTTCTGACCAGAAGTGCCGTGTTGTTTATTGCTCTAAATTTTCAATTGACTCTGAGTTGGTAGGAGGAGACCAGCTGATATGATCTCTCCCATATGCAGCTCAGCACATAGAGAAGGGTTCCTGGACTTCATTTCTGAGCACAGAGACAGAAGCAGCAGAGGTATAGAGTAACTTATAGAGCTACAGTATTAGGCCTGTTTCACACGTACGTGCCTCCGGTACGTGTTTGGCAGTTTTCTCACGTATCGGAGATACGTACACATGTAGACCTATGTTTTCCTATTGTTTTGGACACACGTAAGTATTTGCGCACGTAACGTGTGTCCGATCCGTACTTACTTGTGTCCGTGTGCTCCACACGCCAACATGTCCGTTTTCTCTCCGGCATTACGGGTGTCACACGGAACGCAAACTTGTCACACGTAATGCAAACGGACAACTCGGATGTGTTCTGTGTGACACGCACCGGAGAGAAGACGTGTCTTTGAGAAAAAAAAACAAACAACTTTACTCACCTTCTCCAGCCCTGCTGTCTCTGCCGCTGCTGTCACTTGCCGCCGATCGCCGCTCATTAAATCACTGCGGCCGGAAGCAGCAGCAGCGGGGAGTCGGCAGGACCGGAGACCGAAGATCAGCACCACGAACAGTGACGCCAGGGACAGGTGAGCAGAAAGTTACCGTTCTCCGTGTGTTAACACAGATGGCACACAGAGAACACACGTGTGCCTTACACACAGCTCACCGAGGGCAATACACACCTTTGACACGTCCGTGAAAAATGTGCGTGATTTTCACGGACGTGTAAAAGAGGCCTTAAGTGTAGATGTGAATCCAGCCCTGGGATACACTAAACCACGCACAATCTGCCTTCCTTGTCTGCCTTTGCCTGTTTTCTGACTCTACTCCTCACTTATCCTCTACTCTCCATAAAGTATAATAGGAGGTATAACTTGACACCTCACTGTGCTGGCCGTGCATCTTCCTTTGACCAAGCAGCTGGTTTTTTCACAGTGAATGGTGAATTCAAGAGGCAAAAATGTGCGTGAGTTCAAGTAATTGAGGTTTCTTTGGAGTATTTACCCTTAACATGAGTTTGTTAGCCAAACATTTACTGCCAGATTTGAAAAATAAAGGAGTGCTAGGGATTGAATCCAAGACCTCACAAATGCAATATGTGTGCGCTCCTGTGGCGCTCCTGGGCTTCAGGCGCCACAGGGTATTACACCATTTTTCTGGGGTAATATCTATCCTGGGTCAGGAGGGGGTTAACCTGCCGATCCCTTCACAAGACACACACATACAACAGTAAGGTGCTCAGTGGTGGCTCGAGCGGTGGGCCGGATCCCGGGGGTCTCGAGCGGCGCTCCTCGCCTGTGAGTGAAAGGGGCTTGGGTTTTGGGATAAAGTCTATTGTCCGTGACGCCACCCACGGTTGTGGTGATTTGTTGACACCACCGCTGCTCTGTATGGGGATCCCGGGAGTGATGATGTGGAGCAGCCAGTTGTTGTGTTGCCCCTCCGTGGGTAGGGGTTGGTGATCCCGGGGCCCAGTGATGAGGTGGGAGATGCAGGGCTTGGTGGGCGCAGGGACGCGGGGGCAGCGCTGTGCCTTGCGGCACTGTGGTACTCACTCAGCCTGAGACGATGTCACAGTTCTCGGTAAAACACACGGCTGGAAAGACGGTTCCCACGGACGGCTGCACTTGCTTTCCCCAGAAGGTGACGGTGGCGGTCCCTCTGTCCTGCACCTATGTTGATGATGGTTGCGATGGGTTCCCACCGGTAACCCGCTCCCTGGCTTCAATCTGGGCCAGAGGAGCCCTACTTTGCCCGCAGACGCTGGCCCTGAGGAACTGGTGCCCTGGCGGTGGCGGTGTTCCTCCTTAATGGTTGGACTGTTGCCTTCAATCGGGACTTGGTTGTTTGGAGACAGACGTCCCCTTCACTGACGGATTTGGCAAATTATGGTGACTCCTAGCCTTGCCGGGGTCCGAGAGGCCCCTGCCCTGGTGCTGACTGGTCTTCGTATACTGCTCCAGACCGCCGGGTCACCACCCGTCCGCGGTCCTTCCAGCAACCTCCGAGCAGTCACCCCTGCAGACTGTCACCGCCGTCTGCTGACCTTGCTGTCACTGTCCGGGCACACAGCCGGACCAACTTCAGGCTTTACTGCTCTAACTTTTCTGTCACTTCAGCTTTTCTCGTTAGCTCCACTACTACTTCCTTCTACTTTACTCCCCTAACTTGAACTTCACTCAAGCCCTGCCTGGGCTAAACTGCCTGGTACTTCCTGCCTCCAGGGCTGTGAACTCCTCGGTGGGCGGAGCCAACCGCCTGGCCCACCCCCTGGTGTGGACACCAGCTCCTGGAGGAAGGCAACAAGGATTTTGGTAGCTTGGGTGTTCCTAACTGGGGTGTAGGGTGTGGTGGTGTGATGACCTGTGACCCCTGGCTTGCCCAGGGCGTCACACGGGCACCACATGGGGTAGAAGTAGGCGCAACCATCACACTTACAGCAGAACTTTCTCTCTCTTCGTGGGCTCGTGGCTTGGAGCAGGAGGCTCGGCCCAGGTTCTGGATAGCAACCGAGGAACACTTCACTAAAAGACTTTCATGGGCACCGGCGGTGACCACCGACTATCTGGTATCGGCTGGAGCCCATCGTGGCAGAGATTGGTACTCTGGCGCCGCGCCTGAACTACTTGTGACTAAAAGACCTGGAACCGCAGCCCCTGTCTCTGCTTCTCATTTACCGTCACCGTCACCCTGCGCTTCGGCGCCAACGGGGACTACTATCACCCCTGTCATTCTCCCTGGGGTAATCCCGCTCCGCCTGTGGAGAGCAACACCATCCCGGCTGCACCCAACATCTGCCACAGTGAGAGACTCAAAGCAGTTTTTAAAAGAAAACGGGTTAAATCCTGCGCTAAAAACCACAGATCCAGTGTATATGGTGAATTCCTTTTTCTTTATTTTCACAGGTCAACGCTTTTCAAAGACATCTCCGTCTTCTCTATCAGGACAAAATCAAAGGAACGGTTCTTTTGATTTTGTCCTGATGAAGAAGACAGAGATGTCTTTGAAACGCGTTGACCTGTGAAAATAAAGAAAAAGGAATTCACCATATACACTGGATCTGTGGTTTTTAGCGCAGCATTTAAAACGTTTTGTTTTAAAAACGCTTTGAATTTACCGCTTGTATCGGGGCTGCCGCTGACCACAATTCTCATCTTTTTTCCTTCGTGCCTTTAAAGGAGTTGTGCCTGTCACAACTACAGCAGGTGAGTGCCTGTCCTAATACCCACGCTAACCCCATAACGAATAAAACCCTATGTGCGCTTCTTTTCCACAGTCAGTTACAGTGAGAGACTCTGCACGGTGGCCCATTCCTGGCCTTGTACCACAAGTGGCGTGATGATCATCTAATAGACTTTCCTTTCCTCCAACTACCACCTCCATCCTCCCTACTACCCTCCAACCCTCCTTCCTGTACGCCTTGGGGTAACAGAACCAGCCAAGGCCACCCTGTGACATCGCAGAGGATCTGCACCCCCGACCCAGCAATGACTAGGTTAAAACACCTGCCCCGTGGGGCACTACATTTGGCGTCACGAACAGGATATTCGTGCCCGCAACAGCCGGATACTGTGCGCCTATTGAACTTTCTGTTTATAGACTATGTGTGGTGTATTAGCAAAATCAGTAGATGCCATTGTTCACAAAGAGTGGGAAAAGAGGGGGAATGTCTTCGTGGGCAGAGCCCAGACAACCGCACGAAAGAGAGCCCGCTGCCAGGAAAATTACCAGGAAACCCTGTGTCTCCAACCAAGAACGGGAACTGTTTTCCAGGATAGACTGTACAGCTTAGGCTGCTTTCACATCATCATTTTTTTGATGGATATTAAAAAAACGGCAAAAGCATGTGACCTGATCCTTGACAAATGCAGTGTCATTTCAATGCATTTTCAATGGAATCGTGGTAAGATGTGTTTGCATGCTCTTCCATGCGTTATATACTGGATCCGTTGGTTTGCGTTTTTTTACCTTTGTTCAAAAACGCTACTTGTAGCGTTTTTTATCTTCATCCAAATACTGCATGTGACTGGATTCCTGACTGTAGCGGACGCAACCGCATGTAAACGGTGGTATGGTGATAGAATGGATTCCGTTTGCTCTACTAAGTATGCCCAGAAAACGGCCTGGCGTGTTCTCTCTCTCTCTCATGCATAACAAAAATGCGGTAATCTTTGTAAAATGTTGCAGCCCCAGAGTGCTGTCATTTGCCACCGGGGAATGTGGCACCCCTGGGCTTCAGGTGCCACAGGGTATTACACCACTTTTCTGGAGTAATATCTATCCTGGGTCAGGAGGGGGTTAACCTGCCGGTGCCTTCACAAAACACACACATACAACAGTAAGGTGCTTAACACAGTGGGTTGGACTAGGTCAGACAGGATAGTTAGCCATGACGAAGCATGGGACTTCCCAGTTACTTGGATAACCACCGGGGGCGGGCACCACATGGGATAGAAGTAGGCGCAATCATCACACTTAAGCCTGCTTTACACACTTCAATAGATCTTTCAATCCGTCGTCGGGGTCAAGTTGTAAGTGACGCACATCCGGCATCGTTCGTGACGTGTTTGCGTGTGAAACCTACATGCGATCGATATTGAACGAAAATACGGTGATCGCGTACACGTCGTTTATTCCTCATACATTGGACGTTTGGTAGTACGAAACTAGTGAATTGTAACGTGTGACATCCCTCATACGATTTCGGTGTCTGATGCTATGTGCGCAGGTGTGCGCTCTGCACCGCAGCTTAAAAAAGGTCCGCTTCAGAGCGCAGCTGAAAAGCTGCATTCTGAAGCGCCTCACAATGTCTGTCATTCACTAATCTCTGTCAGTCCGTCACTATCTCTGTCCCTCTCTCTCTCTCCATGTCAGTCTATCCCCCTCTCTCATATACTCACCGATCCCCGATCCCCGGCGCTGCACGGCGTTCACACTGCTCTGGCGGCTTTTACTGTTTTGAAAAAGCCGGCCGCCCATTAAACAATCTCGTATTCCCTGCTTACCCCGCCCACCGGCGCCTATGATTGGTTACAGTGAGACACGCCCCCCACGCTGAGTGACAGGTGTCACACTGCACCCAATCACAGCAGCCAGTGGGCGTGTCTATACTGTGTAGTGAAATAAATAATTAAATAATTAAAAAAAACGGCGTGCGGTCCCCCCAATGTTAAAACCAGCCAGATAAAGCCATACGGCTGAAGGCTGGTATTCTCAGGATGGGGAGCTCCACGTTATGGGGAGCCCCCCACCCTAACAATATCAGCCAACAGCCGCCCAGAATTGCCGCATACATTATATGCGACAGTTCTGGGACTGTACCCGGCTCTTCCCGATTTGCCCTGGTGCGTTGGCAAATCGGGGTAATAAGGAGTTATTGGCAGCCCATAGCTGCCAATAAGTCCTAGATTAATCATGTCAGGCGTCTATGAGACACCCTCCATGATTAATCTGTAAATTACAGTAAATAAACACACACACCCGAAAAAATCCTTTATTAGAAATAAAAAACACAAACACATTCCCTCATTACCAATTTATTACCCACAACAAAGCCCTCCTTGTCCGGCGTAATCCAGGATGATCCAGCGTCGCATCCAGCGCTGCTGCATGGAGGTGACCGGAGCTGCAGCAGACACAGCCGCTCCTGTCACCTGCACGCAGCTAATGAAGACAGCCGGCGATCAGCTGCTGTCACTGAGGTTACCCGCGGCCACCGCTGCATCCAGTGACAGCAGGTAACCTCAGTGACAGCAGCTGATCGCCGGCTGTCTTCATTAGCTTTTATTTTATTTTTTATTTTTTTTTTATAGACATATGATGTCAGATGTACTATATGTCACGTTATGTTTCTACCTCACTGCTTTTCCTTGTCACTAAAATGATGTTGGAAGGTATATGAATTTTTTCTTTTCATTATGAATATATTTCTGATTGTAACTTTTTATGTATTTGTCAGATAATAGTCCATGTTGACGAAGGCCTGTGGCCGAAACGTCCATGTATGTTGGACCATATTCATTTTTTCCGAATAACACCCAAGAGGTTACTGTATTAATAAAAAATTTTTTTTGCATACAAAATTTGCATGTTGCCTTTTTCTGGGAGTTGTAGTGTGCCGGGGTTATCTTCTTTCTATGGACATATTTTACCCTAGAGCACCTACTAATCAGTGACGCAGAGCTTTCCTTTTTAGTATTGCCTCTTTTTGGCTCTAGCTCCTGATCTCCCGCTCCAACGTTTGTATATACAAATGTCACAACCAAGTTTTTCTACATTTTCATATAATGATGAGGAAACCTCTACCATAGTTTCTAAGGTGACTACATCAAATAAGTTTCTGGTCATACCCCCCGAGGAACTACGGGGTAGAAACTACGAGAGAGACCTACAGAGACAAGCGGCACTCGACCTTCACCTGGTGACCCTAGCTGAGTATCACCGTACTAAGAGGATACCTAGGGGCCTGAGAGTGTCTCTCAGACCTACACTTTTTTCTGACAACCCACTTTTTTGCGACAAGTTTGAGGCAATCCTCAATAAATGCTCGATGGACGTCATCATACTAACTATTGAATATCTACAACAGGAAATTCAGCAGATATCCGAAAGTATACGTTCTACTGAAGAACAATTGAAACAATCCCTGTCAGCCTCTGATCTGGATCAGCTTAAGACCAAAACCAATAACCTCATCACAAGTTTCCGTTCCAACCTAGAAACTAAGAAACGGCATAAGTTCCTGAGAGACCAGGAGGATTACGCAAAGGGCGCAGTATACCGATGGCGATCTGGGGAAAATTTTCGACCACAGCGTCCCTACAGGTTTGGCGGTTACATTTCTACCAGCGATTCGGATGGAGAGTATGGGGTTCCTCGACAGTCGACGAGTTTTTTAGAACAACGGAGACCACCCACAAGAAGACCAGGCGGGGGAAGAGACCGGTATCCCAACAACCAAGACAATCGGATATGGACTCGGTCACAGGTAACTCCAACCTCGTCTATAATATCTCTTCCTACAGTCTATCGCCGGCAGAACACTTAGTTTTGCAAAAGGGTTTGTCGTTTAGTCCTACTGCAAAATATGATACCTTTCAAGTAGAACAAGAATTGAACCAATTTTTTAGGTCCTTAAGACTAAAAGTCCATTTTAATGATAGTGACATGAGAATTGGGCCTCCAGTGGCGAGTGGTGTCTGCTTTAACCCTAAAGATCTTGGTCTGAGTATGACCAGTACATACATGCCGCCGAGACACTACCACCCTGTTGAGACCTTTGTCTCATTGGTTACCAGAGATGTTGATGAACTTAATAGTAAAATACATAGAGGTGACTTCCACATTAGTCATAATCTTAGTTTTGAAGAATCTAGGGCTATCAGGAGTCTAAAGGAGAACCCTAATATCATTATCAAGCCAGCCGATAAGGGTGGGGCAACGGTCATCTTGGACCGCGAATATTATGTCAGCGAAATCCTAGGCCAATTGGCAGATACTAGTACCTATGAGATCATAGCCAGAGATCCCACTTCCCAGATCTTATCCTTGATAAAGGACATTTCTGCACATTATCTACAACTAGGCACTATTGACCAGAAGCTTGCCAACTTCCTCATTAATCCACACCCTATCATACCTGTATTTTACACGTTGCCCAAAATTCATAAAAACTTAACACGCCCACCTGGTAGACCGATAGTGGCCTCGACTGACTCGATTTTATCCCCCTTGGCAAAGACTATTGAAAAAATATTGTCCCCATTCATATCACTGATAACTTCATACGTGAAGGACACCTCGCACTTCCTTGAGATTGTCAAGGACCTACATCACATTCCCATCAATGCATACCTTGTAACGCTAGACGTCAATAGTCTATACACTAGCATTATGCATGATGAAGGTATCACAGCAGTCAAATGGTTCTTGAATGAGTTCACGACCTTACCTAATGACAACAAGCAGTTCTGCCTTGATCTCCTGAAAGTAGTATTGGAGAAGAACCATTTCATGTTCCAGGATTGTTTCTATATGCAGCGCAGGGGGACCGCCATGGGAAGTAACATGGCGCCTCCTTACGCAAACATCTTTATGGCCTACTTTGAGGATCACTTCATCCATCCCAACCCACTCATGAACAAGCACGCCCTGGTGTGGCGAAGATACATCGATGATGTGTTCATGGTATGGGATGGTGAACTGAATATCCTGTTGGAATTTTTTACGGACCTCAATGGGTTCATGCCGGGACTCACCTTTTCTATTCATTATGACAGACACCAGATCAATTATTTGGATTGTATGGTTATCGTTGAAGAAGACGGCCTCCTGACGACGGACATCTACGTTAAGCCCACCGATAGGAATAGCCTCCTATACTATACCAGCAATCATCCCAAACATGTTAAGAAAGCCCTCCCCATCTCCCAACATACGCGTGTTGACAGGATTGTCAGCAAACCTGAGACCAAAGGTCTTCGCCACAATGAGATGAGTCAGAAGTTCATTCAGAGGGGTTATCCCAAGAGGATAGCTGAGGTCACACATCCTACATCCAGCCGGAGTAATATATCACATAACCCACTGACGTGCGTTACTACATATCACCCTTTCCAACCTCTAGTGAGGAAAATCATTTGTCAACACTGGCCCCTTTTAAAAACTGCATACCCCAAGATAGAATCTTTTCGTGACTTACCTCTTTTCTGTCATAAGAAATCACCCAATTTAAGGAACCATCTTGTGCGTGCCGACATCGGGTCAACTAAAAAGGTCCCACGTCAGATTTTCTTTGACACACAGCAGAAAGGCACCTTCCCATGTCTGGGCTGCGCACAATGCGCTAATGTGACTAAAGGCAGCTTTTTTACACATGCCAGAACGGGCAAAGCTTTCCAGATTAAGGGCTTTTATACATGTGAAAGTACATATGTTGTCTATTACATCAAGTGCCCTTGCGGTCTCGGGTATGTTGGGGAGACTACCCAGCATATCCGAGACCGCATTAGCCGACACAAATCAGACATTAGATGCGGGAATACCCTGTTACCTATTCCCCACCACTTCTCAACAACCGGACATCAGATTTCACAGTTGAAGTTCCAGGTCATTGATCATGTCGATTTAGCACGCAGGGGGGGCAATAGGACGAGACGCCTGCTAGATAAGGAGGCGAGATGGATACATGTTCTAGGCACACTAGAACCGTTTGGTCTGAATAGGAAGTATGAGACAGTTGTGTCATGATTCTTATTAAATTCCCAGGTTTTGAACCAACCCCTATTATTTTGGGGCCAATCAATTATGTAAATACATCGAGCGGTGGCATATTTTGTAAAAACACAAAATGAAGGGGGCATGATTCCCTTATAGTGTGTAATGTAATTTGCATTTCCTCATGTCCAATATGTTGCGGTTCATTTCCTTTACAGGTAATTCATACTTGCATATATGTGATGCTCGCACATGTTTCTGAATTATTCATATGTTGACATTGTTTTTCTCTCTCTTGCAGAAACGCTAACTCTTTGATAAAGTGGCACCTATCTACACTCACATGGCTATGTGCACCGTTCCTGTACCTCTCTAGGCACTTAGGATGAGCCAGACCGGCCTCCATCCAATAGAGCTCACGATCTGTGTGTTGTCCCAGCAATTCCTCCTCCCCATCACATGACACAGTCACTTTTACACCTGTCAGTGAAGTCGGGCCGGGAGCGCACACTGCGCATGCGCGGTGTGCGTTCCACCGCCCGGACTTCCTGTATTCCAAATACAGGAAATGGTAATCCTGAACCCGCCCTCACTTCCCTTTTAAATCGTCTCTATGCTGGTTTTAGCTCACTGTGCAGCAGTCCTTACACAGAACGCACGCCAGCGACGGTTCAGTAAGTAAATGGCAGCCGAACCTTCTTCTTTTCTATTTTCTTCTGCTCCTAGCATCTCCACATTACATGTTACTCATATGTTATTTCATCTTTGTCGTTATAAGGTCCTGATATTTTACACCTCCGGTGCTACCGGTTCCAATCCTCCCACTTTGCAGGACATTATAGGTATTGTATCTAATGATGGTATAGTTTTGGATGGAGGACAATGTTACAGGCTATAATATTAATTACTGTTCACTTCCACCACAGAACTATCAAATAGACACAGAGCAGGCTCGCTTAATAGTGGCTACATTTTTCTTTTTCTTATTTTTCTGCTTCCTAGCAGGTAATTATTATTATCCACACAATTATGTTATATACCTTATTGGTCATATTTTATTACTCATGGGCATGTTGTTTTATATACTTGTAGTTCCATCCATTTGGAGACAGGATTCAATTCAAACGTTACCTTAAGATTACGTGCTTGTGCTATCTGACCCAAAGCACGCTGTTCAGCTTTTTTGGCGTCTTACATATAGGTAAATCCTTTTAAAGGTGTTATGTGCGTATCACTTCTTTCATTATGGTCCGTAACATGAGGTTTGGTTCTCTTTATTAGGGCCTGTCTAGATAGCACATTCACCAATATACCCTGCACAGAATTCCTGTGCTAATAGTACACCTGATGATTATTGTTGCCTAGATTGGGGATATATGAACCTACTCAGGTACCGTAATTTTCTATGTAAGAATACACATTAGATATTAATTGTGAGTATATCACGTTTGTTTGCTATGTCTGGCTAACACGGATTTTTTCATTGTAGTAAAACACATAGGAGATTTGATTCATCCCCAATACTACTAGCCTCTTAAAATTGAGTGTCTACATGCATTTGAGTTTGCACGGTGAGTGCTACGTTTGCTGACCTTACATGCCACTCCATAGACTTGCCTCTTCTTTAGCCCTTTTTTATCTTTTCGCTTATTTTCCTTCCTGCTCTTTATTTCCTCCTTTTCCCTATTCCCTGCCTTTTTCCCTCTGCTGCTTTTTTCTTCTTTCCTTCTTCTCCCTTCTTCTCTCTCCTTTCTTGTTCATTATTCTCCTCTCTTTATTTTCTCGTTTTTTCTTCTCTCCTCCCCCTTTTTCTCAGGTCGGACGTCTATAGATAAAGCTGGGTTCACACCTTTACCACTGGCGTAACTCACATTATGATCATCCTAGGCCTAGAATATGCACCGTCTATTTACCATTATTTATTTTCTATTTTTTTTTTTTATAGACATATGATGTCAGATGTACTATATGTCACGTTATGTTTCTACCTCACTGCTTTTCCTTGTCACTAAAATGATGTTGGAAGGTATATGAATTTTTTCTTTTCATTATGAATATATTTCTGATTGTAACTTTTTATGTATTTGTCAGATAATAGTCCATGTTGACGAAGGCCTGTGGCCGAAACGTCCATGTATGTTGGACCATATTCATTTTTTCCGAATAACACCCAAGAGGTTACTGTATTAATAAAAAAATTTTTTTGCATACAAAATTTGCATGTTGCCTTTTTCTGGGAGTTGTAGTGTGCCGGGGTTATCTTCTTTCTATGGACATATTTTACCCTAGAGCACCTACTAATCAGTGACGCAGAGCTTTCCTTTTTAGTATATGAGAGAGGGCTGCTCAATTCAGTTACTCAGGGGATTAGCGGTCACCGGTGAATCCATCACTGGTGACCGCTAATCAGGACGCGGCACAGACAGAGCCGCAGCATGACAATGAAGTCGGGTGAAGTTCACCCGAGTTCATTCTGACAGTGCGGCTCTGTCTGTGTCTGCTGTCATCTGCCATTCACCGCTGCTACATGGCTGTCTGTGTCTGCTGTCAGTGACTCGCCCACCCCAGGGCTATGGGACACCCGGTGCCGGACCGGACTAGTCCGGTGGTAGTCAGTGGTGGCTGGGCCCGGCTCCGTGGCCCTGGTGGGTGTCAGTTGAATATGTGGCTTGAATTAAAGTTTGTGTTCGTGACGCCACCTGTGGTATGCGGCTACTAAGCCGCCGCTGCTGTGTGAGGCCTCCGGGATGATGTTATGGCAGCAATGGTAGTACTGCTCCCCACAGGTGGAGCAATGCCCGGGGCACGGTTGGTGCTTGTGGAAGTCTATGGTGCTGCGTGACTAACACGGTGCAGGGCCGACCAGCAATGAAAGAAACAGGCACAAACAGTAGTCTCTTTACCTTCTCCTCTTTTACTCGGCAGAAACTTAGTCCAGGGAGACCGTCAGATGGTAAAGATGATCCGGCCGGCCTGGAAGTGCCTGGGGTGATCTTTGGCCAGTTGAGTATGAGGCCTACTCCTTAATCTTTCTCTGCTGTGTTAGGACACTGCACTTTGGGTTTGCAATTGCCCTCTTGCTGCTGGGACTTGTTGTTCGTCCCCTTTTCTGTGTGGTAGACTGCGCAGGCCCTCTCTGGTGCTTCTCTGCTGGAGTCTACACCGGGCCCTTGGGATGCAGCTGTACCTTCAGATTGCTTCTGGGACAGGGGGCTTACAGCTCTCCTGCCCTCCGGATTCAGCTACCAGGGATGGATTTTATGCCCTGGCAACTACAGACTCCGATGTCCGAGTCCCTGCTGTGCCTCTCTGCTCCCCTTGCTTCACTGGGCCAAGCTATCCCAGCTCTAGGCCCCAGTTTACAAGGCAGCACTACTCTGCGTCTGCACTCTTTCACTCCTGTCTCCAGACTAACTACCACTTCCTCCTTCCAGCCAGACTTAAGGAATGCTCCCTGAAGTTCCAGGTTCAGAGCTCCCCCTGCTGGCCGGAGGGAGAACTGTGTTGAGTGTTAACTTACTGGCCAATAGATCTCCCAATTACCTCCAGGCTCAGCATTAACCCTTTTGGGAGGGCAATGCTGTTGTGGCGACCAGGTCCTGGGGCGCCACACTCCCCCTTAGTTAAATTCAGTACTCCCGGACTGTAGAAACAAACATGACATGTTAGAACATTTCATCCCATTATGGGAGGCGCAAATACTTTAACGTTACAACCTTAAACATTACTATAAGAGTCCAGTGTGGCTCCCTGCCGGGTGTCCATTACACTGCTCCATGGGGGACCCGCCGCGTTCAAACCCCCAACGTAGGCTCTGGGCGTGCGTCAGAGCATTGATGACCCCACTCTATGCACGCCGGACGGGTTTTTCTTCAGGGGTGTTGAGCACATTGGTGCTAACTATGAACAATTTAGGTGTTGGCCACCCATAGTCCAGTGGCCCAATTGTCCATTTTCGCAATCAAAGAAAAAGAAAACATTTTGTACACATCATGACAGACATTTTGCATAACTATTTACATTCTAATAAGTACTCTTTCCCTTATACAGTTGACTCCCTATACCTTAGAGGGGGTTGTCCCCGAGTGCTGCGCTGGGACCTACGTAGCTCTGGTGTTTGCCCCTGACTACGTGGTGCGTCTTCTATCTCAGCACTACAGGTGGGCCTAACCCCCATAGGTAAGCGTGATGGTTGCCTTTGTGATCTAAGAGTCGCCAAGGGTATGACAGGTTCACCACTGACAGGGGGTTGATCCTCCTGTTCCACTGCTGGCGTGTCATCTCGTGCTGGAGCGGACGATTCTTTAGGTGGATCCGGAACCTTTTCCGTTTCTGGCTCGACCAACTGCGGAAACGTCAAAACTGGTACCACTATGGCATTGTTTATTCGGGTCCAAGTTTTGGGGAACTTTCCAAGGATGGTTTGAATCATCTCCCCTTCTTTCTCTTGACTTTGGGGACTTCCTTGTACTCCTTCCATTTCTCTTTGGATTCTGCACCGTTCAGGGCACGCTTTCAGGCGGTCTCGGGAAATTGCTTGATAGGTCTTGCCTTCATCTTTGCTTATGAGGCATACCTTACTATTGTCAAAGTTGGAGGGGATAATGGTGTAGGGCTCGCTTTCCCACTGATCATCCAATTTATGCGCCTTCCGCTTCTTCTTGAGGACTTGTTCTCCAGGTGCTAAGGGAGTTGCTGGGGCTGTTTGATTGTAATGCTGTTCTTGTCTCGTTCTTGCTTGAGACAGGCTCCTCTCTACGCACTCCTGGACCTTACGGTACCGCTGCTGCCGTTCTGTATCCCAATCCTCTATTTCTTGAACCGCCTCAGGCGACACAGTCCCCATCTCAAAGTCTACAGGCAACTTGCCTGGTCTGGCTCGCATCAGGTAAGCGGGGCTGCAGTTGGTCGAATTCACTGGGATTTGGTTGTACAGGTCTACCAGATCTGGCAACTTTTCTGGCCATTGGTTCCTTTCCTCCAGCGGTAGGGTCTTCAGCATATCAATAACCACATGGTTCATTTTCTCGCACAGTCCATTGGTTTGGGGGTGGTACGGTGTGGTTCGGATTTTCTTACAACCGTACATGTTACAGAACTCTTGGAACACTTCAGCCTCGAATGCAGGACCCTGATCAGTCAGTACCCTTTCCGGATAGCCGTGAGGTCGGCAAAAGGATGCCTGGAACGCTCTAGCTGCTGTCCTGGCTGTCTGGTCCTTCACAGGCACTACTACCAGGAAACGAGAGTAATGGTCCACAATGGTGAGGGCGTACACATAGCCTGACCGGCTTGGTGTTAACTTCACGTGGTCCAGGGCCACCAACTCCAGAGGCTGCTTTGTGACAATTGGCTGCAAGGGAGACCTTTGGCTGGCATCGTCTTTCCGCCTCAGGTTACACGGGCCACAGTCTCGGCACCACTTCTCGATCATCTTTCTCATGTGCACCCAATAGAACCGATCACGGAGTAGGGCCTCCAACTTCTTCCACCCGAAGTGTCCTGCGTTATCATGATACGCTGCTAGGACCATTGGAGCATCTCTCTGCGGAACCACTATCTGCCAGACAAGTTCATTTGTTCGATAGTTGACATATCTCTTGCAGAGCTTGCCTTGGTAGGTGAACAGTCGTCCCCTCTCCTTCCACAGCTGCTGGGCTTCCTCTGGAGCGTCTGGGCCAAGATGGGTCTCAGCTTGCGCTAGCTTCTCTTTGACCAATCGCACGGCCGGGTCACCGTTCTGTGTTTCTTCCCAATTATGGTGGAGTAAGGGGTTGACCGAGACCCCGTGCTGGCTTGAGCGTTTCACTCCCACAGCATGCTCACACTGGGACACACCTTGGTGATGGAAAGCCGGTAACTCTATCTCTTCGAGTTCATCCATGTCTTCTCCAGACTCGGGCAAGTGAGGCATTCTGGACAGCGCATCAGCATTGTTATTCTTCTTGCCAGCCCGATACTTGATGGTAAAGTCAAAGTTAGACAGCCGGGCCATCCATCGCTGTTCCATCGCACCTAACTTGGCTGTTGCCAGGTGTGTCAACGGATTGTTGTCCGTGAAGATGGTGAACTTGGCCGATGCCAGATAGTGCTTGAAGCGTTCAGTCACTGCCCAAACAATAGCGAGGAACTCCAGCTTGAAGGAACTGTAGTTTTCTGGATTCCTTTCTGTGGGCCGAAGCTTCCTACTGGCGTACGCTATCACCCTCTCTCTGCCTCCCTGTACCTGGGACAGAACTGCTCCCAGTCCCACGTTGCTGGCGTCTGTATACAGTACAAACGGTTGGCTGTAGTCAGGGTAGGCCAGAATTTCTTCTCCCGTGAGAGCCCCTTTCAGCCGGACAAAGGATGTTTCCAGTTGGCTGCTCCATTCAAATGGAGGGCTCTGCTTCTTAGCCTGCTTTGGCTGGCCCACCAGGAGATCTTGAAGGGGCGCTGCTATCTTGGTGAAACCATCAATGAACCTTCGGTAGTAGCCCACCAGTCCAAGGAACTGCCGCACCTCCTTCACTGTGGTGGGTCTTGGCCAGTCCTTGATTACAGTGACTTTCTCCGGATCAGGTGCCACACCTTCTGCGCTGACCACATGACCCAGGTACTGTACCTTTGGCTTCAAGAGGTGACATTTGGACGGCTTGATCTTCAGGCCATATTTCGACAAGGATTCAAACACTTCTGCTAAGTGCTTCAGGTGGTCCTCATAAGTCTTGGAGTAGACTATTACGTCATCCAGGTACAACAGCACGGTTTCAAAGTTGTGGTGGCCCAAGCAGCACTCCATCAACCTTTGGAATGTCCCTGGGGCGTTGCAGAGCCCGAATGGCATACAGTTGAACTCACAGAGGCCCATTGGTGTCGTGAATGCAGTCTTCTCCTTGTCCGCCTCTGCCACGGGAACCTGCCAATACCCACTGGTGAGATCCAAGGTGGAGAAATAGTTAGCTGACTTTAAGGCTGTTAGTGACTCCTCTATTCTGGGCAGTGGATAAGCATCTTTATGTGTAATGCGGTTAATTTGCCTGTAATCTACACACATTCTCATTGTACCATCTTTTTTCTTTACGAGCACTAGTGGAGCTGCCCAGGGGCTACAACTATCTCTGATAACCCCAGCCTCCTTCATTTCCCGTAACATTTCCTTGGCACACTGATACTGTGCGGGGGGTACAGGGCGGTATCTCTCTTTAATGGGATGATGATCACCCGTGGGGATTTGATGTTTAACCCCTTTCACCTGCCCAAAATCTAGGGGGTGTTTGCTGAAGACCCGCTCGTACTCCTGTACCACCCGGTAAACCCCATGCTTTTGGTGCGAGGGGGTGGAGTCGGTGCCTACATGTAATTTTTGGCACCAGTCTTCCGGCTGCCCCTTGGAGCCATTGTCTTCCGCCTGGTCGGACGGGATCAAGGGTTCCACTGCTTTAATGGTATTGTTACTGACAGTGTACAGTTTTGCTACAGTGGCGTACCGGGGCAATTTGGCCTCCTCCTCCCCACAATTCAGGACACGGACGGGCACTCTCCCCTTGCGGACGTCCGCTACCCCTCTGGCTATCAGGACTCCAGGCCTACTGTCTGAATACACTGGTTCTACCAAGGCATGGTAATCCTGACCCTTGAGGCCTATTGCTGCCCGACACCATATCAACATTTCACTTCTTGGGGGTATTACAATGGGGAGGGGGTCACTTACCCTCACACTGCCAATTTCTCCTCCGGCTAGCTCTACTTGCTGCCTCCTCATCAGGGCTCTGATCTCCCTCTGTAGGACACGCTGCTGCCCGGAGCTGGCAGTTTCAGACGCCTGTTGCAACAAAATTATCACTTCGGCAATACAATTTTCTATCACATTTGTACCAAGGGTTAGCAGTGGGTCAGATTCTTTGCGATCTATATCTACAATTATCATCCCCTGACATGGCAATTCCACCCGCCCCACTTTAATGGTTACTTCTTTGTACCCAATTTGAGGCAAGGGCTGACCATTACTGGCCACAATCGTTAAATCATCATCTGGGCCATGGTCAATGTCTGAATCAGCCCAATATCTTTTGTACAGTTTGTGGGGGATGGTTGTTACCTGGGACCCCGTATCCAGGAGGGCATTCAAAGGGATCCCATCGAGCACAATGGGAAGGACCGGGCGTCCTCCCACATACTTGCTGCGGCTGGGGTTTGAGCCGGGCTTCCTCACACCTGGGGGTTGGCTCCTGGCCCCAGGCTCGGCCCGTTTAAAGGACAGCGTCGTGCAATGTGGCCCGCCTGGTTGCAGTGGCGGCAGATCGGTTGTCCTGTTGAATCATACCGGTCTGTGTCTCTGCCTCGGGTCGGCGGAATCCTCCTCTGTCGCATCCATGGGACGTCTTCTGGGCTGGAGGCCAACTCGATTTTTGCAGGCGAGGGGGTCATTTGTAGAGACTGCACGGTCTTGGCAAGGGCAGCCACAGTCTTGGTCAGCTCCTGGAACTGCTGTCTGAGCTCTGCAGTGGGATCCTTATCCAGGGACTGCGCCTCAGCCCCTGCAGTGGCTCGTGTTGCAGGCACCACCCCGGGGTACGTGATAGCAAGAGGCCGGAGGGGTACTGGGTCATTCGGTGTAGATTCTCTCAGTACCCTGATGGCCTGGTCCTTAAACTTGGCAAAGTCCAGAGCAGGGTTCTGCAGGACCAGGATACGCAGCTGGGTCCTGTGGGCATCTGACAGGAGCCCCTCTATGAACTGCTCAGTTAGGAGTTTGTCTTCTTCACGTACACTCTCTGGGTCCACCTGTTTAACTGCTTTCAGGGCCTCCTGCAAGTTTAAGGCATAGTCCCTTATGCTGTCCGTGGCCCGTTGCTTGCACCCAAAGAATCTCATCTTTATCTCTGCTGCGGTGCGGGTGTCAAAAGTACTCTTTAGCTTGGCCAGTATCTGGGCTGCTGTCCCTTTATCTGTATCAGGCCAGGACTTCGCTTCACGCTGGGCTGCGCCGGCTAGCTGTCCCATTACTATGCCCACCTTCTGGCTCTCAGTCAGAGGATACACCCGGAACAAGCTGTGCAGGCTTTCTCTGAAGTCACTCAAGGTATGGGACTCCCCGGAGTACTGCGGCAGCCATTCTGCTCCTGGTATGTACGGCATGGTGATCGGCATTACCGGCGCTACAGTGGGGGCTGGGGCGACGGCGACTGGGACTACTTCGGCCGGTGCTGCGGCGCCCTGGGCGATGGCAGCCACCTGCTCTCCCTCGGAGTCGGACATCTTCCTCCCCCTTAGTGAACCTTACCAGGCTCCGTTCACTTTTCAAATTTTCTTCCGGGTCGCGCGGGGTTAACAGCGCTCTGCTCTGATGGCGCGCTCCCTTCGCGCTCTTTGTCAGGCACGCCCCCCTTCTTCCTGCGCTCGACGCGGCTAATGGCGGCGGCAATTTACAACCAGTACACAGTCTTTTACACAGTTCTTCAGGCGCACAGTACCCGGTGTGACCGGGCACGAAATCCTGTTCGTGACGCCAAAGTTGACTCGCCCACCCCAGGGCTATGGGACACCCGGTGCCGGACCGGACTAGTCCGGTGGTAGTCAGTGGTGGCTGGGCCCGGCTCCGTGGCCCTGGTGGGTGTCAGTTGAATATGTGGCTTGAATTAAAGTTTGTGTTCGTGACGCCACCTGTGGTATGCGGCTACTAAGCCGCCGCTGCTGTGTGAGGCCTCCGGGATGATGTTATGGCAGCAATGGTAGTACTGCTCCCCACAGGTGGAGCAATGCCCGGGGCACGGTTGGTGCTTGTGGAAGTCTATGGTGCTGCGTGACTAACACGGTGCAGGGCCGACCAGCAATGAAAGAAACAGGCACAAACAGTAGTCTCTTTACCTTCTCCTCTTTTACTCGGCA
The DNA here is from genome assembly GCF_048569485.1 of Anomaloglossus baeobatrachus. NCBI lineage: Eukaryota > Metazoa > Chordata > Amphibia > Anura > Aromobatidae > Anomaloglossus > Anomaloglossus baeobatrachus. The sequence goes on from NC_134353.1 coordinate 332,199,337, forward strand.
GAAACTTAGTCCAGGGAGACCGTCAGATGGTAAAGATGATCCGGCCGGCCTGGAAGTGCCTGGGGTGATCTTTGGCCAGTTGAGTATGAGGCCTACTCCTTAATCTTTCTCTGCTGTGTTAGGACACTGCACTTTGGGTTTGCAATTGCCCTCTTGCTGCTGGGACTTGTTGTTCGTCCCCTTTTCTGTGTGGTAGACTGCGCAGGCCCTCTCTGGTGCTTCTCTGCTGGAGTCTACACCGGGCCCTTGGGATGCAGCTGTACCTTCAGATTGCTTCTGGGACAGGGGGCTTACAGCTCTCCTGCCCTCCGGATTCAGCTACCAGGGATGGATTTTATGCCCTGGCAACTACAGACTCCGATGTCCGAGTCCCTGCTGTGCCTCTCTGCTCCCCTTGCTTCACTGGGCCAAGCTATCCCAGCTCTAGGCCCCAGTTTACAAGGCAGCACTACTCTGCGTCTGCACTCTTTCACTCCTGTCTCCAGACTAACTACCACTTCCTCCTTCCAGCCAGACTTAAGGAATGCTCCCTGAAGTTCCAGGTTCAGAGCTCCCCCTGCTGGCCGGAGGGAGAACTGTGTTGAGTGTTAACTTACTGGCCAATAGATCTCCCAATTACCTCCAGGCTCAGCATTAACCCTTTTGGGAGGGCAATGCTGTTGTGGCGACCAGGTCCTGGGGCGCCACATCAGCGGCCATGTAGCAGAGCTGAATGGCAGATGACATAGTAAAAACGCATCCCTACACATTACACACGCTTGGCAAGTCAATAAATAAAAAAAAAAAGGGTGCCCAATGCATACGTCACAGAACACATGATCTAAAGGATCGCACACAAAATTGATCAATTTAACATAGGCTACTAACGCACGTGTGACAGCAAATGAACGACCTACGTGCAATCTCATTAGATCGCATATGCGACCTGGGCGTGTCACATCGCATACGAGATCGCATCCCTAATTGTAAGGTGTAAAGCTGGCTTTACAGCAGAACCTTCCTGGGCACAGCTTGGGATAACATTTAGTACTGACAACAGGAGTTAGTATTTCTCTCTCTTCATGGTCCCGTGACTTGGAGCAGGAGGCTCGGTCCGGGCTTCGGTTAGCAACTGAGGGACACTTCACTAAAAGACTTTCACGGGCACCGGCGGTGACCGCCGATTATCGGCTGGAGCCCATCATGGCAGAGATCGGTACTCTGGGGGCAGCGCCTGAACTACTTGTGAGTAATAGACCTGGAGCCGCAGCTCCTGTCTCTGTCTTTCCTTTACCGTCACCATCTCCCAGTGCTTTGGTGCCAACAGGGACTACCATCACCCCCATCATCCTCCCCTGGGTAATCCCACTCAGCCTGTGGGGAGCGACACCATCCCGGCTGCACCCAACATCTGCCCCAGTGAGAGACCCTGCAGCGGCGACCCCCATTCCTGGCCACGTACCACAGGTGGCGTCATGATCATCTAATAGACTTTACTTTCCTCCAACTATCACCTCCATCCTCCCTATCACCCTCCAATCCTCCTTCTTGTATGCCTCGGGGTAATGGAACCGGGCCAGGCCACCCCGTGACATCACAGAGGATCTGCACCCCCGGCCAGGCAACGAGTAGGTTAAAACATCTGCTCCATGGGGCGCTACACTACCACTAAGCTAGATACCCCAAACTTGGTTTTAGGTAAACACAGTGGCAATTTAACATCTAACATAATACCACACTGCCATCCACAGTTTGGCTAAGAATGAGCAGTGAAGCGGAGCAAGAACGAAGAGACCAACACAGAATGTGATCTGAGTCTCAAGAGGCTTTCTTTTAAAGTTCCATAATGTTATCAGGGAGTATGTCATGCCAAACTTACAATAAAACTAAGCCATGGGGATAAAACCCCTATAAAAATAACACATTGAGGCTGTAGACTGTGCAACCATGACAAGAAAGCCCAACCACATTGGATTTTTTTTATTTTGCTTGTTACAGTCACAATACTCTCAGTGTCATAATGTGACACCATTCACTTGTATTGTCCTGTGATGTTGCAGTAACACCTAGAAGACTTTGGATGAGTGACAGCTGTCATGGCAGTGTCGCCATGTAGCCCAGCCTACGTTTTCTAATCAATGCCTATAATCTGAAGAAACTGAAGTTTACTCAAATATGCTAATTGGGATGTGTACCACCCCTGCAGCAGTCGAACTGCTTGGATCCACGGGTTCGCTGTGGCTCGAGGGTCTCTGGACCCGGGGGCTTGCGGCCACTTCGAAATGTAAAGGGGGGGAATTATTTACAAGGGAGAGTTTGTGACGCCACCCGTGCTTCACGGTAAAGGGAGTACTGCCGCTGCCGATGGGAGTACCTGGGGGAGATGGAGCGGGGCAGCCAGATGATGTACCCTCCACAGGTAGGGGAGACCCCGGGACTCTAGAGGATAGGTGGAGGGTAGCATGTTGTGGGCTGTGTGGGCAGGCAGGACGCAGGGAGAGCAGTGTAATCACTCAGGCGTAAAAGACACTTCCGCAAAAAAAAGTCCGTGTGACACGGTCCGTTTTTCGGGTCCGTGTTCCCTTTTTTGGGGCGTTTCTTCGGTACGTATGGCATCCGTGTGATGGCGTATGCGAGCCGTGTGCACGTGTAAAATGTCCGTGTTTGTGTGTAAAATGCCTGTGTATGTGTACGTGAAATGTCCGTGTGGAATGTCCGTTTGTGTGTTGCACAATGTCGTTGATACATTTCGGCTGACAGCAGACAGAGTTGCGCGATGAGAATGAACTTCATTGTCATGCCGCGGCTCTGTCTGTGTGCCACGTACTAATTAGCGGTCACCTGTGAAGGATTCACCAGTGACCGCTAATCCCCCGAGTGACTGAAGTGAGCAGCCCTCTCTCATACTTACCGCTCCCCGATCACCAGCGCGGCGAGGAACAGCTGTGCAGAGAATACGCGGCAACAATTACTTTGAATATGCCGGCCGCTCATTAATCAATCTCGTATTCCCTGCTTTCCCCACCCACAGACACCTGTGATTGGTTGCAGTCAGATACGCCCCCCACGCTGAGTGACAGCTGTCTCACTGCACCCAATCACAGCAGCCGGTGGGCGTGTCTATACTGTGCAGTAAAATAAATAAATAAATAATTAAAAAAAACGGCGTGCGGTCCCCCCAATTTTAATACCAGCCAGATAAAGCTATACGGCTGAAGGCTGGTATTCTCAGGATGGGGAGCCCCACGTTATGGGGAGCCCCCCAGCCTAACAATATCAGTCAGCAGCCGCCCAGAATTGCCACATACATTATATGCGACAGTTCTGGGACTGTACCCGGCTCTTCCCGATTTGCCCTGGTGCGTTGGCAAATCGGGGTAATAAGGAGTTACTGGCAGCCCATAGCTGCCAATAAGTCCTAGATTAATCATGTCAGGCGTCTCCCCGAGATACCTTCCATGATTAATCTGTAAATTACAGTAAATAAACACACACACCCGAACAATCGTTTATTAGAAAAAAAAATACTAACAAATTGCCTTGTTCACCACTTTTATAAGCCCGAAAAGCCCTCCATGTCCGGCGTACTCCAGGATGGTCCAGCGTCGCTTCCAGCTCTGCTGCATGAAGGTGACCGGAGCTGCAGAAGACACCGCCACTCCTGTCAGCTCCACGCAACTAATGAAGGGAATAGCGCGATCAGCTGTATTCAGCGTTGGCCGCGAGTAACCTCAGTGACAGCTCAGCTGATCGCGCTATTCCCTTCATTAGCTGCGTGGAGCTGACAGGAGCGGCTGTGTCTTCTGCAGCTCCGGTCACCTCCATGCAGCAGAGCTGGAAGCGACGCTGGACCATCCTGGAGTACGCCGGACATGGAGGGCTTTTTCGGGCTTATTAAATTGGTGAACAAGGCAATTTGTTAGTGTTTTTTTTTCTAATAAACGATTGTTCGGGTTTGTGTTTATTTACTGTAATTTACAGATTAATCATGGAGGGTATCTCGGGGAGACGCCTGACATGATTAATCTAGGACTTATTGGCAGCTATGGGCTGCCAAAAACTCCTTATTACCCCGATTTGCCAACGCACCAGGGCAAATCGGGAAGAGCCGGGTACAGTCCCAGAACTGTCACATATAATATATGCGGCAATTCTGGGCGGCTGCTGACTGATATTGTTAGGCTGGGGGGCTCCCCATAATGTGGGGCTCTCCATCCTAAGAATACCAGCCTTCAGCCGTATGGCTTTATCTGGCTGGTATTAAAATTGGGGGGGGACCGCACGCCGTTTTTTTTTTAATTATTTATTTATTTATTTTACTGCACAGTATAGACACGCCCACCGGCTGCTGTGATTGGGTGCAGTGAGACAGCTGTCACTCAGCGTGGAGGGCGTGTCTGTCTGCAACCAATCTCAGGCGTCTGTGGGTGGGGAAAGCAGGGAATACGAGATTGATTAATGAGCGGCTGGCATATTCAAAGTAATTGTTGCCGCGTATTCTCTGCACAGCTGTTCCTCGCCACGCTGGTGATCGGGGAGCGGTATGAGCTGGGGGAAGAAAAAAACCGAGTGCCAATGTAAGTATGACTGAGAACAGCAGAAAAAAAGGTAAGTATACTGACTTTAATTTAAAAAAAACAAAAGAAAAGATCGCTAGTGTAAAAACGCACACGCACGAAACGTGCTGAACAAGGACATACTCCGTGTGCGGTACGTGCAGGCACGGACCCATAGACTAAAGCGGGTCCGTGCCTGCGTGCTGCCGGCCAAAAACGGACATGTCGTCTGTATAGAAAAGCGCACACACGTACTTACCACACGGTCACACGTTCCGTGTGATTTTACGTGTGTGTGCCATCTACCTTTGAATAACATGGGTCTCCGTGTGCACGTGTCTCCGGTACGTGCAAATACGGACCGCACACGTACAAATTAAACGGATGTGTGTTGCGGGTCCCAGACTGTGTGGATGTTGGTGCAACCATTAAGCAGACTCTGACAGAAGTAAACCAAGTCTCTAGGTGCCGCTGCCACTCTAGGGAGCTTGTCCCCTAGGCGGGTGGCCCTTTTCCAGCTAGACCACCCACTGGTGTGCCTGACAGGGTGTGGTGAGAGGTGTGGTTAGGATTTGAGTGCTGATGGGAACAATACCAGAGTTAGGATCCCAAAACCATGGAGGATGAGTTCTGCACCATAAGAGAAAGAAGTGCAGTTCCCTCTGACACCCTGATAAGATCAGGGGCGTCACAGATGCCTTGTATGCAATTGATGTGACCAAGAGGCTTAGGGGCCCTTTGCACACTACGACATCGCAAGCCGATGCTGCGATGCCGTGCGCGATAGTCCCCGACCCCGTCGCAGCTGCGATATCATGGTGATAGCTGGCGTAGCGAACATTATCGCTACGCCAGCTTCACGTGCACTCACCTGCCCTGCGACGTCACTCTGGCCGGCGAACCGCCTCCTTATCAAGGGGGTGGGTCGTGCGGCATCATAGCAACGTCACACGGCAGGCGGCCAATAGAAGCGGAGGGGCGGAGATGAGCGGAACGTAAACATCCCACCTCCTTCCTTCCGCATAGCTGGCGTGAGCCGCAGGATGCAGGTAGGAGATGTTCCTCGCTCCTGCGGCTTCACACACAGCGATGTGTGCTGCCGCAGGAACGAGGAACAACATTGTAACATCTGTATTTCCCAATTCATGGAAATGCCGGACCTTACACCGATGATACAATAACGACGCTTTTGCGCTCGTTAATTGTATCAAAAAGGATTTACACACTACGATATCGACTGCGACGCCGGATGTGCGTCACTTTCGCTTTGACCCCACTGACATCGCAGCTGCGATGTCGTAGTGTGCAAAGTGCCCCTTAGTGTACTGTTCCAACCACTGGTTTTGCATAATCCACCTTCATCACTGATGGTCTGATCAGAAAGCTTGAAATATGCAAAACCAAAACCAGCAAGCAGAATGGCACATTTAGCTGTCTAGGCACATTTGGGGTACAAAGCAGCTTAATTAGCATATTTTATAGAATTTCAGTTTCTGCAGAATGGAGAATGTCCCCAATTCATCAAAGCGTTTACTCAAAAAAGTGGCATAAAAGCATTGATAAGTTGCAATATTTGTCACAAGTTGGAGTTGTGCCAAAATTTTGTTTTCCCCTGCTCTAACAAAATGGGCAGAGCTAGGGAAGGACTTGGAGCACAGAGATTAAGATGCCATTATTCGACTTATTCATGATGAGCTGAGACATTCCCTACACCAAGGCACACACCACTCATGACACGCTCCAGGAGATAGAGAGAGAGAGAGAGAGATAGAGATAGAGATAGAGATAGAGAGAAAAAAACCCCAAAAAACGGATACTGGTCGGACTCGGATCGGGCGCTCAAACCGTGCGGATCCGGATTTTGTGGATCCGGGTCCGCTCAACACTAGACTCTGACTCCACCCAGGCCTCTCAGCAAGACAACAAGAAATTGCCAGTATTAGGCTAAGTTCACATGTCCCATAGTCATGAGAACGAATCCTGCAGAGATCCGTTGGTTAAAAACTTCTGCAAGCACAACTTATTTGTCCTTTGTTAAATAATTGCTGGATCAGTTTTGTTAACATAGGAGTCTATGGAGAACGGATCCGTTAACGGATTGCTATTTAGTGATCTGTTAATCTTGCATTTGTAAAGGATCTGCTTTATTCTTGTAGGATTCGTTTCAAATGTAAGATAAATAGCAATTGGTTAAAGGATCCGTAGACTTCTGTGACGCCCTGGCCTAGCCAGGTAGACACAGACACAACATCATACACCCCCCCTTCCCTGGACAGGTCACACCAGTCACACATTAAATCCTTGTTGCCACCCTCCAGGGTTGATGTCCACACCAGGTGGGGCGGAGCCAGGCGGTTGACCCCTCCCACCGAGGAGTTCACAGGCCTGGAGACGGGAAAACACAGTAAGCAGTCCAATTGTGGGCAGTAGAGAGTGAGGAGTGAAACTGTTGGTGTCTGGGTTGGAGCCCAGGCACTTCCAGCAAGGTAGGCAGACGGTGGTGGTCATCTGCAGGGGTTGATGACGGTCAGCGGAACCGTAGGACCGGGGTCGGGCGGTGGCCCACCGGTACCGAACCGGGGAGCCGCTTGGAGCCAAGCACAAGGCAGGGTACTCAGACCCCGACTTATCTTGAAGCCGACCTTTAGTCAAATATACTGATTGCGGTCTGGACCTCAGGGGTTCATTCCCACTTAAGTCCCGATTGAAGGCAACAGCCCAACCTTTCCGGATAAGCACCACCGCCAAGGGCCAGAGATCCATAGGGCCAGCTTCTGCGGGCAAACGGGCTCCTCCGACACGTATATGCCGGGGAGCGGACTACCGGTGCCCAGGCATCGGAATCAAGATACAGAACACAGGTGCAGGGAAACAATAGCCACCATCAACCCATCCAGGGAGAACATTGCAGCCGGCTGTGGGCCCCGTCCATCCAGCCGTTTGGTTTACCAGAGACTCTGTCCATCTGTGTCTGAGTGAGTACACCTGTGCCATCCGGCACATTGCACCCTGCAAACCCATCCTACAGAACCCTCCCTCCTACCGGGCCCCGGGACCAAACAGCCACTACCCACGGAGGGGTCAACACCTAACTACTCCCCCACCATCACTCCCGGGAACCCTGTCACCAGCAGCGGTGGTGCCCTCCATCACCACAACCCGTGGGTTGTATGACGAACTCTATATATCCCGAAAATCCAATTCCCCTTTTCACTCGTGGGCGAGGAGCGCTGCTCAAGCCCCTGGGTCTGGCCCACTCGAGCCACCGAGGAGAAGGCACCAGATCCTAGCGCGATCTCCCCGAGCAGCCCCCACGATGGGGAAACTGGCCCCCGGCTCCGACACTTCCATGTTAAAAAAAATGGATACAGCAGACATCATTTTCCCAACAAATCTCTGCAGGATCCATTTTATGGATGCTTATGTCGTGGGCGGAGGAGGGGACGCTGCGCTCACCACGCTTGGGTCCGGCGCTGCTGCTGCTCGGTGGCTCGAGCGGTGGGCCGGATCCGGGGACTCGAGTGGCGCTCCTCGCCCGTGAGTGAAAAGGGTGGTTTGTTGGGGTTTGGGATGTCGGTTTGTGACGCCACCCACGGTGTGTGGTGAGGTTGGGACACCCCCGCTGCTCTTTACGGGGATCCCGGGAGCGATGACAGGGAGCAGCTGGGATGTTTCTCTCCCCTCCGTAGGTAGGGGGATTTTGGTAGTCCCGGGGCCCGGAGTTATTGTGTGTTTAGTGAATTGCGGGGCCTGGCCAGGTGCAGGGTCACGGGGCAGCGCGGTGCCAGACGGCACGGTGGTACTTACTCAGCCACTAACGCACACGGAGTCTCTTGTAAAACAAACAGCTGGATGGACGAGTCCCACAGACGGCTGCGGCGGTCACTCCCGGTCGGTTGGCGGTAACGGTCTCTCCCTGCACCGGTGTTATGTCCTTGGCCCCGATGGCTTCCCACCGGTAGCCCGCTCCCCAGCGGTGTGTTGGCTAAGGGAGCCCCTTTTGTTGCCCGCTGGCTCTGGCCCTGGGAGCTCTAGCTCTGGCGGTAGCTTTATCTCCCTCACGGTCTGGACGGTTGCCTTCAGTCGGGTCTTTATTGCTGGGAAATCCCGGAGGTTCCTGTCGCTGACAGATTTGACCGGTTTAACGGCGACTCCTAGCCTGGTCGGGGTCCGTAGGCCCTGCCGGATTGTGCTGGCTTCTCTTTGCTCCCCGGTCCAGTACCGGCGGGCTACCGCTCGTCCCCGGTCCTTACAGTTGTGCGTCAATCTGCCTCTCCTGCAGACGGTCACCACTGTCTGCCAACCTTGCTGTATGTGCCCAGTCCACGTACCCGGACACGGTCAGTCTCCTCCTCCACTACTACTTCCTTCACTCCTTGTCACTCCTTGTCACTATCTGTCTGACCTTCTTTCCCGCCTCCAGGACTGTGAACTCCTCAGTGGGAGGAGCCAACCGCCTGGCTCCGCCCCACCTGGTGTGGACATCAGCCCCTGGAGGGAGGCAACAAGGATTTGTGTGTGTGTAGCTGGTGTGCCTAACCGGGGTGTGTGGTGTGTTGTTGCAGTACCTGTGACGTCCTGGCTTGTCCAGGGCGCCACATTCCCCCTTGGTTAAATGCAGACCGTCCGCGGGCTGCTCGTCCATCCCCGGTTTTATTTTTGTTAAGTGTAGAAAAATAGAAAAACATATAAAAACATAACATAAGCATTTCTTTATAACTTCCCATAACGGGAGGCACGGTACTTTTAACGTTGCAAACGGTAGTCAATTTTATTAACGGTAAAGGCTGCCGCTCTCCCCCCGCCCTGATGCTGCCCCTAAGAAGTGGGCAGCACCCCTTGCCCCAGTCCAGAACCAAATTGCCCGAGCGGGTACGGTCTCTTTCAGGGGACCCACGTCCATGGGGGACCCCTGAACCCCCGGAGGATTGCCAGCGGTTACGGTAGTGGCGGGCCTGGCCATCCCTTTCCTCCAGGCCCATCCTCCCAAATCAGCCTCTCCGGAGGCGGCAACGGTATAAGCCAACATTTTTATTTACATTCCACAAGTTTGTGGTTGCCCTGCAAGTTCTCGGGCTTGTCCGTAAGCAGTTCCTTACGCAACGGTTGTAGGAAGTCCCAACGGGGACTAGTTGCCGGCAACGGCCGGTTAAATCACGGTGTTACAGTTCGGTTGATTATACTTTCTTATCATTCGGTTACATTTAACGGTGCTGATGGTCCCAACGGGGACAACTTGCGGCGGAGGACCGCTGCCATCACTCCGACTCTTCTACTGAGGTGGCCTCATCCTCCGCTACCAGCATTTCAAACATGCGGTGACAGGCCTGTTGGGAAAGGGGTGCCCGGTATCCATTTCCACCGGTGCGCAGGCTATAGAAAACTACCGGTCCGCCGTCGTAGCGAAGGCTCTCACTCGCTTCCTCGGACTCTGAAACGGGCTCCGTGTCAGGGCCGGAGTCACTATCATCTGTCCCTGCACCAGGCGGGTTACCGCCAGCTGTCGCAGTCTCCGGGCCCCCGGTACTCAGCACGTCGGGCCCCACCGTTGTAGCACGGGGCAGCAGGTCAGGTAGGTCAACACTGGGGTGCCCCACGGGTAATGGCAGGGATGGTACGAGGGCCAAGATCGGACCGGGACTCCCAGCCGCAGTGGCCGGTCCTTGTGGGACATGGAGGCGTGGGTCACTCACCAGCTCTGTCTTGTCGGCTCCCATCTCATGCATTTGGGCAGTCGCAACCAGCGCTTCTACCTCGGTGGTCCACTGCTCCGTCAGGAGACGTATCTGGTCCCGATGGCGTCGGTTGGATTCAGTTATTCGGGCCCTCATCCACGCCATGGTCCCGGGCGCGGGCTCGGAACCTGGCACGATCACGGCAGGTGCCTCCGGTACATCTCCGCTGACAGGCACGGCTTTCGGTAGCTTCCAGGGAAGCGGTTCAGGACGGTTACGGGTCCCGGCTGCAGGTCGGTCCGCCTGGGCGGATTGGCAGAGTACCGCTACCGGTTGCGGTGGTAGCGGGCCTAGTGGCGGGGCAGCAGCAGCCAACACAGGCAGCGGGGGAGGCAGCAGGGCGAGCGAGTGCAGACCGGGCTCCTCAGCCGCGATGGCCGACCCTATAGGGATACAGGGGCGTGGGTCGCTTACCCGCTCTTCCAAAACTTCCTCCACCTCACGTCTCCGTATGGCCGCCACCACATCCGCCATGTCGGCCTCCCACTCCCCCAAGAGGAGCTGCACTCGGATCTGCAGTCGGCTATGCAGCTGAGCGGTCCGGATCTCCACCCATGCCACGGTGCCGGGCGCGGGCGCGGGGACTACGGTGTTGTCGGTCGGTCTCAGCATCTTAGCAGCGGCCTCTTCCAGGAACCAAAAGATGGCCGCAGAGTCCTGGCGTCCCTGCTTTTATAGCTGCGATCTACATGCGGCCAGACGCCATCCGTCCCCCCTTGGTGTCTTTCCGGCACCTCCTCTTCAGCGGCGGAGCTTCGGCTTTCGCGCCTCCGCTGCTCGGGAAGATGCTCGAGCGGGGACTTTTCGTGCCCAAAATGGCGGCTACTGAAAATTTTCGGCCGGACCCTCCGGTGGGACACAAGGCGCACCTCCACCAGACGGCAGAGCGGTAGGATCCTGTTCGTGACGCCAAGTTGTCGCGGGCGGAGGAGGGTACGCTGCGCTCACCACGCTTGGGTCCGGCGCTGCTGCTGCTCGGTGGCTCGAGCAGTGGGCCGGATCCGGGGACTCGAGCGGCGCTCCTCGCCCGTGAGTGAAAAGGGTGGTTTGTTGGGGTTTGGGATGTTGGTTTGTGACGCCACCCACGGTGTGTGGTGAGGTTGGGGCACCACCGCTGCTCTTTACGGGGATCCCGGGAGCGATGACAGAGAGCAGCTGGGATGTTTCTCTCCCCTCCGTGGGTAAGGGGATTTTGGTAGTCCCGGGTCCCGGAACTATTGTCTGTTTGGTGAATTGCGGGGCCTGGCCAGGTGCAGGGTCGCGGGGCAGCGCGGTGCCAGACGGCACGGTGGTAGTTACTCAGCCAGTGACGCATATGTAGTCTCTTGTAAAACAAACGGCTGGATGGACGAGTCCCACAGACGGGTGCGGCGGTCACTCCCGGTCAGTTGGCGGTAACGGTCTCTCCCTGCACCGGTGTTATGTCCTTGGCCCCGATGGCTTCCCACCGGTAGCCCACTCCCCAGCGGTGTGTTGGCTAAGGGAGCCCCTTTTGTTGCCCGCAGGCTCTGGCCCTGGGAGCTCTAGCTCTGGCGGTAGCTTTATCTCCCTCATGGTCTGGACGGTTGCCTTCAGTCGGGTCTTTATTGCTGGGAAACCCTGGAGGTTCCCGTTGCTGATGGATTTGACCGGTTTAATGGCGACTCCTAGCCTGGTCGGGGTCCGTAGGCCCTGCCGGATGGTGCTGGCTTCTCTTTGCTCCCCGGTCCGGTACCGGCGGGCCACCGCCCGTCCCCGGTCCTTACGGTTGTGCGTCAATCTGCCTCTCCTGCAGACGGTCACCACCGTCTGCCAACCTTGCTGTATGTGCCCGGGCCACGTACCCGGACACGGTCAGTCTCCTCCTCCACTACTACTTCCTTCACTCCTTGTCACTATCTGTCTGACCTTCTTTCCCGCCTCCAGGACTGTGAACTCCTCAGTGGGAGGAGCCAACCGCCTGGCTCCACCCGACCTGGTGTGGACATCAGCCCCTGGAGGGAGGCAACAAGGATTTGTGTGTGTGTGGCTTGTGTGCCTAACCGGGGTGTGGGGTGCGTTGTTGCAGTACCTGTGACGTCCTGGCTTGTCCAGGGCGCCACACTTACAGGACATGTGAACTCAGTGTTAATGAACGGGGCCTGTAGGTGCAAAATTTCCAGGCGCTTTATCTCCTACAAGACTATGTGCTTAGTTTATACTGTCAGTTTTGCCTGACAGATTCCCATTAAATTCTGTTACCCCCAAAACTGAAATTCAACTATTTATAAGTTCATATAAGGGACTTAGCCTCTATAAAAATCATACTATTACTGCAGATTTTAATAGATGTATTTGATAGAAAAAACATTATATGAGTAACTGAGGGGGCTTCAGTGCACCTGTGGTATGGCCAAAGGGTAGGTGCACCTTTCCGCCCCTTCATTTACAATACTCCACCTCTCCCTTCATGGTGATTGGCAGCATACACTTTGGAGCGCTGTCTAATCTAACTCCCTAGACCTGAGCCTAAGAACATTGGAGCAGCCTGACACTTGCATACCCTGTCTGTGTGTGCAGAGGTCATGTTCTCACCCCTCTCCTGTGTATAGCAGCCACATACTGCATACAGGATTACATAGCAGCGGGCGGAGGTACTGACAATACAGAGAGATGAGAACTGATCTTGTGCATGTGTACCGCCCCGCGCTCGGCTGCAGCCGAGCCGCTCGGATCCAGGCTCGTTGGTGGGTGGCTCGAGCGCCTCCGGACTCGGGGTCACTTTGCTCTGAAAGATGCTGGTGCTACGTAGGGGGGTGGTAGGTAGGTGTACGGCCGGAGCTGTGTTTGAGTTCGTGATGCCACCCACAGGATGTGGTGAAGGTGTAGACACCACCGCCGCAGTTACGGGGCACCCGGAGGAGATGGTTATACAGCAAAATGTTAACCCCTCCATGGGCAGAGATGATGGCCCCGGGACCGTTGGTGAGAGTTGGGCGGTGCAGGGCGATGCGCGGCCGGATAGCACTGTTGTACTCACTGTTATTGACACACACAAGTCTCTGGTAAACAAAGTTGATGGTGGTCGGTGCCCGCTGCCGGCTGCGTCTGGTCCCCCACCCGGTTCGGTGGTCTTTGCCTTTCTCCTGCACCGTGTAGTGTATGTGTAGACTGCCTTCGCTTCAGCGATGGGAGTCCGCTCCCCGGCTATGTACAGTATGTATGTCGGGAAAGCCCGTTTGCCCTCAGACGCTGGCCCGTGGATCTCTCTGCCTGAGCGGTGGCTTTCTATCCCCTTCGTTGGGCTGTTGTCTTCAGTCGGGACTTGGTTGGGAAAGGACCTATAGTCCAGACCTCAATCAGTGAATTAACTCAGTCCAGTGGCTTCTCGACCTCGTTTCAGGGTCTGAGTACCCCCCTGTGTGCTCCGGTTTCCAGTCGGTTCCTCGGGTCGGTACCAGCGGGCCACTACCCTGTCCCGGTCCACCACGGTTCCACCTGGCCGCTCCACCCGACCTGGTGTGGACATCAGCCCCTGGAGGGAGGCAACAAGGATTTGTGTGTTTGTGGCTTGTGTGCCTAACCGGGGTGTGGGGTGCGTTGTTGCAGTACCTGTGACGTCCTGGCTTGTCCAGGGCGCCACACTTACAGGACATGTGAACTCAGTGTTAATGAACGGGGCCTGTAGGTGCAAAATTTCCAGGCGCTTTATCTCCTACAAGACTATGTGCTTAGTTTATACTGTCAGTTTTGCCTGACAGATTCCCATTAAATTCTGTTACCCCCAAAACTGAAATTCAACTATTTATAAGTTCATATAAGGGACTTAGCCTCTATAAAAATCATACTATTACTGCAGATTTTAATAGATGTATTTGATAGAAAAAACATTATATGAGTAACTGAGGGGGCTTCAGTGCACCTGTGGTATGGCCAAAGGGTAGGTGCACCTTTCCGCCCCTTCATTTACAATACTCCACCTCTCCCTTCATGGTGATTGGCAGCATACACTTTGGAGCGCTGTCTAATCTAACTCCCTAGACCTGAGCCTAAGAACATTGGAGCAGCCTGACACTTGCATACCCTGTCTGTGTGTGCAGAGGTCATGTTCTCACCCCTCTCCTGTGTATAGCAGCCACATACTGCATACAGGATTACATAGCAGCGGGCGGAGGTACTGACAATACAGAGAGATGAGAACTGATCTTGTGCATGTGTACCGCCCCGCGCTCGGCTGCAGCCGAGCCGCTCGGATCCAGGCTCGTTGGTGGGTGGCTCGAGCGCCTCCGGACTCGGGGTCACTTTGCTCTGAAAGGATGCTGGTGCTACGTAGGGGGGTGGTAGGTAGGTGTACGGCCGGAGCTGTGTTTGAGTTCGTGATGCCACCCACAGGATGTGGTGAAGGTGTAGACACCACCGCCGCAGTTACGGGGCACCCGGGGGAGATGGTTATACAGCAAAATGTTAACCCCTCCATGGGCAGAGATGATGGCCCCGGGACCCGTTGGTGAGAGTTGGGCGGTGCAGGGCGATGCGCGGCCGGATAGCACTGTTGTACTCACTGTTATTGACACACACAAGTCTCTGGTAAACAAAGTTGATGGTGGTCGGTGACCGCTGCCGGCTGCGTCTGGTCCCCCACCCGGTTCGGTGGTCTTTGCCTTTCTCATGCACCGTGTAGTGTATGTGTAGACTGCCTTCGCTTCAGCGATGGGAGTCCGCTCCCCGGCTATGTACAGTATGTATGTCGGGAAAGCCCGTTTGCCCTCAGACGCTGGCCCGTGGGATCTCTCTGCCTGAGCGGTGGCTTTCTATCCCCTTCGTTGGGCTGTTGTCTTCAGTCGGGACTTGGTTGGGAAAGGACCTATAGTCCAGACCTCAATCAGTGAATTAACTTAGTCCAGTGGCTTCTCGACCTCGTTTCAGGGTCTGAGTACCCCCCTGTGTGCTCCGGTTTCCAGTCGGTTCCTCGGGTCGGTACCAGCGGGCCACTACCCTGTCCTGGTCCACCACGGTTCCACCTGGCCATCTTCCGGCTCCTGCAGGCTAGGCCACCGTCTGCTTCCTAGCCAAGGTGTGCGGGCTACGACCCTCACAGCTGACAGTCAGTCACAGGCCTGTCACACAGGCCTGTCCTCCTCTCACTCCTCACTGACTGACTACTCCAACCAATCTCACTTCCTTCCAAAACTGATCTGACTGTGTTTCCTGCCTCAGGCCCTCTGAACTCCTCGGTGGGCGTGGCCAACCACCTGGCTTCGCCCCCCTGGTGTGTCCATTAAGCTCTGAGGGAGGTGACTAGTGTTTATGTGGTTGGGTGCTATGTGTGACTACCTGGCTAGTCCAGGGCATCACACTTGCTCTCATCTCCATCTCCTGTATACTGTGGGCACATACATCTGTGATATCTGTGGGCAGCAGTCAGCTGGTACAGACACGAGACACTGTGTATACAGGCATTGAATGTTTCAGTATCAATATAGCTTTTATGGGGGCTAAATAGTTCACTTTCAGTTTTGGTGATGTCAGGGCTCATGATACCACCCTGGAGGTTGTTAGTGACATTCTTATATTCTTACTGTAAACATTGTAAGGTGCTAGAAATACATAGTATAATGTGTATATATGATTTGTGTAGTACACATCCCCAATCTGGCTTGGTGGAAGGAGTATACTGTAAGCTGAGAGAAATTATGTTACTATGGCCTAAGCCACACGGCAAGAAAATCGGTGCGAGTGGAGTGCGATAAAACCGCATTCCACTCGGATCAATATTACTCTGTGTGTCAGCACACATGAGCGATTATTTTCTCAGCCCTAATCGGACCGAGAAAACAATCGCAGCATGCTGCGAGTGTAATGCGAGACTCTTTTCTCTTGCACCCATTCAAGTGAATGGGGCGAGGGAAAAACCGCACTGCACTCGCGGTACACCGGTGTGCAGAGCGAGAATCGCAATAGCTGGCGATGGAGGAGAGAGGGAGAGAAATCCCTCCCTCCCCTCCTCCGTGCCGGCCCGTCCCTCCGCAGCACTAACCCGCCCCTCCGCAGCACCGGCCCACCCCCCGCAGGCGAGGTTCGCTCGTACAGTCGGACCTCAGTCGCATAGATACTAGCATGACACTCGGCTCCTGCTGTACTACCAGCGCGAGCCGAGTGTCATGCGAGCATCGCACTAGTGCCCCGTGTGGCCCCGGCCTATGCCTAATGATCTTGTCTTTGTCACAAACAAGCTACAGGAAAGATAAATTCCCCCTCCTTCCTTGTTCTATTATCAGAGTATTGGTCATTTTTATCAAAAAAACACCAAAAAGGAGCCAAGACAAATGATATGTGGACACACAGAATGTGGTGAGCCTTCCTCATAAAGATGGCTGCAGCCGAGGTGCAAGATGCGTATGTCACAGCCACTTAACCTCCACACTAGAGGGGAGGGGCGGCTGCTTAGCATAAGACATGCACACTAATAAGGCTTGCACTGGGAGCCCATCATATAATGAGTGAAATGCACAGTGTCTGAACTGTAACCTATAAATGACGCCAGAAACCCAGGTCAGGCGGGCTAAACAGCACTATATAGGTGCATCTCGCACGGATACACGAGACGCACAGTGTCTGAATAATGGCCTATAAATGACGCACAACACCAGGTCCAGGCGGGTTAGTTAGCACTATGAGTACATAACACATGACAGGCTCACCATTTAACCACCTGAATTCAAAAGGTCCACACACATCCTGCAAAAATGGATAAAATGTGCCATACCTCAAATAGTAAGATATTAGTTTATATTTTGGCCCAAAATATGTAAGCTCGCAATCCGTTCGTCAAGGATTCTCACACTTGCGAGTCCCTACACTGAATAAGTTAGAAAAACCACAAAGAACTATATCAAAAAAACACCAAAAAGGAGCCAAGACAAATGATATGTGCACACACAGAATGTGGTGAGCCTTCCTCATAAAGATGGCTGCAGCCGAGGTGCAAGATGCTTATGTCACAGCCACTCAACCTCCACACTAGGGGGGAGGGGCGGCTGCTTTACATTGTTTGTCCCGTTGCCACGGGCGGGACGGACGTCTCCCGGGCTCCGCCCACCCACTCTCTCCCCGCCTCACTGCTTTTCCCTCCTACCATTCTAACACGTGACGTGGCATAACAGAGAGGAGCGCGCTGCCCGAAACTAGTCTCTGTCTGCTCTGTGCTGCTGCTAAGGTATGTAAACTGAATCTTCCCCCCCCGTCTGTGCGATCGGCCGTCCGCCTCTCTGTGCGATCGGCCGGCCGCCTCTCTGTGTGGTCGGCCGGCCGCCTGTCTGTGCGGACGGACAGCCGCCTGTCTGTGCGGGCGGACGGCTGCCTCTCTGTGCGGGCGGCCCGCCGCCTCTCTGTGCGGCGGCCTGCCGCCTGTCTGTGAAGGCGGGCGGCCGGCCGCCTGTCTGTGAAGGCGACCGGCCGCCTCACTGTGCGGGCGACCGGCCGCCTCACTGTGGCTGCCTGCGTCTCCGTGCTGGAGGCCCGCTAAGCTAAGCGGTGTGAGCTGGTAACTAAGGTAAACATCGGGTAACCATACCCGATGTTTACCTTAGTTACCAGTGTGCGCAGCTTCCAGACGCCGGCTCCGTGCAAGCGCAGCGTCGCTTGCACGTCGCTGCTGGCTGGGGGCTGGTCACTGGTCGCTGGTGAGATCTGCCTGTTTGACAGCTCACCAGCGACCATGTCAGTGACCAGGTCAGATCGCTGGTCGGATCGCTGCTGCATCGCTGCTGCATCGCTAAAGTGTGAAGGTACCCTTAGTGCTCTGACCTCTCCTAGCTATTCCTTCACGATCCAGTGAGTCAGACCACCACCTACTACCTATTGTTTCAAACCTACCTTCTAGCATGAATCACATAACTGATCACCGTGCGGTCCGAGTGGCCTCGAGCATGGCATCACTTCAGTTTTCGTGTCTGTTGGCCGGTGCTTACATTCTTTCTTACAGAGATTGGATTAGATCATGTCCTTTGCAGGCTACTGACAAGGTACCAACAGCTTTTCCCCTGCAGGAACCAGCTCCTGATCATCAGGAAAGTGGATCCTTTTCTCCTACAGGAATTTGTATTTTTTTCAATATTTCTAGGTGGTGTTACCCAGAGTGTCCATACTATTAGACAGAATCCCTTGCTCACCGACCCCTGTGGTCCACAGGGTCAGCTCTCATGTCCAGTCTTTACTCGCTGGTTGTGCCGACGAGGCCATCTCTGCCTGTCCAGTTTCCCACTACAGCCATCCTTACGGGGTCCCTTCTATAGGTTGCTGGACCTTGTGGAGCTCACTTTTAGAGATAGGCGATCAATGTTTAAGTAGTGGACAGCCTCTTTAAAATCTCTCATGCAAATGTATTATCAGACTTGGTGAGAGAACAGAGAATTGTAGATCTGGCCAAATTTCTGCAGCAATTTCTCTTCCAGAAGGTCTCATAATCCATATGACATTTCCTTATTTTTTCCCTTTTATTTTTGTAATATTTTTCCCTTGTGTGTCTTTCTGCCTTTTCATCTTTTTTGTAACTTTGTAAGTACTGTACCGTTTTTTCATATAGTAACTTTAAAATTGTTTGTTCCTTGTGACGCAGACGCAGGTGACTCGCCCACCCCAGGGCTATGGGACACCCGGTGCCGGGCCGGACTAGTCCGGTGGTAGTCAGTGGTGGCTGGGCCCGGCTCCGTGGCCCTGGTGGGTGTCAGTTGAATATGTGGCTGATGACTTGTTAATGTTTGTGTTCGTGACGCCACCTGTGGTATGCGGCTACTAAGCCGCAGCTGCTGTGTGAGGCCTCCGGGATGGTGTTGTGGCAGCAATGATAGTACTGCTCCCCACAGGTGGAGCAATGCCCGGGGCACAGTTGGTGCTTGTAAGTGTCTATGCAGGTGGAATAACAGAGACGAGTCCAAAGGTGCAGTTCCAGTTCTTTTACTCACAGTTTCTGTCACAGTTGCAGGGACCCTCAGACTGCTGGGACCACTGTCAGGGACCTCCGCCAGTTCTGGATGATTCAGAGCGTGAAATCCGGTTCCCTCTCTTTAGTGTCTCTTTTTCTGCTGTCTTCACTAGCCTTGCCTTAGGTAGATGGACTTGGCTTGGCCTCCATTACAGCCTCCAGGCTGGGGGGTCACCTGTCGGCTGATTACCCCTTTTCTGAAGGTCTGCTCTGGGTTCTGGCCCTGGGAGCTTGCAATTCCCTGGGCCTCGGTTTTTACTGTCTGGAGACTGTCTTTTCACTCCTCCAGTTTCTAGGGACCGTCCCCTGTCGCAGCTAATCACTCCACCGATGTCACTGTGGAACGGGCCACCGCAGCCTGCAGCTACCCGTAGCGCCTCTGGGCCCTCGGCAGCGGTACCCAACAAGGACTGCTCGTGGTACCTTACAGGACTACCCGCGGCCCTGCGACCCTTTCTTCTCTTCTCGTCCTACATGCTCACTCCTCACTCTCCCACTCCCTGAGTGAACTGACTAAACTTGACCTTTCCTATCTGTGTCTGCTTTCTGTGGCTCCTCCCACCTCCCCAGTTGCTAAGCTGTAACCTATGGGAGCAGGGATGGGTCTTACAGCCCCTCTCAGCATGCAGCATGGGAGGGTTGCCTGCCACTTTCCCTGGTCCTGTGTGTCCCTAGCAATGGGTGTAGTGTGAATTTACCAGGGGACCGGAGTTCACTCTCTTCCTCTCCCAGAATGGGGCATCACACCGCAGATGGGGTGCAATGACCTGTGGCGACGGAAGCCTCAGGGGCGCCACACTCCCCCACAGCAAATCCCAGCACGTCCTCGGGCTGAAAAACAACAAAAACATATGGAAAACTGCAAAACATGTTAGGTATGCAATAACATAAACTGTAAAACATTTCTTCCCTTTATGGGAGGCACAGATCATGAACGTTGCAAACTCCTTATAAAGAAAACTCTAAGTGTGCACTTCCAGTCCATTGCACGGTTCAGGCAAATCCCCCATAATTCTGGTAGGGGGCACAACGGGTGCAACTAGTTACATTTTTGGCTACTACAAGTCCAGTAGCCCGGCAGTTCGTTCTTTTTCAATCAAACACTAATGGGACAAATCAACCAGCCATTAAGTCCAATGGCCCTGGTTACATAGGACACATAAACAACATACCAGCCACTAAGTCCAGTGGCCGTGGTAGGACATAAACACATACACCTCCACCGGGGCCCACATTCCAGTTCAGTGGCCCGGTACACATAAACATGGGGGGTGACGTCTTCAAAAAGCATGAGGGGCAGTACATCAGGAAAGGGTGTCATCTTCGAAAAGAATAAGGGGCAAAACACGAGGGACTTCTTCAAAAAGAATGAGGGGCTATGTACAGTTCAGCTGCTTCTTACTTCTTTACATGTAGGGATTCTTCTCCGGCTCCCCACCTGGAAGCAGGTAGACAGCGGGTCAGCACAATCTGCGGCCTGGGTCTTGGCGGGCCGCATCTGCGGCGGGTGGATTAACGTCGCCGCTGCGGCGGAATCTTGCTTGTCCGAGCGGGGCACTCGCTGCTGGGGGCCCGAGCTGGACGGGCCGGGCTTGGCGTCGCTGCTGCGGTCGTGGATGGGCGCCGCTCCGGCGGCGGAATCTTTGCGGGCCGCATCTGGCGTAGCTGCGGCCCGGATCGGCGTCGCCGTGCTGGGCGTCCCTCCAGGGACCGCGGGCATGGCAGCGGGGGTTGGGGCTCTCGCGCCCGGCAGGGGCATTAAATGACTCACCCCTCAGTAGCATCTCCGGTGTTCTGGTGGTCGCTGTCTTGCTGCAGGGTGCTGGTATCGGAGCTGCGGTCGTGGCACGCGCGCCTGCAGGAGGACCGGGCAGGAACCCCACCTGGCAATCCGGGCTCCGCCGGCTGGGGTGTCACTCTCTTTACCCGGCTCTGCAGCGGCTGCTGGATCTTCTCCGCTCTCCAGGACGCAGGACACAACCGGTTCTGAGGTGCGTGTCCCGGCTCGGCCACTCCTCCTCTGGCCGCTCGTTGCTCGGCGTCCATCCTTTTAGCTTCTTCACGCGCCATCTTTTCTTCCTCCGCCTTCTATGGCGGGCACCGCTTCGCGCGCTTTTCTTGGACAAGGGGGTGGGGCTTCTCTTCGCGCCCCTTTCTTCTTACACCGCCCCCCTTCTTCCCGCTCTCAGCAGCGCTAATGGCGGCGGTTTCTCAGCAAAGTACACAATCTGTCACACGGTTCTTCAGGCGCACAGTACCCGGTGGGACCGGGCACGAAATCCTGTTCGTGACGCCAAAAGTTGACTCGCCCACCCCAGGGCTATGGGACACCCCGGTGCCGGGCCGGACTAGTCCGGTGGTAGTCAGTGGTGGCTGGGGCCCGGCTCCGTGGCCCTGGTGGGTGTCAGTTGAATATGTGGCTGATGACTTGTTAATGTTTGTGTTCGTGACGCCACCTGTGGTATGCGGCTACTAAGCCGCAGCTGCTGTTGTGAGGCCTCCGGGATGGTGTTGTGGCAGCAATGATAGTACTGCTCCCCACAGGTGGAGCAATGCCCGGGGCACAGTTGGTGCTTGTAAGTGTCTATGCAGGTGGAATAACAGAGACGAGTCCAAAGGTGCAGTTCCAGTTCTTTTACTCACAGTTTCTGTCACAGTTGCAGGGACCCTCAGACTGCTGGGACCACTGTCAGGGACCTCCGCCAGTTCTGGATGATTCAGAGCGTGAAATCCGGTTCCCTCTCTTTAGTGTCTCTTTTTCTGCTGTCTTCACTAGCCTTGCCTTAGGTAGATGGACTTGGCTTGGCCTCCATTACAGCCTCCAGGCTGGGGGGTCACCTGTCGGCTGATTACCCCTTTTCTGAAGGTCTGCTCTGGGTTCTGGCCCTGGGAGCTTGCAATTCCCTGGGCCTCGGTTTTTACTGTCTGGAGACTGTCTTTTCACTCCTCCAGTTTCTAGGGACCGTCCCCTGTCGCAGCTAATCACTCCACCGATGTCACTGTGGAACGGGCCACCGCAGCCTGCAGCTACCCGTAGCGCCTCTGGGCCCTCGGCAGCGGTACCCAACAAGGACTGCTCGTGGTACCTTACAGGACTACCCGCGGCCCTGCGACCCTTTCTTCTCTTCTCGTCCTACATGCTCACTCCTCACTCTCCCACTCCCTTGAGCGAACTGACTAAACTTGACCTTTCCTATCTGTGTCTGCTTTCTGTGGCTCCTCCCACCTCCCCAGTTGCTAAGCTGTAACCTATGGGAGCAGGGATGGGTCTTACAGCCCCTCTCAGCATGCAGCATGGGAGGGTTGCCTGCCACTTTCCCCTGGTCCTGTGTGTCCCTAGCAATGGGTGTAGTGTGAATTTACCAGGGGACCGGAGTTCACTCTCTTTCCTCTCCAGAATGGGGCATCACACCGCAGATGGGGTGCAATGACCTGTGGCGACGGAAGCCTCAGGGGCGCCACACAGGCAGCCTCACTGTGGCTGCCTGCGTCTCCGTGCTGGAGGCCCGCCAGCTGCCTGCGTCTCCGTGCTTGGGGCCTGCCGGCTGCCTGCCTCTCCGTGCTGGAGGCCCGCCGGCTGCCTGCGTGTCCGTGCTGGAGGCCCGCCGGCTGCCTGCGTGTCCGTGCTGGAGGCCCGCCGGCTGCCTGCGTGTCCGTGCTGGAGGCCCACCGGCTGCCTGCGTGTCCGTGCTGGAGGCCCGCCGGCTGCCTGCGTGTCCGTGCTGGAGGCCCGCCGGCTGCCTGCGTGTCCCTGCTGGAGGCCCGCCGGCTGCCTGCGTGTCCATGCTGGAGGCCCGCCGGCTGCCTGCGTGTCCATGCTGGAGGCCCGCCGGCTGCCTGCGTGTCCATGCTGGAGGCCCGCCGGCTGCCTGCGTGTCCATGCTGGAGGCCCGCCGGCTGCCTGCGTGTCCATGCTGGAGGCCCGCCGGCTGCCTGCGTGTCCATGCTGGAGGCCCGCCGGCTGCCTGCGTGTCCATGCTGGAGGCCCGCCGGCTGCCTGCGTGTCCATGCTGAAGGCCCGCCGGCTGCCTGCGTGTCCATGCTGGAGGCCCGCCGGCTGCCTGCATGTCCATGCTGAAGGCCCGCCGGCTGCCTGCGTGTCCATGCTGGAGGCCCGCCGGCTGCCTGCGTGTCCATGCTGGAGGCCCGCCGGCTGCCTGCGTGTCCATGCTGAATGGGTGTGGATGGGGAGTGGATATGGGCGTGACTGTGAAATGGGTGTGGTTAGGGGGCGTGGCCTAAAAATTTGCCGCGCGCGCCGCAAACTTTGTCCCTCTTTAAAAGTTGGGAGGTATGGCATAAGACATGCACACTAATAAGGCTTGCACTGGGAGCCCATCATATAATGAGTGAAATGCACAGTGTCTGAACTGTGACCTATAACTGACGCCAGAAACCCAGGTCAGGCGGGCAAAACAGCACTATATGTGTACAAAACTTTGTGGTTTTTCTAACTTATTCAGTGTAGGGACTCGCAAGTGTGAGAATCCTTGACGAACGGATTGCGAGCTTACATATTTTGGGCCAAAATATAAACTAATATCTTACTATTTGAGGTATGGCACATTTTATCCATTTTTGCAGGATGTGTGTGGACCTTTTGAATTCAGGTGGTTAAATGGTGAGCCTGTCATGTGTTATGTACTCATAGTGCTAACTGACCCGCCTGGACCTGGTGTTGTGCGTCATTTATAGGCCTTAATTCAGACACTGTGCGTCTCGTGTATCCGTGCGAGATGCACCTATATAGTGCTGTTTTGCCCGCCTGACCTGGGTTTCTGGCGTCATTTATAGGTTACAGTTCAGACACTGTGCATTTCACTCATTATATCATGGGCTCCCAGTGCAAGCCTTATTAGTGTGCATGTCTTATGCTAAGCAGCCGCCCCTCCCCCCTAGTGTGGAGGTTGAGTGGCTGTGACATAAGCATCTTGCACCTCGGCTGCAGCCATCTTTATGAGGAAGGCTCACCACATTCTGTGTGCACATATCATTTGTCTTGGCTCCTTTTTGGTGTTTTTTTGATATTGTTCTTTGTGGTTTTTCTCATTTTTATCAAAAGCAAGTTTAAAGACTGGGTTACATGGTCATATGACTTGTCCGAGGATTGCATCACAGCGCTCAGACTGGCCAGCGGCTCTCTTCACCCGAGCGTGTCAGCGTGCATTTCTATGCAGCTCGCACAATGGGGTCAGGGGTGCTGCTGGCCAATGCAACCCAAAGAAGCGTCATACGACCGTGTAACCGCGGCCTAAGGCTGAAGTCACATGAGCATATGAAAAAACGGTTCCATTCTTACCAGGAGAGTAGGACTTGTCATCCGTGTAATCTCAGTTGTGCGCTCAGTGTGCTCTCAGTGTGCTCTCAGTGTGCTCTCAGTGTGCTCTCAGTGTGCATCCATTTTTTTCTCAGCAGCTATTAGTCATTTACAGTAATTTACAGGACCATTTACAGTGTTCTGTGCTATATGATAGAATTGTATCCATAAAAAACGGACGCCACTCAGATAATCCGTGTGGCGCCCTTTTTTTCTCGCACCCATTAACTTGTATTGGTGAGTCTCGCACAAGTTCAGCATCCACTCACAGAATGCTACTACTTTTTTCTCATCCAGAATCTGGATGAGAAAAAAGCTGACCATCTCCTCTCCCTCATTGACTAACATTGGTCCGAGTCTCATTGCACTCGTCCGATTCATACACTCCTGTGAGCGCACTCCAATAGTAGGATTTCACTGGGTTACATGTTGTGCTTTGTATTCTGTAATCTTCTTTGTGATCTCTAGATGGCGACATTTAACCACTGTTTAGTTTGCAAGCTTACACATGAGGTAAATTCTATGCGACTTCTGTAGGTGACATCATGTATATGCGTCAGCTGTAGCTAAGTTGCCATGGTCACCAACATGGGAATGTATACAAACTGGTTAGTCCTGTGTAGAGCTTAAGCATTTACAGGACGTACTCATAGTAACCTTTCTTGTGTGTTTTATTCTGCACTGTCCGTGCATTAATAATTAAGCAGTTAGTTCCACACATAGATATATTCCCATTTATATTAGAAGAAATATGCTCCAGCTCTAGCTCTATTATATAAGCCATGTCTAGAGCCAGTGGCCTGGAAACTAATTCACAGCCTCCTCGTTATCCATGGTGAGTCAATATGTACAGTATACTGTTATGGTTAGTCTAATATTCTGCACAATAAGTGGATATTCTTATTTGTTCAATGCCCTGTCTATCTATCTATCTATCTATCTATCTATCTATATATCTATATATCTATCTATCTATTATCTATCTATCTATCTATCTCTTATCTATCTATCTATCTATCTATTATCTATCTATCTACCTATCTATCTATATATCTATCTATCTATTATCTATCTATCTATCTCTTATCTATCTATCTATTATCTATCTATCTATTATCTATCTATCTATCTATCATCTATCTATCTATCATATCTATCTATCTATCTATCTATCTATCTATCTATCATCTATCTATCTATCTATCTATCTATCTATCTATATATATTATCTATCTATCTATCTATCTATATATATTATCTATCTATCTATCTATCTATCTATCTATCTCTCTATCTCTCTATTATCTATCTATATATATTATCTATCTATCTATCTATCTATCTATCTATCTATATTATCTATCTATCTATCTCTCTATCTCTCTATTATCTATCTATATATATTATCTATCTATCTATCTATCTATCTATCTATCTATCCATCTATCTATCCATCATCTATCTATCTATATTATCTATCTATCAAATCAAATCAAATCAAATCAAATAAGCTTTATTGGCAGGACCAAATACAAATTAGTTTTGCCAAAGCAAGTGTACATTAGGGACTGGGGCTGTGGGGATGGTGGGTGGGGACTGTAGGAAGGATGGATGGGGCACATCCAAGGTGGGGACTGTGGGGGCACTTCTAGGATGGGGGCTATGGAAGTCCATGGCTTATGATGGGGCATATCCAGGGTGGGGACTGTAGTAACGGTGGTTGGGGCATATCCATGGTGGGGTCTGGGGGGCCATATCTGGGATGGGGGGCTATGGAAGTCCATGACTTATTATAGTTCTCTTTCTCGAAGTCTATGACATTCGCTCACATACCGCGCTGCTATCTCCACTGCACTCTCTTCTTCCCCCAGCAGGATATATATTTTCTCTTCCTCCTTCATGGAGCTGAAATCCGGGAAGAGATGGGAGAGTCTCCTGAAGTGAGTGTCCCTCACTGCTGAGTACTTGGTGCAGTGTAGCAGGAAGTGGGTTTCATCCTCCAGGGCCTCCAGGTCACAGTGTTGGCACAGTCTGTCCTCCCTGGGCTTGTAGCTCTGCTTGTGTCGACCGGATTCGATGGCTAGACTGTGGGCACTGAGTCTATATCGGCTCAGGGTTCTGCGGTCTCTGGGGTCCGGGAGTTTTTCCAGATATGGGGCCAGTCTGTAGTCTCTCTGTAGTCTCTGGTACGTGGTTAGTTTCTGTGAGGTGTTGATGTCGGTCCTCCAGTCACTGACATACCTCTCCTGGCCCTCGTCTACCATCTTCCTGATTCTGGTTCTTGTCAGGCTGCTGTGATTGGTTATTTTGTCCAGTTGGGTTTGGGAGAGCTGTGCCAGGGGCCCTGGTTCATCTGGCCCACGTATATATATCAGAGCTTTGTGGTGATGGGAGCTTGGATTGCTACTCTGTAGGTGGGCCTGAAATGATAGTGACCTCTTCAGAGCTGCTAGGTGTAGAGGGAATCTGCCCAGCTCAGCTCGACAGGCACTGTTGGAGGTGCTTCGATGGACCTGGAGAAGGTGCTTACAGAATTCCAGGTGGAATATTTCTGTTGGGCTGGAATCCCACCTTGACCAATCTGGGTAAGTGTGAGGGCCCCAGACTTCGCTGCCGTACAGGAGGATTGGGGCGATTATGGAATCGAAGATTTTTAGCCAGACCCTCACTGGTGGCTTCAGATGATACAATTTCCTTCGGATGGCATACAAGGTTTTGCTATCTATCCCTCTATCTATCTATCCCTCTATCTATCTATCTATCTATCTATCTGTCTATCTATCTATCTATCTATCTATTATCTATCTATCTATCTATAATCTATCTATCTGCCTATCTATCTATCTATCTATCCCTCTATCTATCTATCTATCTATCTATCCCTCTATCTATCTCTCTATCTATCTATTATCTATCTATCCCTCTATCTATCTATTATCTATCTATCCCTCTATCTATCTATTATCTATCTATCTATTATCTATCCATGTATCTATCTATCTATCTATTATCTACCTATCTATTTATCTACATATCCCTCTATCTATCTATTTAGAAAACATAATATTTTGGCATTTGAAAAATTGCCTGGTAGGCTTTGCACCCATCTATAATTTTTTATGTGCTGCACTTGTTTCATTTTTTATCTGTCTATCTATCTATCTATCAAATTCAAATCTGCTTTATTGGCAGGACCAAAATACAATTAGTGTTGCCAAAGCAAGAGAAATACAGTAAGTGTGGTGGGAGGGGATCAGGGTTATGGGGAGTTGGGGGCACAATTTGGGCTCTAAAAGTCTATTTAGGGGCCTTATGCTCCCCTCAGCTTATGACAAGTGGAGACATATTGGGTGGTGATCTCCACCATTGATTCCTCTTCCCCCAGTAGGATGCGGAGTTTCCTCTCCTCGTCCATGAATGGAAAGTCCGGGGTATGAGTGGTAAGTTTCTGGAAGTGGGAGGCCCTCACCGCTGAGTATTTGTCACAGTGCAGCAGGAAGTGCGCCTCGTCCTCCAGAGCCCCCTGCTGGCAGTGCTGGCACAGTCTCTTCTCTCACGGCTTGTATGTCTGTCGGTGCCGCCCTGTTTCCACCTCTAGGCTGTGGGCACTCAGTCTGTACAGGCTCAGGGTCTGCCTGTCTTTGGGGTGGTGTAACCTTTCCAGATATGAGGCCAGAGTGTAGTCCCTCCACAGTGACCGGTAGATGGTGAGTTTCTGGGAGTTCTCTAATTCACTCTTCCAATCCTCTATGTATTACATCTTGCAGCTCTATGAGATCTCTTTTATTCGGGCTTTTGTCAGGGTGTGTTGGTGACTTTGGCTGGACTGGCTGCCGGGGTTCCAGGCTTGCTCTGGACTCTGGCTCAGCAGGGCTTTATGATGGTAGGAGCTGGGGTTGCTATTCTGTATGTGCGCCTGGTGTGATAGCGCCCTCTTGTATATACTGAGCCATAAGGGGAATCGGCCCAGTTCTGCCCGACAGGCTATGTTTGAGGTGCTGCGATGGAGTTGGAGGAGATATTTACAGAACTCCATGTGGAAGACTTTGGTTGGGCTGGAATACCACTTTGTGTGGTCTGGGTAGGTCGCTGGGCCCCATACCTCGCTGCCATACAGCAGTATAGGGGTGATGACGCTGTCAAATATCTTGAGCCAGACTCTCACAGGTGGTTTGAGGTGGTACAGTTGTCTTCTGATTAGTAGGTTCTGCACGCTTTTCCTTTCAGGGCTTCTGCTGCTTGCTTGAGGCTGCCGTTATTGCTTAGCTCCAGACCAAGGTAGGTATAGTTGCTATATCATCTATCTATCTATTCATCGCACTATCTATCTATCTATCTATCTATCTATCTATCTATGTATCTATCATCTATTTCTATAATCTATCTATCACATATCTATCTCATACATTGTATTTATCTATCTAGTATCTAATATCTTTACCTTTTGTATTCAAATATAATTCAAATATATATTTTTTATTGTATCTATATGTCTATGTCATTTCTCCCTATTTATATCTATCTATTTTCTATCATCTATCTCATACATTGTATTTAGCTATCTAGTATCTAATATCGTTACCTTTGTATTAAAAGCTATACCTTTTGTATCTATCTATCTATTATTATTATTATTATTATTTATTATTATAGCGCCATTTATTCCATGGCGCTTTACAAGTGAAAGAGGGTATACGTACAACAATCATTAACAGTACAAAACAGACTGGTATAGAAGGAGAGAGGACCCTGCCCGCGAGGGCTCACAGTCTACAGGGAATGGGTGATGGTACAATAGGTGAAGACAGAGCTGGTTGCTCAGTGGTGTACTGGACTGAGGGTTATTGTAGGTTGTAGGCTTGGAAGAGGTGGGTCTTCAGCTTCCTGTTGAAGCTTTCCACGGTAGGGGAGAGTCTGATATGCTGGGGTAGAGCGTTCCAGAGTATGGGGGAGGCACGGGAGAAATCTTGTATGTGATTGTGGGAAGAGGAGATAAGAGAGGAGTAGAGAAGGAGATCTTTTGAGGATCTGAGGTTGCGTGCAGGTAGGTACCGGGAGACTAGGTCACAGATGTAAGGAGGAGACAGGTTGTGGATGGCTTTGTATGTCATGATTATCATCAGCATCTATCTTCAGTATATCACAACAGTAAGTACACCCCTTACATTTCTGTAAAAATTATATCTTTTCATGTGACTACACTGAAGATATGACTATTGATGAGCGAGCACTAAAATGCTCGAATGCTCAATACTCGAATCGAACAGGTCGGACACTCAGATGACATGAGTACCGAGTATAATGATAGTCAATGGGGACCTCAAGCTTTTTTCCAAAAGACCAGGAGGGCTGGGGGGCTGTAAAATCACTGAAATGGATGGAAACAGCTCTCAAATGGAATGGGAACAGCATGAAGGAGACACCTGGACTCCCACGTCCCTGCTGAGAACTAATGAATATTTTTTTGTATAAAATTGCGTAGGGTCCTCCCATTTTTGATAACCAGCCAAGGTAAAGCAGACAGTTGCAGACTGTGAAGGTCCATGGATATTGGCCCTATCCCTGCCTAAACATACCAGCATGCAGCCGCCTCAGAATTGGCGCATTACATTAGATACGTCAATGCTGCAGGTTTGGGGTTTTTGCCAGCAGTTGAGTTATTTAGAGGACACACCAAATTTACACTGTTATACCAGCTGTACACTGACTAACCACTTGATATTGTATGAAAGGGTCATATCTTCAGTGTTGACCCATCAAAAGATATAATAAAATATTTACAAAAATGTGAGGGGTGTACTCAGTTTTGAGATATATTGTATATATCTACAAAAACATGAGAACAATTGAGAATTTTAATGAAAAATCAGGAATGACTGTGCTCTCGTGAACGCGCAAACCTCTCCAGCGGTCACACCGTGCTCAGTGTAGATGCTAGACTGTATGGGCTGCTTCCAGGGATGACGTCCCTTTGTCACGTGATAGGGGCGTGTTCAAAATACTATCACGTGACAAAGGGACGTCATCCCTGGAAGCAGCCCATACAGTCTAGCATGTACACTGAGCACAGTGTGATCGCTGGAGAGGTTTGCGCGCTCACGAGATTATGGGCGGGTACTTGCTGATAACAGTCACAGTCCCGCCCATAATCACTTGTCTGCGCACACGTCACCAGCAGTCACACTGCTCAGTCCCGTGAGACTGGCACTGGGCATGCGCGGGGATGGCTGGAACAGTGGGCGGTGCATCAGCTATGGAAAGGAGCGATGGGGGCGGCATACAGGACCAGGAGGCAGAATAACGGACGGCAGAGAGCCCGCCCCCGTGTCCCATTTACAGAAGCTGCATACAAAAAGGTACCACTTTATAAAGTCTTTATCCTGGTCTCACATGGGGCACAATAATAACAGGGACCTTTCTAGAATGCAGCCCAGGAGCTGCAGAGGGGGAATCTTTTAGGCTTTGGGCGAAATTTCTGCTGACAGGTTCCCTTTAAGTACATCAAATAGAGTGATGCAACAGTGACAGCAAATATGCTTACATTTCAGTCCTGTATGTAATTAAGTACAAAAATTGTCCAATGCCTTCAGGATACATAAATGCCATGTATTGTAGAGTCTGTGTGTGATGGCCATGGTATATATGTGCACCCTATTTCTCTTTCAGGTATAAAGAGAGGCTGAAAAATAAATTTCTAAAAGAAGCCAACCATAAACTAAACCTTTCCGGTGCTCTCAATAGCCACCAATGGAAATTTTTACCAAAAGGTCTTGACGATTTTCGAGATGGCTATCCATCTGCCACCGATACTTCGAATATTCCTGCTACAAAGAGGCATGATCTTTTCCTGCAGAATATGGCTACTGACTCAGAAGCTTCTCAGAAACAAGAGAAAAAGTTTACCAAAGAGCAAGCTTACTTCTCTAAGCTTCTACCACAACAGCAAGGGCGCAGGGAATACATTGCGGGGATAGAATATGGCTTGGCGCAACACCCACTAGCTCTGTACCCTCACCTGGAAGAAGGAATACCACCCGAAGTAAGAACTATAGTCTACAGTGCAATGTATTCAAGTATCAGGAGTTAGTGCATGATTGTAAGAAAAAAGAATTACGCTTTCCAATTTGAATGTTTTTTATTGTAAAAATAAAAGTATGGGCCCAATTCATTAAAACTAGCATTATCCACACCAGTCTTTATAAAGGAGAGTATTGTAGTAGGATGCGACAAATTCATTAAAGCGCCTGCCACTTAAGCGCATCCTATCAGTGGCCTTCATCTCCGTGCGCCTTGTCAGAAATGCTACTTCAGTCATGGACTGGAGTAACATTACTGGCATAAAGAACACCACCACTAGTGATGAATTTGGCAAGAGGGCATTGAATCACCCCTTCACGGCTACTTCCCAGCTTCACCCATCATTATGGAGTTACCTGAAATTGGCATGCAAACACCAAACGATGCAACTTTTTTGTGCAACTCTGCATTGTGCATGCATTTTGTGACTTTTCAAATTATTTTACACTAGTTTTCTACCATAAACACTTTGATGCACTGAGGTCTATGTGTACAAAAATAGACAATCTTTATTAAACAAAAGAAATTGAACAGGTTAAAATTGATTTGGGGTATGTGTGCACTCTGCAGTTTTGTTTCTCCAGCGAAAAATGCACCCTCTGGCAGAAAAACGCATCAAAAAATGCATGCGTTTTTACCACGTGTATTTTTGTCGCGTTTTTGCCCATACATTTTATCCCTACATTCAATGGAAAAATGCAGGTAAAAGCTCAAAAAGAAGTGACATGCTGCTTCTTTTTTTCTGCACCCAAAACTGCAGGCAAAAAAGAAGCAACATGCACACAGCCTTTCGGATTTCTCATAGACCTTGCTAGGTCATACATGCAGTTTAGGGCAACAAACTACACCCAAAACTGCACCAAAAAAGCAGCAAAAACTGCACTGTGCGCACAGGGCCTAACACAGACAGAAGCGCAGCCAGGAGGTATAACTCCGTACATATTCTGAAAGGTATATATGTACAGCATAAGTATCCACTATAGCCCAAAAACATATTAGGGTTCAAGATGAACAGGTAAGTGTATAGCAAATAAATGAAAACACTATTTGGAGTTCCACCACAAGTTAAGAACAGAGCAGGACATATTATTGCCATAAAAGACAGATGCCACTGGGATGGTCCGTGTGGCATCCGATTTTTTTCTCACACCCATAGACATGAATAGGTGACTCTCGTCCAATGTATCTACCTACTCGCAGCATGTTGCGATTTTTTTCTCAGGCTGAATACAGCTGAGAAAATCTGCACAGACTCATTGAATAACATGGGTCCAAGTGCAATCCCTTTTTTTCTCGAATTGCACTTGTCCGAGTTATGCGCTAATGTAAGTGTACTCTTAAAATCACAGTCAGCACATAAAGCACCCACCTGTGCCTCTCTTCAAAAGTTATAACTCCCTGAGTACCCCCTTAATAATAATAATAATACTACATCAAATGCCCCTATATAAAATAATAATGCCCCGAGTGCCATCTTATCAAGTAATAATGGCCTAAAGGGTACTTTACAGTACACGCTGCAACATCGCTAACGATTTATCGTCGGGGTCACGGTGTTTGTGACACGTACGAGCGACCTTCAACGATCGCAAAAGTGGTAAATATCGTTGGTTTCGGAGAGGTCGTTCAAACACCAAATATCGTTGTCTAGTGAGTAGCGAGGTTGTTTGTCGTTCCTGCAGCATCACACATTGCTGTGTGTGACACCGCAGGAACGAGGAACCTCACCGTACCTGCGTTCCGCCGCCAATGAGGAAGCAAGGAGGTGGGTGGGACGTTTGGCCCGCTCATCTCCGCCCCTCCTCTGCAATTGGGTGGCCGTTTACTGATGTCGCTATGACGCCGAACGAACCGCCCCCTTTGAAAGGAGGCGGTTCGCCATTCACAGCGACGTCACAGGGAAGGAAAGTACGTGTGACGGGTGTAAGCGATGTTGTGCGCCACGGGCAGCGATTTGCCCGTGACGCACAACCGACGGGGGCGGGTACGCTCGCTAGCGATATCGGTACCGATATCGCAGCGTGTATAGTACCCTTAAGTCACCCTTGTATACTACTAGTGCACTTAGTGCCCCTTTGAAAAATATTATTGCCAAGAGTCCTCATATACAGTTATAATCATCCAAGTGCTCCAATATAAAGTAGCAATTAAATGAGTACCCCTTAAAGTAAGTAATAATGCTGCAAGTGCCTTCTTGAAATGTAATAATGCCCTGAATGCCCCCCTTATAAAGTAATAATCCCCCCAAGTACCCAGTAAAAAAGTAGTAATGACCTGAGTGCCGCTTATATAGTAATAATGTCCATTCAGTCCCCCTTAACAAGTAATAATGCCTCGAGTATACAGTATGTCAATACAGTTGAAGAGTGGCACTCACTTGAGCAGACTACCACGAGCTACACATGAGGGGTCTTAGAGCCACATGTGGTTCCTGAGCCACAGGTTTGGACCACTGTGATAGATTTTGTACACCTTCTTACCGTGTATTGGGACTTCCAATATTGCCTGTTTATGCTGTACTTCTACCTTTCATATTTACTGAGTTACATTGTACATCTGTTACTTATATATTTATTGCTATTACGTAGTTGTCTACGGTGAACATGTTGCCCCTTGTCTCCTCCATAATACTATATTTTAACCTGTTCACTTTCTTTTAATTTACCTTTTTGATGAGTTTAATAAGCATTGTTTATTTTTGTTCAAATACTTTTGATTATTTCTTTGATTTTCTACATCATCTGTTGGATGAAGCTAGACCAGAAAGGTAAAAACTGCTCCAGATTTATCATAGTAAGAAAAATAAGACAGGAGCGCAATGAGGAGTACCAGCGATATTGAAAACTAAAAAAACTTTTATCCACTGCTCACCTTTAAGGGTTATGCGCCCCCGCAAAACCCCAGTGTTAGGCTAAGGGGCCCTTTGCACACTACGACATCGCAAGCCGATGCTGCGATGCCGTGCGCGATAGTCCCCGCCCCCGTCGCAGCTGCGATATCATGGTGATAGCTGGCGTAGCGAACATTATCGCTACGCCAGCTTCACATGCACTCACCTGCCCTGCTACGTTGCTCTGGCCGGCGACCCGCCTCCTTATTAAGGGGGCTGGTCGTGTGGCGTCATAGCGACGTCACACAGCAGGCGTCCAATAGAAGCGGAGGGGCGGAGATGAGCGGGACGTAAACATCCCGCCCCCCTCCTTCCATCCATATTGGCGGCCGTGACGCAGGTAGGAGATGTTCCTCGCTTCTGCAGTGTCACACACAGCGATGTGTGCTACCGCTGGAACGAGGAACAACATCGTAACATCGGTCATTTCCAAATCATGGAAATGCCGGACCCTACACCGATGATACGATTATGACGCTTTTTCGCTCGTTAATCGCATCAAAAAGTCTTTACACACTACGATATCACCTGCGACGCCGGATGTGCGTCACTTTCAATTTGACCCCACCGACATCGCACCTGCGATGTCGTAGTGTGCAAACTGCCCCTAAGACTGTACCCGTGGAAGGATTCCTGCCATCCTCTCTCTAACACCGCGGTGTCAGTGTACTTGGTCCGGACATCATGTCATCACACACAATGCTCCATCACCGCAGATCCTGTGGTCTCCGTGATAATTAACCTGGTGTCCAGCAACTCTGTTCCTATTTGGCTAAATCGTCTCCTTTCCTCAAAGCAGTTCCTGCCGTGCTTCCCACAAGCATTTCACCTGAGGAAGACAACAAACTGGTTGTTGAAATGCGTTGTGGCTCATAAGGGACCATTAATAAAAGGTTGGCTAATTTTTAAAAATCCCTTTGGTCCATTCTTCCTGTATAGCGCTCCATCAGACCGTCTTTTTTGTTTCCTCTCAGATTTATCATAGTGGCTCACTGTAGTATGGATTAGGTGTATATTGCTCAACAGGTTGGGCACATTTATCTTCTTTATCTCACTTCCATAAATTTTCCACATTTTTCTATCCCGTTGCCATGTCCTAATTTGGCACATAGCATGTATGCCATTTTTTGGTGCAATTTGAGGAACAATGTGTTATTCTCCCCCAATATATATAGTTATGCAATACACCCATTCAATATTTTATACAGCACCCTCCTTATTCCACTTATTATCTTTGCTCCTCTTATTTATACTCTGTATGACAATTTTGCGGTAACATGATCACTTTTGAGCCAGCTTTTGAACTTTTATTGGATAATCTAGTAAAACCAAATCTCGTAGATACCATGAGCATTTCAATGAATACAAATATTTTACCTATTTTAGCGCTTTTAAAAAGAAATGCATTTAATTTCTTGTTTGAGATGTGAATTTAACTGTACACCTATTATATAATTTGCGAAGCTGTTTGAGGAAATTGTGGGCATCCTGGATCCAGAGATGAGACTAAAGAGCGCTTCAGGATTCTATGAAGGTATACCAGAGGATCAGGAGGAAGAGCGTTTTCTTGCGCCGCCAGAGGTGGTGGAAGTACAAAGTCTGAAATCGCGTGATACAAGCACAAGGCAATCGTCCATGTAAGATTTCTTAGTTTTAAACACTATTTATATTATAGGCATGTCTGATGCACAC
Organism: Anomaloglossus baeobatrachus; assembly: GCF_048569485.1. Classification (NCBI taxonomy): domain Eukaryota; kingdom Metazoa; phylum Chordata; class Amphibia; order Anura; family Aromobatidae; genus Anomaloglossus; species Anomaloglossus baeobatrachus. The sequence goes on from NC_134353.1 coordinate 332,235,524, forward strand.
ATCGCTTTTAAAGAAGACCACCCACCAGGATTTTGCTATATGAGGTAAAGGCAGGACCATACTGGCACTAAAATGCTGAATCCAGGCATACCTGTTGTAGAAAGATGGGATACTTGGTTGCAGATATATCTTTAATCAAAGTTTCAGAAAAGCACTGCACTTTGATTGACGGGTGCAACGGGGGCGGGCCTTTGTGGGTCGGGTTCCTCACTGTAAAGTCCTCCTCCGGCGTCATCCTGGTTTGCCCCCTTTTCTTTATTTGAATATCGTGGTGACTTGTGCGCATTGCCCCAGTAATTCAGTCTTCATTAAAATAGCACTGGCATTCGCACATGCGCGTACTGCGATCTCCGGCGCTATTTTATTGAAGACGTTGTGGTGAAGAATATGAGAGGCATTGGGGAATGTACAGATTTTTTTTTTACATCTGCGCATGCGCCCCTGCTGCGCTTTGCATTTCTATGAGGACATAAGATTTTATTTTATTGCAGTTATTTTGTACAAAGTTTTTATTCTTTTCACCTCTTGGCATTTATGTTTCTTATTGGTTTTCTCATTTCATGTTCCCCTTAATCTCATTGTCGCAGGAGTGAGCCATCCAGACCCAAAAATCCATATAAATGGCTATATATATGGCTTTCTAACCAAGACCCTGTTCCTGAGGGGAGAAACTCTAAGACAATGCGACCGTTCACTCCTGCGCTAGATGAAAATGTCAAACAAGTAACCAAGGAGTTTTGTGAGTGGGTTACTTCTTTGGTAAGTACATGAGCAGATAATGAAATTTATAACCCCACCAGAAGACGGAAATATAAAAAAAAATAAATGACCCAAAATAACAAACTGCCAGAGTATACCAATATGTAATAAACAACAAAAATACTCCAGTCAAGTCTAAATAAATGATAATACCAATTGTATCATTAATTGTATTTATCTATTGGTGCAAAAAGAAAATAAAAAACAACATATGACATAAACATATTAAAATGGAAGTAGGCTAGAGGAGAAAAAAGTTGCCAATATAATAAAATATAACAATTATATATAAATGTAATACTTGGTAATATACTGTAGGTCTGAAAAAGATAACAAGATAACAAATCCCAAAGGCATTTTCCACAACCCTGCGTGCCCTTGATAACCTGTAATTGAACCTTTGTCTTTCCGCCGTTAGACTTTTCTGGGGGAATGGTTTCATGAGATTGGGATGAAGTGGGAAGGCTTCATCGCCCACAAATACAAAGTTAAGGTTTGCGGTAGTGTCAGAGTTGGGGGGCAAGTGCAGTTCACCATTTTGCAAACGTTCACCAAAGCCTGTGTGTTCTAAAACCCCACCGTCAGAAACCCTGCCATTCATGCCAACATCAACAGCAATAAATTCGTAATTGGCATTCACAAGGGCCATTAGGATGATGCTGAAATAGCCCTTATAGTTATAAAAATAGGAGCCGCTGTTCAGTGGTTGAGTGATCCGCACATGTTTCCCGTCCAAAGCACCACCACAGTTTGGGAACTGCCAAAGGTGTTCAAAATCGGAGGCAATCTTCTGCCATTCCTCCACAGTTTTGGGGAACTCAATGTAGTTACGCAGACTGTGGAAAATTGCTCTACATGTCTCCGGAATAAGAACGCTGAGCAGGGACCTTGAAATTGCAGAAGAAAAATGTAAGTCTTGCAGGGAGCGTCCGGTGGCCAGGAAACGCAGCGTGACTGCCAATCTTTCATCTGCCGGGATGGCAGCACGCATCGCTGTATTCTTGCGCTGAATAATTGGCGTAACTCTTTCGAGTAAAAGGCTAAATGATTCTTCTGACATCCGCAGAAAATTGCGGAAATCCTGAGGATTATTTTCCTGCAGCTCTCTTAGCAGTTGCATGTGGGAGTATTTGTACCTCTTCTGCAGCCACTCTCTGGTCCACATGCGGCGCTTTCGTTTGGAACGCCTCTGTTCCACTTCACGTAGCCGACCGGCCTCAAACATCAATGCAGCACCCAGCACAACACGCTGAATGTCGTTCATGTTGTCCACACTGCAAAAAAACATGTAAAGATGAGAAAAGTTGCTATAAACCAATCACATTTTTTGGGGGGGTGTAAAAGAGACACTAAAATGGCCGCCCCCATAGAAGTGCACCAGTTCTAACTGTGTCACAGAAACAAAATGGCGGCTGTAACTGTGTCAGAGAAACAAAATGGCGGCTGTAACTGTGTCAGAGAAACAAAATGGCGGCTGTAACTGTGTCAGAGAAACAAAATGGCGGCTGTAACTGTGTCAGAGAAACAAAATGGCGGCTGTAACTGTGTCAGAGAAACAAAATGGCAGCTGTAACTGTGTCAGAGAAACAAAATGGCGGCTGTAGCAGAGAGACAAAATAACCAGCAATACTAGATAAGGACACATAAAAGGACGATGGACGCACAAAAGGCAATATGTATACAGATAACAACCAACCACTTTCATGATCCGCAAAAATAATTACTATCTATAAACACAAATACTTTCCATACTATAACAAAAACATAGAACAAGTAACAAAGACTTTTCGAAAATGACTTACCGCGTCCAGAAAATGCAGCCGTCTATGCTATCTATTAATAATCGCAGTTTCGATCCTCACAGCGACACGCTCGGGAACGAATGAGGGATATACAAGTGCAGATGCGGCTTTGATCCGAAAACCAAGCAAGCGGGAACAAAGCACGAATGAATCTGTAATACAGCGACACGCTCGGGAACGAATGAGGGAAGATGCAGCTTTGATCCGAAAACCAAGCAAGCGGGAACAAAGCACGAATGAATCTGTGTGTAGTCACAGGTTTGCTCCTAGAAGACTCAAAAGGGAACAAAGCATGAAGCGATACCCAATCAGAACGCAATAGTATTCTCATTGCTAACCAATCGTTGCAGAGAGGGGGCGCGGAAATGGCGACGTAACTACACACTATTGTTCTCAGCGCCAACCAATGGGTGCAGAAGGGGCGTGGAAACGGGGACGCAAAAACACGCCTTCGTGCATCTCATCTAGGTCGTCAACGAAATCGTAAATAGGGTGTCAAACATACAGATTCATGCAGCCCAGCAGGACTCCAACGAGCCAAAAATGGCCCAAGCTGTTCGGCATCGATCAGCGATTTCGCAGCAGGGGGTGAATCGTTGGTACGTGTCAAACATGACGAGATCGCAATTGAAGTCGTTCTTGCGTCACAGAAACTGTGACGTAGTAACGATCTCGTTTTACGATCTCGTTATGTGTGAAGTGGCCTTAAGTGCAAAGCTGCAATCTTAATAGATAGAGCTAATTCCATGGATACACAACATAAATCAAGATACATAGTAGTAATAGTATAGTTATGTAATATGTAACATAGGCTTTAAGGCAAAAATAAAGTGCAAAAACCATAGTGAGAATGTATCATGAAAAATATGGGTCTAATCCAATGGCTGCCTGTGCTAGCATTTCTTCTGCGGTGTTACTATCAGTGTGTCAAGAGTGGGAGAAGAGGGTTGCATTGACAATCCAACACAATGGGCAGCACTTTGAACACATTTTACAAGTGGTCATAAAAGTGGTCATAAAATTGTAAATAACTAATGAACAAATCAAGTTACATTAAAACTAAGCACACCATTGTTTTTCTTGTGAAATTCTCAATATGTTTGATGTGTTACGTGACCCTTTTCCCATTGGAAAAAGTAAAGTTGGATCCAAAATGGCTAACTTCAAAATGGCCGCCATGGTCACCACCCATCTTGAAAGTTTCTCCCCTCCCATATACTAATGAGCCACAACAGGAAGCTGAAATCACCAACCATTCCCATTTTATTTAGGTGTATCCATATAAATGGCCCACCCTGTATTTATATATAAAAAATCATTTTGGTTCAATGGACATTTTAGTGTTTTCAGATATATATAAATATATATATATATATATATATATATATATATATATATATATATATACAAAACCTAGAGTGACTTTGAAGATTTTATGCAAAAAAAGTAATTCCCATAAACATAGTATATAAAGTATTCTATGACTATATGCATCATTACAAAGCTGAGTGTTATGTTATAAAGTATATGTACTTTATGTATTTTTTTTAAAAAATACATATGCAGTTAAGTAAAAAATATGTCTCTAAGGCTATGTGCGCACTAGAGATGTGAAGTTTCACAAGAAAATTTCTCGAGAAACTTCTGGGAGTGAAAGATTTCCGGACCTCCGGAAAAAATCCGCACCAAATCCGCATGCGGATTTGCCGTGGATTAGCCGCGGAATAGCCGCGGAATTGCCGCGATTTTCCCGCGGGTGGTTCCCTGCGGATTTCTGCAGGCTGTACTGCCGAAATCCGCAGGGTACCTGCGGAAATAATGGACATGTTCATTTTGTCAAGAAAGTTTCTCGAGAAATTCTTCTCGCGGAAATTTCTTGAGAAAAATCCGCACCAGTGCGCACAGCTATTTTTTTTTCCATAGAATTTGCTGGGAAATGTCTGCACAAAGATTGCAGACATTTCTCAAGAAATTTCCGCGGCAAATCCGCGGGTAAATCCGCGGGTAAAAAGCTCTAGTGCGCACATAGCCTAAAGGTGTTCAAATCCTTGAAAGCCGAAGACTTTTGCACGTAAAAAACATATTCTCTGAAATGATACATATATATAGCCTTTCTTACCATCATTGAAGCCCTTTACTTTATGATTCTGAAGAATTTTCATTGTGGGTATAAATAACTTGTTAGTCTACATTTTCAGGTACACATTTACCCCTTATACCTCCCGCAGGAATTTCTCTGTCATTGAACAGATTTACAACTTTTGAAGTTATAATAATGCTCAAAGCAAGTGGATGGCGCAGAAACCTACTCCCACTTAAGATGGGCACAAAGCCCACACATTGAGAATTATAATGGGTCCTATTATTGAAATAATCATAATATGTCAGTTTATTCCATGCATTATATATATATTATAAAGATTGTGTATTTTCATTATCATACAGGGAGGGGAGCCATGTAACGTCAATGAATCCACCATATTCAGTTTATTTGCCAGCGGGTATGAGACCAAGCCTGCCCTCAGTGTCCCGATCCATGTAGTAGAGCTTAACAATGTGCCACCAGAGCTGAGAATGTCTGTAGGAGTCTCCCATCAACAAGGCACAGCAAAGACCTCAGCCTTAAGGAACGAATGCCAATTTCGGGTAAATCCAATGAGCTGTGAGCACACTTCATGAGAAATCAAGAAAATGAAGGTCCTGTGTGATAAATTATTGTAGTATTTGCTTTTATATTGAGTTCTTCATGCACATATATTGTATAATGTGTATAAAGCCTTTTGAGGGTAAAGCAAAGTACTTATTTAAATAAATGACAATGAAGCTCACATTTAATTTTCCTAAGGAACACACTGTCATATGTTTTTGCTCCTGTCCTCAATACCTTGCGGCAACTACTTTCCTTCCCATTCCCTTATCATTTTTCTAATTCTTCATGCTACTCCTGCTCGCTCTGTTCCCCATCCTTCAGTCTAGTTTTTTATTTCTCATGTACCCCTGCTTTCTCTACTGTTGTATTTGCCCATTTTTTCCTTTTGGTCTTTTAAGCCCTTTGCTTATTCCATATTTGCCTTAACACCAATCCTTGCTCGGGTCTTTCATGCATTCTGCTACTGCCCAATTTGTCCTTGATCCTTCTTGCAGATCCATTTTCTACTTTATCTCCTGCGCCATTTGCTCCTTCGTTCCTTCCTCTTCTGTTTACCACATGTCTTAAAACTGGCGGCCACAGTCAGAAAAGGGCCCTTGTGCAAGCACAATATATGGGCTCTTTGTAGCCCAAGAGGTCATCAAAATGGACAATTCTACCTGCTTTGGAGGTAGAAATGGCCCCTCTTAGCTCATGGGCACCTGTGCAACTGCAGAGGTTGCACCAATGGTACGTCCACTCCTGTGTCCTAGTCTTTTATCTGGTACTTCAAGCCACCATTTTTTCATCTGTTCACTACATTCTCTGCTTCTTCCTTTTGTCCTTTAATCTTTCCTCCTTCCTTCATCTTCGTCCCTGTTCCTTGCTCGGATTTTCTGAAGATTTACCTTTCTGATTAAAATTTTTGATGAATGCCGAAATTGAAGTGAGGACATACTAACACATTATGGTTATTTTGCTTTATTTTTTGTATTATAAACATAAATAGAAAGGCAACTGCATTTTCTATACCATTGCCTTTTTATAGGAGTCCACATACCGTCCAAGTTGGGTAAAAAGTAGATATGGAGCCTGGTACCTTGATCCTAAAACATGGAAGAGACAGAAAGCCAATGAGCCATTGAAAAATCCAGCTATAGAAGACATGGAAAAGGGAGCACATTCGATAGAAAGGCTAAGTCAAATGGTATGGTATCTTCTATGTAAATAAACATTTTGAGTCTTTAAACTTAGGCAATTTCAATGTTGAACGTCCCCAAGAAGGAAAAGTTATGAAGTTATGGAATTCATGGGATAGATTGTTACGTTAAGGATATGGTAAAATATGGAAAATGGTAAAGAAAAAAAGGAAACAGCATTTTTAAAACATCTCGATTCACTCAGTATCGAGTATGAGCGCCAAGTGCAGAAATACACACCCTTACGCTTATGCAAACTGAGATTCCGGTTTGGCTTCTATTCTAAAGGCCCCGTTACATGCAACAACATCGCTAATGAGATGTTGTTGGGGTCACGGAACTCGTGACGCACATCTGGCCTCGTTAGCGACGTCGTTGCGTGTGACACGTACGAGCGACCGCTAACGATGCAAAATACTCACCAAATCGTTGATTGTTGACACGTCGTCCATTTCCCAAATGTCGTTGCTCGTGCAGGATGCAGGTTGTTTGTCGTTCCTGAGGCAGCGCACATCGCTACCTGTGACACCCCAGGAACGACGAACAACACCGTACCTGCGTCCTCCGGCAACGAGGTGGGTGTTACTTTCATGCGGCTGCTCTCCGCTTCTATTGGATGCCTGCTGTGTGACGTCACTGTGACACTGCATGAACCGCCCCCTTAGAAAAGAGACTGCTCGCTGGACGGCGAACTGCCTCTTTTCTAAGGGGGCAGTTCGTACGGCGTCACAGTGACGTTGCTAGGAAGATAAGTTTGTGTGACGGCTCCTAGCGATATTGTGCGCCATGGGCAGCGATTTGCCCGTGACGCACAAATGACGGGGGCGGGTGCTTTCACGAGCGACATCGCTAGCGATACATGCTTTACACACTAGCGATGTCGCTGCGTGTAAAGCCCCCTTAACTCATACGACAAAGCTCGTTAAAGAGTCCATATTGACTTTTAGGATTTCTACTTTCACACGTACAATGGTGTGTACTACAAACATTGAGTCTACATAATTATTGCAGCACTAGGAGAGTTGCGGAATAGTACTTTTGCTTTAGACAACAATATTGGTAAAGTGCACTGGGGTCTCCATTCTAAAGATTAATGTGACCATTGGTGAGACTCTAATCTTGGTATACCTAAAAAGTCCTAGGTGGAAACAACTCTTTAAACCTTTAAATATTAGAAACTGCACATTTAGGCTATGTGCGTACAGTGCGTTTTTCGCGGCGTTTTTGCACGTTTTTCGGGTGCGTTTTTGGCCTCAAAACTGCAGGACTTTGCTTCCCCAGCAAAGTCTATGAGTTTTCATTTTTGCTGTCCGCACACATCTGTTTTTTTTACCTGTATTTTTGAGTTAAAATAAAAAAATGGACATGTCAGTTCTTTCCTGCGTTTTTCTGCGTTTTCTGCCCATGCAATGCATTGGAAAAACGCAGCAAAACGCAGAGATCAAAAACGCAGCAAAACGCAGCCAAAAACGCACCAAATCACGGCAAAAATGCATGCGTTTTTTTATGCGTTTTTTCGACGCAGGTGCGTTTTTGTGCGTTTTTAGCGGCCAAAAACGCACAAAAACGCAGCGTCAAAAAGACGCAGTGTGCGCACATAGCCTTAGAGACAGAGTTAAGTTATTATTCGGAGCCTTGTTCTTTTCTTACACATTATAGCATGTTACAGCATGTAAACATGTAGATTTTTTTTTTGTTAAAGAACTACAGCATTGAACGTAACAAGTGTACAATTTCAGTTGCTTTTGTGATTAAACCTACCATGGAGATTTTAAACAATTTTTTCTTTAAACCATTTATGTAGGACGAAAAGCTTCTGCAGCTTCATGGAACTATTGCCTTTAAAGATTTTATTGAGAAGAAGGGCTATAGAAAACCAGAGGTGAGTGTTGCTAGACCCATCCACTCTAATTTTTCATCTAACATTTATTTAATATCTACTTTATATATAATAAAGGTTTATATGATATTTGAGTGATTATATTCTCTCAACCCAGTGTAATATTCATTTCTCTATCGTTTCATTGGGGGACACAGGACCATGGGTTATGCTGCTGTCACTAGGAGGCTGACACTAAGTAAACAGAAAAAGTTAGCTCCTCCCCAGCAGTATAACCCCTGAGCCGGAGGCGGGCTCAATCAGTTTTTTGCTTAGTGTCGTAGGAGGCTGATGTGGGCCGACTGGGCCCCCTTCAGCCACTTGATTTTTTGCGTATTTTTTTCATTTTTTCTCGTCGCTCTCATCTGTGGTACTTTTCTGTTTCTGCAGGTATCGTACTTATCTTCCTCAGCTCTCGCAGCCCGGTGGGTACCACTCCCTAGGGTCGCAGAGGTTTGAGTCTTCGGGCCCTCGTCCCCGTCCATTCCCGCGGTACCAATCCCTGGTGTGTTCGTGCGGGGCAGAATCTTCCTGGGCACCCCTATCCGCTCTGCGGTATCACCCCAAAGGGCGCAAGGGGCTAGGCAAATAGGGACTGGACCACAGCGCGTCTCGATCTGGATGGGGCCCGCAGCGCTGCTACGTTTTTAGGGGTTTCTATCCCCCACCAGGTCCACCTCCCTGCCTTCTTCAGCCGTTTCCCTGGTGCCCGCAGCCATCCCTTCTGCGAGCGGAGCACACAGGAGTATGTGCAGAGTCTCAGCCTGCACTCTGGAGCGCGCCGAGGATCAGGTAGGACACCATCTCCTACCTTCTCCCCCTCGGGCGGCTGTACAAATGTTAGGCCCCGGTCTGGGCCTAGTCGCCGGGCACCCCCGCTCCCCGGCTTCTGCTTGGTACTGGGCGTCCCAGGCTGCGCCGCCGCCGCTTTGCTGCCGGATCCGCCGGCGCTGCCTCTGCCCGCGCGGCAGCGTCAGACTTTAGCCCCCGGCGTCGGCCGGGCCCCCGGCGTTCTAGGCCGCGACGCCGCCGCCTCGCGGCCCGATCCGCCGGCACCGCGCGCGGCAGCGTCATAATTTAGCCCCCGGCTTCGGCCGGGTCCTCGGCGTCCTAGGCCGCGACGCCGCCGCCTCGCGGCCGGGGCCGCCGGCGCTGCCTCGGCCGCGAGGCAGCGTCAAAATTTAGTCCCCGGCTTCGGCCTGGTCCTCGGCGTCCTAGGCCGCGACGCCGCCGCCTCGCGGCCGGATCCGCCGGCACCGCGCGCGGCAGCGTCATAATTTAGCCCCCGGCTTCGGCCGGGTCCTCGGCGTCCTAGGCCGCGACGCCGCCGCCTCGCGGCCGGGGCCGCCGGCGCTGCCTCGGCCGCGAGGCAGCGTCAAAATTTAGCCCCCGGCTTCGGCCTGGTCCTCGGCGTCCTAGGCCGCGCCGCCGCCGCCTCGCGGCCGGGGCCTCCGGCGCTGCCTCGGCCGCGAGGCAGCGTCAAAATTTAGTCCCCGGCTTCGGCCTGGTCCTCGGCGTCCTAGGCCGCGACGCCGCCGCCTCGCGGCCGGGGCCGCCGGCGCTGCCTCGGCCGCGAGGCGGCGTCATAATTTAGCCCCCGGCTTCGGCCGGGTTCTCGGCGTCCTAGGCCGCGACGCCGCCGCCTCGCGGCCGGGGACGCCGGCGCTGCCTCGGCCGCGAGGCAGCGTAAAAATTTAGCCCCCGGCTTCGGCCTGGTCCTCGGCGTCCCAGGCCCGCCTCCTGCGCTGCCCCAGGCATCATCAGGGGGGTGTGGGATATTTTTTTTTTTTTTTTTTTTTCCCGCTCCCTCAGTGTTCATTTTATTTTAAAAAAAAAAAAAAAAAAAAGAGTATGGGAAAAACAGAACACACTTTTTTGGTAGTGTATATTTTTTATATTGGATCGATTTTTATTATAGATACGTGCATGATCTTGCATACATTGACTCCTACATTGCTTATGCGGGCACTTGTTTTTTCTTTCACGTTTTTTAGTACATGGCGTTTTTCCAGCTCGACTTTTTAGTGATTTTGGGCTGGTAAGCCCAAGACTCGGTCCCCCCTTTTGTGAGTTAGTTTCAAGAAGATGTCAGATTGCTTTGACCCCTGCCGGCTTGTAACGCCCTGTCTCAGGCCACAACTCCCCTCGCTACGTCCCTCGGGTTCGTGCGCATGCGCCGCGTCTACGGCCGATGTTCGGTCATACCATCCATAGGACTGGCGCAATCCCCTCGGGGAGGGGAGTCCTGTACCAGGGTCTTTTTTCTTCTATGCTGGAAGTGGACCAGGTCTCGTCCTTGTGGCTCCCCAGTTTCCACGTATCCCCCAGGTCCAGACTGACCTTCCTCTGGCAGTCTTCCGACATCTCGGGTGATGACCCAGGCTTCCACCTCTGCTGGATTCCGAGCAGGACCTAGATGTCTTGGCGCATGACGAATAGCCTGCTAAAAATGGTGAGTCAAGCCGTAAGGCTGCGGACAACCCTCTTCTCTCCGTGCATGCAGGTCTCCCTTAAGACATTTGAAGCAGTCCCTGATGTGATCAGACGGCATCCAGAGCTCGCTGAGTTACCACGGGCTCACAGACAGCTACCGGACACGGAGTTGACCAGCAGTAAGTCTTGTCATTGTCTTTTTTCCCTTCTCCAAGGCGATTTCGGAAGAGAAGGGACACACTATACTGGAGTCGCTAATGATCACAGACGGCAACCAGACACGGCGTTTACCAGTGGTAAGTCGTGTTATTGTCATTTCATCCCCCCAAAGGGCTCTGGAGAAAGGGGGCATGCCTCTTTGCAGGAAGCAAGGTGGGGGCCACTACGGTTGTTTTCAGTGGACAGCCAGTTGGCACGGTGACTACGTGATCATGGATAATCCCCGGACGTGATTTTTCCCAGTGGTAAGTCCGTTTATTTGTCTTGCCCCTTCTCGAAGGGGGCTCAGAAAGGAAGCGGCACGCTACCCTTTATGCGACCCGCCTGGGTTCCTCCGGGCTTCTCGTCACTATCGTGCCGCTCCGCAGGGTTTTCCCGGACACCATACGCAGCGGTCCACGTCTCACCTATGCCGACCCAGGGCTGGGTCTCCTCTTGAGTGAGTACCCTCTTTTCACAAAGCTGATGTCTGCCCACTACCCGGCCTGAACCTCTAGCATCAGTGTTCCCACCATCGAGACCTCTGACTCGGGATCAGGAACGCAGATTCGACATCTAGGAAGTCCCTGACTTTTTTTCCGACTTTCGGGAACGCCCTTTCGGAGATAGGTCGAGTCTAGTTTATCCCTAGGCTACGTCAGGGTAGGCTACTCTCCCCCCTAGGCTACGTAAGAGAAGGGTATATCCCCTTCCCGGCATCGGCCCTGATGCACCAGGTTTCGTTCCCTCACGCAAACCCGTCTGAAAGCCTTTATCCCTACAACAGCCATCTCCGCCTGGCATGGCTGCGGTCTCCTGGCACAGAGCCCCACGTGCTTTTTGCCTCCCGTGCCCGTTTCTTCCCTTCGGTTTTTTGGCTCCTTCACAGCCTGTGGCGGTGGTAGCGACGGTGCACATACCAGATTTCATCCCGGACTCTCCAATGGAGCACGCTGAGGAACGGAGACAGGAAGGTTCCGTCTTCGCGGGTGACCCGTCAATCCCCTCCTAGCGGACCAGTCTTCGCAACCATCCCTGGAAAGCTTCCTTTCCTCCCCTGGAGCTTATTATCAACCGTCACCAGCCTCCCGTGCTAGGGTATGCTATCCCACCATTCCTCGGCAGGGTCCCGAGGGACACTCCTAGAGCGTCGTCTCTCCTTCAACATTCCGGACTTCAGAGGCAGCTGGTTAGCCCAGTTACAATTTCTTCTCTAGGTCGCGGTGACCCAGCCAGGTTCCAGTCGGACCATGCCACAGCGGTGATTACATCATCCACCAGGAAGATGCAGTGAGTGTCATGGCAAGGGAAGAGGCCAAGAAGATCTTGCTCTGGGACGGGTCCCTTCACTCGCTAATCTCGGCAGCACATCCCTAGCGGGGACGTTGGGACGGCCGATGTCCGCGGTAGGATGGACCTCCCGTAGGTAAAGGGCTCCAACGCGGAAATCACCAGCCAGATCGCTGGCGAAGGAAGACCTCTGGTCGTGGACCATTTTTGGCCTTCCGATCCAAGTCTCAGTCAAGGGTGCTTAGAGTATGCACCTGCTCCGGACTAGATGTCGACGCCCTAGTCCGGTCGTGTAGCCTGTTCAGGCTCTCGTGCATCTGCCCGCGGCTTCCTATGATCTCAAGGGTTCTCAAGATGGACCAAGGCAAGCGATAGATCGGGAGTGACCCAGGCGAGCATAGTTTCACATATTTTACTCATCTCCTCGCAAATGCCCCGTGGCCCCTTCCAGACCGCAAAATTCTTCCGTGTCGGGGCCCCTCTATTCTACCAGGGCTCAGAAGTCCCAAGTTACATAGCCTCATCAGGGGATCCCGGATGCTGGCTCGTCAGGACGGTGGGCAAGATGATGGCAGATATTGAAGAGGGCCGGGAATCAAGTTTCCTTGAAGATTTTATTTCATCGTTCACTAGAAATGTGGGACCTGAATCCAGTGATGGGTTCGCTCAAGGTTCCCCTTTTTTCCCTGCTACCACCTGTTTTGATAGGTGGGCTCCTCATGGCCATCGGGTTGTTACAGACGGCATCAGGGCGGTCAGCCCTCTCGTCGTTTTTTCCCCATTTTCCGGCTCCGCCAACAGGACAAGGGGGGGCTCCAGCCAGAACCTTTCGTTTCTGTCCAAGACACCTCGCTGTTCCTTCCAGCAGAGGACTTTGGGTTTCGGTCTTTCGGCTCTAGGCTCCTCTCCCAGCCACAAAGGGGCATAGTTCGTTCCAGGGCTAGTGCGAGCCCTCAGTTTTTCGTGTCTGCAGGACACCATCTTTCGGTTACGCCGGTCGTCAATACATTCTTTCACCCTTGCCCAAGAAGCGTGTGCCGGCGCCAAGGGCCAGAATTTCACATGGAGCTTTTCCTCCATAGGTGTAGACTATCGCATGAAGGACGGACTTCCGCCGCGGTCTACCGGGCAAGGGGGCACCCTTGAAAGATTGGACTCCAGTCGTAGATCGACCAGGTCCCCTGGTCCGCCACCCGCTCTAGCTGGCATACCTTGACTATTTTCTACCAGGTTCACACCCGAGCTTGGCAGAGGCCAGTCTTGGCGTAGGGTTTGCGGGTGGCATTGGCACACCTGTTGCAACATTAGGCGCTTGTAGGTCTGGGTCAAGCCCACTCCGGTGATGGTTTTTCTTCCCACCCAGGGACTGCTTTTGGACGTCCCATGGTCCTGTGTCCCCCAATGAAACGATAGAGAAAGAAGGATTTTTGTGTACTCACCGTAAAATCTCTTTCTCTGAGTCTTCATTGGGGGACACAGCACCCACCCTGCTTGTGTTTTTTGTTATATAGGACATGCCTGTTGCCCCAGTGCCTGTTTTCCCAGGTCACTGGTCACACGAATGATCGTCATAGTTTCTTACCTTGTTTTATTCAGGATTGTTTGGTTCTCCTCCTACTGCTTGTGCACTAAACTGATTGAGCCCGCCTCCGGCTCAGGGGTTATACTGCTGGGGAGGAGCTAACTTTTTCTGTTTACTTAGTGTCAGCCTCCTAGTGACAGCAGCATAACCCATGGTCCTGTGTCCCCCAATGAAGACTCAGAGAAAGAGATTTTACGGTGAGTACACAAAAATCCTTCTTTAATGAAGTTATCTAGTTGACTTTTCTTAAATTTAAAGGGAAAAAGACTGATGGCACATCTTACCTTTCTAATGTGAACAGGTGCATAATGAGCATGAAACATAGTAACAAAAAAGAGAGTTGCACTGTTTAATGCTAAGATATTTGGAACAATGACTATAGGAATATAGACATCCAGTGCTGCTATGGAATACATGTAAAAAATTAGATACTTGGCACTTAAAAATGGCCAATTTTATGTGAGCCCAACAGCCAAGGCGACCTCTTATTGTTGGGTCCCTATCAAACTAATTCATTGTTTGGGTTAAAAAAGCCTACAATTTATGTGAGGACAGGAACCTGCAAATGGAGAATTAATATCACCTAAGGCTGAAGAGCAGGAGTGCTCAATATGAAGGCATGACTCTAAGAAAAAGACTGATGACACTTCCTAACTATAATGTGAACAGGTGTAGACTGAACATGAAACATAGTAACAAAAAAGAGACAGTTTCACTTTGTAGTGCTAAGATATGTGGAATAATGAATATGGGAATATAGACATGCATTACTGCTATGGAAAACGTAAAAATTGAGTTACTTATCACTCAAAAATGGCTAGTTTTATGTGAGCCAACAGCCAATGCCAAGGCGACCTCTTAATGTTGGATCCCTGTCAAACCAATACCTCTCTTTTGGTTAAAAAGACCCCCTTCAATTTATGGGTGGACAGGAACCTGCTAATGAAGAATTAAAATATCTTAGTACTACATAGTGCAACTGTCTCTTTTTTACTATAAATTTATAGGGATTGTCCCCTACTTGAACAGCCACTTCTTAAATCCTGTATTTTTGTTTGAGGAAAGGGTGAGCACTAAAGCCAATTAATGGCGGCTGATTACCGGCAGCAGTGTAGGAGGGGTGAGTATCTTTTTTTTATTATTTTAAACAAAGAAATATAGCATTGATGACTCCTACTTGACCAACCACTTTAATCACTGGATGTAAGTTCTACACCTTTGTAATTTATCAAGTCTGGACCAATTAATCAAGTCTTACAATTTGCACACCAATGTTAATGAAAGATGAGCTAAATTCACTAAGAGGCTTGCTTCTCCTAAAGATTTTTTTTTTTTAATATGGTGTTTATTTATTGAAAATTTTAAACATTTTCTGAAAACACAGAAAATACAAATCTCCAAAACTCCACTGCCCTGTGGACTAAAAAAAATTCCTTACATATGTAAGGTATTACTTAAAGTGCACCACTATTGTAGAAAGAGTCCAGCACATAGCAGAAGAAAGGTTGTACAATGCATGCAACTTAAAGAATAAGGGCTCGTGCACAAGTTGCATAATAGCATGCGTCCTGGGTCCCCTGCACAATCTACTTAGATTGTGCAGTATTAGTGCGCACGTTGCTTTTTTGAACGCAGCGATTTGGGTGCTAAAATTTTGACCCAAATCCGTGCGTTCAAAAATGCAGCATGTCAATTAATTTGTGTGCTTTGGATGCTGCTCCCACTCTGTCTATGACCTCTTTCACACGGCCGTGAAAATCACGCATGTTTTTCACGGACGTGTCAAAGGTGTGTATTGTCCTCCGTGCGCCGTTTTTATGGCACACGTGTGTTCTCCGTGTGTTATCCGTGATAACACATGGGAAACGGGAACTTTCTGCTCACCTGTCCCTGGTGTAGCTGTCCGTGGTGCTGATCTTCGGTCTCTGGTCCTGCTGACTCCCCGCTGCTGCTGCTACCGGCCTACAGTGAAGTGAATATTCAATGAGCATAATGAGCGCCGGTCAGAAGCAAGTGACAGCAACGGCAGAGACAGCAGGGCTGGAGAAGGTCAGTAAAGCTTTGTTATTATTTTTACAGACACGTGTGTTTTCTCCGGTGCGTGTCACACGGAACACCTCCGTGTGGTCCGTTTTCGTTCCGTGTTACACCCGTGATGCCGGAGAAAAACGGACATGTCTACGTGTGGAGCACACAGGCACACGTATGCTCCACACGTAAACACGGTCCATGGCAGAATACGCACGTGAGAGCACACCCATTGATTTTAATGGGTCTACTTGTGCCCGTGTCTCCGGTACGTGAGGAAACGGACCAAACACGTACCGGAGACACGGACGTGTGAAAGAGGCCTATGGGAGAGTCAGCATCCCGAGCGCATGAAATCGGCATCTATTCTGCAGTCACGCTGCATCCATTATGCAGTGTTTCTGCAGCGATTTGAAGCGCACATGTGCTGTCAAATCGCTGCAGAAATTTCAGCATTTTCGGGTGAACAAGCTCTAATAATACATACTTGTATAATAAATCTGTAGCAAAACAACAGCACCCATTGCGCCATCACATGATGCGACAACACGGTATTGCTGGATTGTCACGATAACCAAGGGCCTACTGAAGACCCCTGTACCTGTCATGATGACTTTACATGATTTGTGCTATATACAGGACATAGGTATATTATAGTATAAGCAATTGGATGATTGCCAGTTTAAGTCCCCTAGATTGACTACAAACAGTAAAAAGTGAATACAAATGTTTTAAAAATTATTAAAAAAAAAACATAAATATTTGAATCTTCTTTTTGTCCCTTAACTAAAAATCTTAAACATTTAAAAAGAAAAAAAATACAAATATTTGTTATTACTGTGTCCATAAAAGTTTGATTTATCAAAGTATAAAATTAATTAAACTAACTGGTAAAACTGCAAAAAGAAAGCAAAAATTGATAAGTCGGAATTGTGTTTTTGTTTTGGGTCACCACAGCTTTGCAAAAACAATAAAAACACTATCAACTAAAAAATAAAACGTTACAGGGCTAGGAAAATGGCAGCACAAGCAAATGTTTAACAAATTTGTGATTTTTTTTCTTACCACTTGACTCCTTAGCGACCACCAATTCGAATTAAAAAATTGACCTGAGATATAAGAGAATAACATGCCCACGATGGGTGAAAATACACCATAGCTGACACCCTGTCGCATGAGTCACAATTGGTGTTGGCACCGATCTCTTAGGCGGGCTTTGCACACTACGATCGCAGATGCGATGTCGGTGGGGTCAAATCAAAAGTGATGCACATCAGGCGTCGCTATCGATATCGTAGTGTGCACATCCTTTTACATACGATTAACGAGCGCAAAAGTGTCGTTATCGTATGATCGGTGTAGGGTCCAACATTTCCATAATTTTGCAGCCGCGACGGTACGATCTTGTTCCTCGTTCCAGCAGGCAGCACACATCGCTGTGTGTGAAGCCATAGGAGCAAGGAACTGAATCACCTTACCTGCGTCCCGGCTGCAATGCGGAAGGACGGAGGTGGGCGGGATGTTTATGTCCCGCTCATCTCCGCCCCTCTGCTTCTATTGGCCGCCTGCCGTGTGACATCGCTGTGACGCCGCATGACCCACCCCCTTAGGAAGGAGGCGGGTCGCTGGCCGGAGCGACGTCGCAGGGCAGGTGAGTGCATGTGAAGCTGCCGTAGTGATAATATTCGCTATGGCAGCAATCACAAGATATCGCACCTGCGATGGGGGCGGGGACTATCGCTGCAGCGTCGGTAACACATTGTTACCGATGTCGCAGCATGCAAAGCCTGCCTTAGATGCTGCTGTCAGTAGTGATTATGGCATCTAAATGGTTAACAGAGTGTGGGTGCTCCCTCTTTAACCCCATTGGCATCCTGAGTTCCTGATTGTGTGACACGTCAGATTTGAAAAATTTGGTTTTAGTTATTAAGGGGTTAAAATTAAAACTATATAAGTATTGTGTCACCGTAATCATACTGACCAAGAAAACCATATTTATAGATCATTTATACTGAGCAATGAACCCCTTAAATACAAAAAAAAAAAGAAAACAAACATGCAGAAGTGATTTTTTTTTTTCACAATTTCATCTCACTTGAAGTTTTGTACCCATTTTTCCAGGACATTATATGGTGAAGTTAATGATCTCATTCAAAAGTATAACTCATCCAGCAAAAAAAAAAAAAAAAAAGGCCTCATACAGCTATATGGATGGAAAAAATAAAAATGCTATTGCTTATGAAAAAAACGAAAGCACAAAAAATTAAATATCGACTTATCCTTATGGGGTTAATAGCACATTACAAGAAAGTGATGCACTACTGATGATTTAGTTGGCTTTTAGACCACAATTAATTGTATTCACATCTTAGCTGCTAACAGGACTAGAAATATACAAGTTTGACTTCACTGGTAGCAAACAAATTTCTTAACTCCTTCACAACATTTGACGTAATTTTACGACATGGTCGGGAAGGGGTTCCAGCAAAATTAAGTAAATTTACATCATGATAATCAGGCAGGCAGTGGAGCTGTGACCACAAGATGGCTGCCGGGAGCTTGGCTTAATTAACACTACTTAACCCCAGTGAACACTGTGAAAAAATAAATAAATAAAAAACAAAGCAAAAACTGTCTTTTCAACATACAGCTGAAAAAAGTGGAATAAAACGCGATCAAAAAGCTGTATGTAAATAAAAACATCATCGCTGTAAACATCATCTTGTCCCGCAAAAAAACAAGAAATCATAGAGCTTCATTAGCAAAACATAAACAATCTATAGCTCTCTGAATACAGCAATGCAAAAACAATTTAGTTTTTTTTTATTGTGTTAAAGCGGCAAAACATAAAAATAAAATGGAAAAGTGATAACCCTGTATTCGTACTCACCCAAAGAATAAAGCTGTCTTATCACATTTACAACACAGTGAACGGCGTGAAAAAAAAATCCTGAATTGCTGTTCTTCTTGATTCTATTTCACAAAAAGCAAAATAGAAAGCAAATATTATGCGGCTCAAAATGGTACTGTGATGGTGGAATATTGTGGATTGTGTACCATTTTGTGTGGGTTAATGTTTGGGCGTGGTTCACTGTTCATTCTGTGTCCCTTGTGTATACATTGTCCCATTTGCAGGTTTAATTCCTCCCTTGCCAAGCTTTTGTTCCTAAGTCGGGGTAGGGGGCGTGAGATCCACCTAAACTCTCTACTTACCTAAAGAATTGGTCAGTCTGTTTGAGAACTTCAGGAGAGAAGGATTGATCCTCTGGGAGAAGCTAGGACTTCTCAGAGAGATAGGGACATTTATGCCACTACTGGACAATTTTACCCCCTGTTTTGTGGATTATGTTATGGACCGTTTTGATTTTCTTGGAATAAATGCTCTTTGGATTGTACAGCCATCTCTCGCTCTGTTGATTGTGTGATATGAGAGAAGGACCCCGTGACAGGTACCAATAACATGACTTGACTGTTGTAACAAAAAAGCAAAACTATAACCTTCAATATTCAGTGATGCAAAAAAAACCTTTATTTTGAAAAAAAAGTGCATTTTAGTGTGATAGTAGCCAAACCTAAAAAACCCTATATAAACCTGGTATGACTGTAATCGTACTGACCGTAGGAATAAGGCCTCTTTATCACTTATAACGCAATGTAAATGGCATACAAAATAAATAAAGCCAATTCTTAAACTGCTGTTTGACTTGTTTATTCTGCCTCCCAAAGATTACAGTAAGGCACAGCTCATATTTATCTCGTGCTTTACACTGAACCCTTACATCGGGGTTGACGTGTAAATCTTTGAAAAATGTGATTCAGACAAAATTTACAACGGAAAATTCAATGTAGTGAGGCAGAGAGAGTCACCTTGAGCCTGTGGTCCAGGGTTATCCATCTTTTTACATGTCCTTTTAAGCATGCATAAAAGTGCGGTCAACAACATTTTTTTTGCAGTTTTGAAAAGAAGGACACCAATCAACAGAGGACGAACAGAGTCTGGAGTAACTCAGTGAATGGATTCATCAGGGGTTTCACCTGAATCATGTTTTTCAGAGTTGTACAAGGAAATCCTTATGTAAGTGCTCAGCATGAAGCATTGGATGAGTTCACATTTATCCTAAATGTTCTGTATCCCGAGTAGCTGAAAATAGCATTCAACTCAACACACAAAAAAACAAGTCCCCACTCAGGTCTGTCATCTGTTAACAGAAATGAGGTATCACCAAAGTTCTGGAAAAGCACTATGGCTCCCCTCTAAAAGAAATCCAGCAAAAATATGCACTACAAACTTCAAATGTCCCTCTCCGTTCTGAGACCTGCAATGTGCCTAAACCACAGTTAACGTCCATATGTTTGGCATTGTTGTAGTAAGGCGTGCCCTCTTAATTTACGGGGTGTTTGACTAAAAAACTATAATAATCTTATATCACTATAGCTGTACCAACCCAAAGATTAAATCCGTCTAATCACTTAATATGAGGGATGAGCGAACCCAAACTGTAAAGTGCGGGATTCGTACTAGACACCTAGTGTTCGAGGCTCAAACTCGAACACGGACTTTCATGGAAGTTTGTATCTTGGCTTGGAGTTCGGGTGCTGTTCGGACGCTGAATAAAGTTAGTTGAAAGGCTGCAGCACAGCCAATCAACAAGCTTTTCGGGATGGGGAAGATGCCTGTACACTGCTGTGAACAAAATAAAACAAACAACAAAATTGACTTGGGATCACTGCAACATATAGTTCCCCTACTCCATACAATCCACCCTATGCTCCCACTTGACCATTCTCTCCCCCATGGTCCCACTTATCCATACTGTGACCCCTACGCTCCCACTTATCCATACTGTCTCTCATATACTCCCATTTATCCATACTGTCCCCCATGGTCCCCCTTAGCCATACTGCCCCCTATGGTCCCACTTGCCCATACTTTCCCTCCTATGCTCCCACTTATTCATACTATCCCTCAAATACTTCCACTTATCCATACTGCCCCCTATGCTCCCACTTATCCATACTGCCAACTATGCTCCTACTTATCCATACTGTCCCCATATACTTCCACTTATCCATATTGCCCCACTATGCTCCCTCTTATCCATACTGTCCCCCTATGCTCCCAATCTATACTGTCCCTCATATATTCCCAGTCATCCATACTGTGCACCATGGTTCCACTTATCCATACTGTCCCCCATGGTCAGGCGACCAGTAAACGTCTCTGCTATGCACTGCATGCTGACGTCACCACGCAGCGCATACCAGTGACATTTGATGGCGCATAGGCCCGGCGGTGGGCCCCTTTTATATCAAGCACAGAGGGCCTGCTGAGGTCTCATGGACATCGGGGGATCCTCTACTGTCCCACCAGGCCACTTAGACCCTGCTTGCAAGGCCCCCTTCCCCCCTGGGCCTCGGTGCAGTGGCACCGGCTAGATGTTCGCCACTGGAACCAGCCACTATTATGAGGTTGACGGAGTCTCTTTGGGCTCTATCTGGCCTCCATCCTGGCAGTGTTCATTTTTTTTTTAAACATTTACAAAAGCATAGTCTGTCATGTGACTTAATAGAAAAATACAATAGTATGATGCATTCTCGTAATGAATATACATTATATCTTTACATTGTAAACAAGTCTCATATCCTATACCTTAAAATACGTCTAAATGTAGAGATGATTCTTATTCAAGCTCTGTAACGCCATATATCAGCATTGAGGATGGTGTAAACAAATGTTCCCTTTTTGAAGGCCCTGTGACCCTTGGCTTTCATACTTTATTCACAGACTACCTGGGAGTAAAGACCATTTCCTTATATAAAAATAGTTGCACTGAAATCTAAATATGTTCTAGCAAATAAAAACTTATCAGCAGTTAGTATCTTAATTCTAGGGTGAGACCACATTCACATATTCAGTATTTGGAGAGGTTTTTTTACCTCAGTATTTGTAGCCAAAATCAGGAGTGGAACAATCAGAGGGAACGTATAATAGAAACCGGGGCACCACTTCTGTATTTATCACCCACTCCTGGATTAGGCTTACAAACACTGATGTATGATACTGACTGTGTGAGCAGAAGCTAACTGTTCAACTCAAACCTATCCATGAAAAAATTATTGATTTTATTGCACAACATTTCTCATACATGGCACATCTGTGATTGGGTGGATAATGTCTGGGAGGGTTGGTAATAAGTCCTTGTAAAAAAATCATGAGATGAGTTCACAATTGTTAGGTTGGGCATTTACAACATGTAGTAAAACCGCCAGCAATGTTAACAATCTTTGTCTTACATAACACAGACATGCAAATTGTCTCTTCAAAGAGGAAGACAATTTGAACTCTAGTGCCACTTATTGAAAGTAGAAATCCTAAGTCAATATCGACCCTTTAACGAGCCTTACCATTTGACTTAATTTAGAAGCCAAGCCAGAAACTCAATTTGCAGACTCAGTGTTTCGGAGTATTGCCCTCATCAGTGCAAAGAATGAGATTTGATTTAACTAGATTATTTAATTTCCCAAAGGAGCATGCAAGGTGTTTAAGTCTCCTCATACTGGAATGCCAGAGCTAGGATGTTACTCTTTAGAAAGAAAAACCATATCCCTTAGATCAAGGGTCCCCAATCTGTGGCTCGGGAGCCACATGTGGGTTGTGAGCCTGTGATGTGTAGCTTGCGACTGGCTTCCATCTTAGTACATGAGCATTAGGTCTAGCAAAAAGCTATGAATAGCGGGTTTCTAGATGGTGACTGTTATGCTAGCAGAGCGAGCGCTGTTTAGTGGTCCCACTGGACCGAAGGTACAGTTCACTTGCCTGGAGGAACCAACTGAACTGGCCGCCAAGTTTTCTCCAGGCACTGGTAAGAAGCAAGCAGAGGGCAGCCCCAGGGGATAAGCAGTACTCCGTCAGACTGATGCCATAGACACAGCACAGTGTCTGTGTAGAAGGCGGCAGCAGCAGGTAGAGTTGTGGATATGTCCGGGATGGATGGATGAATTGGCAGCATCAACCGGCGTGGATACTTGCGGCAGCTTGAATGATAGGAGACAGTCGGCTTGGATGGTCGCAGCAGCCACAGATAGGAACGGCACTGTAGCAGAGATACAGTCAGCAGCAGCAATATACTAAATCAGTAACAGCAGCAGCACTGAGGACCTGAAAACTAGCAACTAAAGTAATGTGTTGACCAGGCACCTCCCATAGGGCAGAGGTGCCTTATGTACCTGCAGCATCCCATCTGACCCAAGAAGTACATCCGGATTAGAAGGACGCTGACCCTTTAAGAGAAGGGGTGTGGCCATGGGTGCGCCCTACGGGCAGAGGCTGAAAGGCCTGCAAGGTGTGCAGACACTCCGGGAGACAGCATCATGGAACAGGACCGCTGCCGCAAGACACCAGGATTGGTAAGAAAACTGGCATCCCCACCGGGGTAGGGCGTTAGGAGAGTGCGAGGATGCTAGTATGGGCGTTACAGTGACTTTTGTGAGTGGCACCGCATAGAAGAGAAGATCTGAAAGGGTGTTAGCTATACTGGCTCGGTGTGATTTCTGAGGACAAGCTTTGGCTGTCATTATGCTGGTAATGGGGCATCTGAATATCTCTACTGTGAGGGAGGCAGGTGCTGGATGTGGCTGACAAGGTCAGTAAGTTGGGGACCTCTGCCTTAGATCATAACACAGACAGTCACCTACAGAGTTGCCGCTGCAGCAGACATTCAGGAAACTGGTTGACGTCTCACTGTCCAACAGTTGGCCATCAAAAGGCATTGATAGTCCCACTGGTAGTGTGAATTGCATAGTATGTATCACAAAAATAAAGGCTGGTTAGTTAATTTCATTTAAATGGATATCAAATACATTTTCTTTTACTGAGTGATATTTATATGATACATAAAAGACAATGATGGTATAAAATGGATCCACATTCTCTATTGTATTATCTTCAGCGAATACTGTTATCTGCCTATTGGCTAAACACTGATGAGACACTTTTATTTGTGATTCAGTTACTTATTATTGCAGATAGTTTTCATCTTTCACTTATTGTACAATCGGATCTGTGTCAAATAAGTTCCCAAATCACATTTCACAAGAGTGCATTTCATTTCTCTTTCAGTTTCTCAATAAACTGTTCTTTAAGAAGGATGGCGTCACCTCCGACAGCACCATTGTAACTGAATCCAGAACAGCTTCCGCTAGAAACACCTGGTACCGTTCCAGCTCAGCCTCCACCCATGAATCTAGTATAATAAACTAACTTGTAAACATGGTGTATTTTGTGCCTTCAGATACATTGAAATGACAAGCAAATAATAAACATGTAAAAAATCAAATCTATTAGTAATAATATTAATAATCTTTATTTCTATAGCGCCAACATATTCCGCAGCGCTTTAAAATTCAGAGATTGATATATGAACAAACATAAGTAACAGTTACAGAAGATACAATAATTAAAGCAAAAATAAAGACAACCCTGCTCGTAACAGGTTACGATCCACAATGGGGTGAGGTATTAGGGGCACTTTGCACACCGATGCTACGATGCCGTGCGCGATAGTCCCCGCCCCCGTCGCAGCTGCAATATCATGGTGATAGCTGCCGTAGCGAACATTATCGCTACGGCAGCTTCACATGCACTCACCTGCCCTGCGACTTCGCTCTGGCCGGCGAACCGCCTCCTTATTAAGGGGGCGGGTCGTGTGGCGTCACAGCGACGTCACACGGCAGGCAGCCAATAGAAGCGGAGGGGCGGAGATAAGCGGGACGTAAACATCCCGCCCACCTCCTTCCTTCCGCATAGCCGGCGTGAGCCGCAGGACACAGGTAGGAGATGTTCCTCGCTCCTGTGGCTTCACACACAGCGATGTGTGCTGCCGCAGGAACGAGGAACAACATCGTAACATCGGTATTTCCCAATTCATGGAAATGACTGAGGCTACACCAATGATACGATTACGACGCTTTTGCGCTCGTTAATCGTATCATAAAGGTTTTACACACTACGATATCACCTGCGACGCCGGATGTGCGTCACTTTCAATTTGACCCCACTGACATCGCACCTGCGATGTCGTAGTGTGCAAAGTGCCCCTTAGTATTAAGAAACTGATTTAACAATATAGTATCACAGTGAACTACTAAAGAAGTAACATTCTCTCTAAGGCCGGGGCCACACGGGGACTAATGCGATCCTCGCAGTACATGGCTCACGCTGGCAGCATAGCGGCAACCGAGTGTCATGCGTGTGTCATTGCGCCTGAGGTCCTATTGTGCGATTGGACAACAGCTGTGGGGGTCGGGCCAGCACTGAGGAGGATCAACTTGGTCCCAAATAGCCTGAGCCACAGAGTTGTTGGCTGCATTGGGGCCTAAATCCTAAAGAGAAGAGAGGGCTTGTGTTCTGGAATTTGTTTATGGGGTTCCAGCTGCCATGCTGCTAACACCAGCCGCTCGAGATGGATGGTCCCGCTACCCAGCAGAATCTGCACCAAAACAAAGGTCTACAAACAGGGCCTGTGACTTGCCCAATCTACGGCGCTGTTATATATGTGAAGCCTTGGACATATGGATAGAGATTGTCTCCAAAACCGAGGCCCCATGCTTGGAGCCCATCTGCCAGCTCAGCCGGACAAGGTCTGTGACATACAGAGCCAGGGACTATGAGACACTGGTTCCTCCAGTACCCTGGTAAGCCCAGTTATTGTTTCTCCAGAAGACTATTTACCAGATTCCCAATTATTCATCTCCCTGGCTGAGGGCTAGCGCTCGAACATCCCTCTGGCATGTGTTCAGTTGGACCTAAGGACCGACCAGGGAGAGGTCGAGGTGGAGCTTATGGACAGCGTCCCCACACCAGTTGTTTTGGGAAATGACTAGGGAGAGGTTGATGTGAGACTTGTGGACAGCCTCCCCACACCTGGTATTTTGGGAACTAACCAGGAAGCGATCGATGTGGGACTTGTGAACAGCCTCCCCATACCTGGTATTTTGGGGACCAACCAGAAAGCGATCGATGTGAGACTTGTGAACAGCCTCCCCATACCTGTCATTGTGGAGTCTGACCAGAGCAAGGCTGATGTGGAACTTATGATCAGCATCCCCACACCTGTTATTTTGGGGTCTGACCAGGAAGAGGTACATATGGAACTTATGGACAGCCTCCCCACACCTGTTATTTCGGGGACTAACCAGGAGGAAATTGAAGTGGGGTTCATGGATGGCCCCACCAAGCCTGTTGTTTCGGATACCACCCAGAGGGAAGTGGAAGTGGGGTTTGTAGATTACCTGCTCACACCAGTTATTTTGGAGTATGATCTAGGACAAGGACTATCAGTATAGAATAGCTAGTGGAGAAGGGATAGTTTTAAATTAGAGGCATATAGGCAGGGTTTATTACCTACCTGGTCTTCTATAGTCCTTCTATAGGTACACTGCTGCTGCAACCTAAAAACAAAAATTCTTTTAAGGCAGGGGTGGGGAACCTCCGGCCCGCGGGCCGTATACGGCCCGTGACGACATTTTATGCGGCCCCCGGGCACATTCCCGGGGACCATTGTGCTTTGGTGGCAGCCGCACTTTTCCCGGCTGCCGGCCCTTTAAATCCCACTGCCTGATGCCCTGTGGGTAGATGCTAGAATGTATGGGCTCTCTCCAGATCCTGACTTCCAGGACCTGACTGCAGCCCATACATTCTAGGCTTATCCCCGGCCTGTGTGCTCTGGTGGGCGGGTAAGCAGCACGCTGCGATAAAGTCACACAGAAGAGCTGCAGCAGGTTTACCAGCCTCCCGAAACTGTGCTGTGTGTGTGTGACTCTCCCTCCCCCTCACTGCGAGTACTCAACCCATCGCTGCCCCCCCCCCGCTCAGTGGTGTGTACCCCCTCGTACTGTGTGTACCCCCCAATACTGTGTGTACCCCCTCGTGCTGTATGTACCCCCCAATGCTGTATGTACCCCCTAGTGCAGTGTGTACCCCCTAGTACAGTGAGTACCCCCCTAATGCTGTGTGTACCCCTTAATGCTGTGTGTACCCCTTAATGCTGTGTGTACCCCCTCGTGCTGTGTACCCCCTCGTGCTGTGTGTACCCCCTCGTGCTGTGTATACCCCCTCGTGCTGTGTATACCCCCTCGTGCTGTGTATACCCCCTCGTGCTGTGTACCTCCTAGTACAGTGTGTATCCCCCAGTGCTGTGTGTACCCCCTAGTGCTGTGTGTACCCCCTAGTGCTGTGTGTACCCCCTCGTGCTGTATGTACCCCCTAGTGCAGTGTGTACCCCCTAGTGCAGTGTGTACCCCCTAGTGCAGTGTGTACCCCCTAGTGCAGTGAGTATTCCCTAATGCTGTGTGTACCCCCTAATGCTGTGTGTACCCCCTAATGCTGTGTGTACCCCTTAATGCCGTGTGTACTCCCTTGTGCTGTGTACCCCCTCGTGCTGTGTACCCCCTCGTGCTGTGTACCCCCTCGTGCTGTGTACCCCCTAGTGCTGTGTGTACCCCCTCGTGCTGTGTGTACCCCCTCGTGCTGTGTGTACCCCCTCGTGCTGTGTGTACCCCCTCGTGCTGTGTACCTCCTAGTACAGTGTGTACCCCCAGGTGCTGTGTGTACCCCCTAGTGCTGTGTGTACCCCCTAATGCTGTGTACACCACAGTGCTGTGTACCCCCTCAGCGCGGTGTAACCCCTCACTGCTGTCCGTGCCCCCCCTAGTGCTGTCTGTACCCCCTGGGTGATGTCTATGCCCCCCCACCAGTGCTGTCCGCACCACCTAATGCTGTCCATGCTGCCACCAGTGCTGTCCATGCCACGGTGAGTGCTGTCTGTGCCCCCCTTATGCTGTCCATGCTCCCCAGTGCTGTGTGCCACCCCTCAGTGCTCTTAACTCGCTACTGCTGTCTGTACCCTCCCACTGCTTTCTATGCTCCCCAGTCCGTGCTCTCCTGTTGATGTCTATGTTCCCCCAGACCTGTCTGTCTCCCTCGTGCTGCCACCCAGTGCAGTCCGTGCTGCCACCCAGTGCAGTCCGTGCTGCCACCCAGTGCAGTCCGTGCTGCCACCCAGTGCAGTGCGTGCTGCCACCCAGTGCTGTGCGTGTCCCCAGTAATGCCTGTGCCACCGCCAGGGCTGTCCATGCCCCCTACTGATGTATATGCCCCAGCCCCTCCTGTGATGTATATGCCCCATCCCCTCCTGTGATGTATATGCCCCAGCCCCTCCTGTGATGTGTACTCCCAGTGTCTCCTGTAATTTATGCGCCCCGGCCCCTCCTGTGATGTGTATGCCCCCAGCATCTCCAGACAGAGACAAACCTGGAAAAGCAGCTGTGAGAAACAAGATGATCAATATCACCGAACATCACAATCGTACCAAAGAGAAGCAGCTCCGGCCACCACAATAGGGGTGAGTTAATTAATCGTTTGACCAAATATAGCAGGGTTATTTTTCAGGTTGATAATGTTGTGCGGCCCCCAAAGGTTAGTAGGAAATTCCAAATGGCCCCCGGCAGTAAAAAGGTTCCCCACCCCTGTTTTAAGGGCTATATATTTTCTTTTCCCTTTTAACACTGGAAAGTTTGCAGGCATATAATATATACCTAATTTAAAATGTGAAAGGCTTGCAGTAAGGGACGAGGAAGGGACGTGCTGCAGATGGTGCAAAGGCAGAGGCCGTGGGCCAGGTGAAGCTGCCTGCTGTGGGAGCACAACATACACACTCATCCATGAGACCTAGCTTCCTACCCCGCTGCAAAGTTGTTGACCAGACAGATCCATGGCTCTCTCTGCTTAACCTACACTCAGGCATGGTTGTGTGCGATAATGGCCGTAAGCTAGTGGAGATTCTAAAGCTTTGGAAGCTGGCACACGTACCATGCCTGGCCCATGTGTTCAACTTAGTGGTTCTTTAGTTTATGAAAACCTACCCAGATTTGCCTGAGCTACTTTTGAAGGTAAACCGCATGTGCGCCCATTTCCGCAAGTCAGCTACAGCTGCCACTGGTTGGGCCGTGCTGCAGCAGCGCTTGCAAGTGCCAGCTCACCGACTGGTGTGTGACATAGCCACGCACTGAAACTCCACATTGCACATGTTGGCAAGGCTTTGTGAGCAGCAGAGGGCAGTAGTTGATAGTTGAATACCAGCTACAACATGCCCGACGATATTCCAGTCAGCCTCCACAAATAAAGACAGATGAGTGGGCATGGATATCTGACATCTGTGAGGTTCTACAATATGTTGAGGAATCAACCAAGAGGGTAGGTGGCAATGATGCCATAATCAGTGTAGCCATCCCAATTCTGTGTCTACTCAAAGACTCACTGCTGACAATTCAAGATCAATCTTTGCATGTGGACCAGGTGGAGACTGAGGAAGAAAGTGTAACGGGGTGCCAGGGGCGCCTCCAGGCTTGTAGTCGTGGCCCTTAACACTAGGCTTACCCCTGGCTCCGCCGTCACTTTGGGGTCGGGAGATGACATGGTGGGGCAGAGTGTGGTGGTGCAAATGTCGTCCGACGTATAAACACTTCCCAGGCACGATTCGGTGCAAATAAAAGACATTCTTTATTTTACAGTTCTCCACACACCCGGCAGTTACAGATGACTTCACGTTTTCTTTAGCTGGGGAAAGCCTGTCCTTGACGTCCTCTCCAGTGGGGATGTGCCCGGCTAATCTGCATCACCTGGCTCCCACTATATGGCTACCCACAAACCGGACCCACACCGGTCTGCTTCGCGCTTGAGATTCCGCCCGCTCCTTTACTCTCCGGCTTCTCCTTTTTTTCCAGCTCCCACACTCTGCCCCTGCTCTGCTTCTCCTCTCCCGTCCCGTAACCAACTGCCTGCTAGTTCTTACACTTTTCTCTACCACTCTCCCTTTTCCTCCCCCTTTCAGCTGCCGGCTCCTCCTCTCCTTTGCCCTGCTTTCGTGGTGACAGCCGTCCCACCCGGCCACTAGGGGGTCCCCTAACACAATATATATACAATAAAAACATTTTTATTAATAACAACGTTCCGGTTAGACTAGGCTCCTTTGTAAGGGGTCTGCCCACCCCTTACATACCTCCCCTCTTTAAGCCTAAGCCTCCCGGCAAGGCATAAATCTAAAACTACATTTAAACGAATTAAAGTCATTTCAATATAACTACGAGCATGTTCACCTTTGGGGCAACCGCAAGGGGCGCACCAGTCCAGCGCCCGGAGTTCCTCCTGGAAGCTCCCGGTCTTAGTCGTGCCCGGAGGCCGTCAGCAGGCACTCCCGGTCTTAGTGGAGTTTCTGCCCGGAGGCTTTTGCAGCACTCCCGGTCTTTGATGTTAAACGGCAGGAACACAACTCGAGAAAAACTTCTTAACGATGTGGAGGGAGCCCCTGGCTCAGTCCAGCAGCAGGCTCTCTCCGGGCTCAGCAGCTTAAACGGTGGTAAACAGTAAAACTTCTTCCGGCTTAAAACAACGCCGGTCTCCAAACAAGCCGATCAGGACGCTTCACTCAGGGTGCAAAGCCCGCTTCCATTCAGCTCGTTGGGCCCTCACGTAGTCCGACAAGGACTGCCCGGGCAGCCGGCGCAGTCTCTGGAAGGGCTCATAACCGACGGTGGGCTCCGGTGCCTTGGTCTCCTCAACCCCCGATGGGGGTGACGGGGTCGCTGCACGAGGCGGCTGAGGTATGTCCATGACAATTACCGGATGTGTGGTGATGTTCTGACTAATAGCCATCACCGCCGGGGTTCCCTTCTCCGGGTCAGCGGCCGGTCCGGGCATCACTTCGGGAGTTATGGCCAAGGTGCGTCTCGGGTAGCAGAGTTCAGCCAGCACCGGTCTTGGCTGCGACCGCCGCCGGTACTGGCATTCCTCCCACTCCAATTCTTGCTGCCATTGAGCAGCCTCTTGTGAGGTAGGCATCCGGGTTACGCCGACTGCGAAGAGGCCTCGGCATCCCACCTCTCGCATAAACCGGACCTTCTCCCCCGGATATAACGTGTGCAGGCGCTGGGGTAGGCCTTTAACGTCCAGGTGCACTCTGTTATAAAAGTAGTCATCGCCGGTTTCTTCGTCTTTGATGAAGCCGTAACCCTCCTTCTGATTGAACTTCACCACAATTCCTGTAGAGCACTGCTGCTCAAACTCCTCACTCCGGGAACCAGCCATCATTTCCCGGGCCACGGTCTCGGCAAGCAGTCGCTCCTGTACCGGGTCCGGTTCTGGGGACGGGGACTTCCGTTGAGGCAAGGGCGACGGCTGTACAGAGTCCCAAAAGAAGCCCCAGTTGTCCCTCTCTAGCTTCCGGGCGTGTGCTTCTTCCGGAGCCGGAACTTGAACGGTTGTTGACGGTCCCACCGCGACTGGCGGGGGTGTCTCCAGGTATGGGGTTCCCAAGGGCCGATTGCCCGACGGCAGCTGGGCGGTGTACGTCGCCCGGACCTCAGTCGTGGTCTCTCCGGTCACAGCGTCCCATGTGGTCACCCAGGTCACTTTGGTGGCCCGTCCCGGTCCTCCGGGCA
The DNA here is from genome assembly GCF_048569485.1 of Anomaloglossus baeobatrachus. Lineage (NCBI taxonomy): Eukaryota > Metazoa > Chordata > Amphibia > Anura > Aromobatidae > Anomaloglossus > Anomaloglossus baeobatrachus. The sequence goes on from NC_134353.1 coordinate 332,266,818, forward strand.
CAGCAGGTAGGTAAGAGGGAAATCCCTCCGCAGACGCAATCTGCTTCTGGGGCCTTCGGTCCAGACCAGGCGCGACTTGCTGTTCCTCAGGGTTCTCCATCTTGCCTGTGGTACAAGTCACTAGTAAGGGCGTCAGGGTCGGTGGAGATGCTGGAGGAAGTGGAGGCGGGCTTACGTTTCCCGCTCTTGGGTATACTCCACCCCCAGTCTCACACATCAGGTCGACCCCTCCGCGGCGGTACTTCTTTTTCCTTGAAACACCGCCCATTTCACATCTCTTCCTCGGTGCCCTGGGACCAGCACCTCCCCTCTTTGGGCGGAGTACTCCGAACTTCTTTTTCGGCACCGGCCAGCCCCAGGCTCTTTTCTTGGCGCCAACTTTTCGCGCGCTTTCCGTGTCCTTGAAGACGACGGCCATCTTGCCGCCATCTTGTGCCCGGTCCAACGCTGCAGGCACTGTTTCTTCTTCCCACCATGGGATCGGGAGTCTTCTCCAATAATCCGGATCCTGTGCCCTAGGCACCACTTGGTCTCCGTCTTCTTGGGTCGGGACCCTTTGCATACAATCCGGATCCTGCCGACTACGCCACATGTAACGGGGTGCCAGGGGCGCCTCCGGGCTTGTAGTCGTGGCCCTTAACACTAGGCTTACCCCTGGCTCCGCCGTTACTTTGGGGTCGGGAGATGACATGGTGGGGCAGAGTGTGGTGGTGCAAATGTCGTCCGACGTATAAACACTTCCCAGGCACGATTCGGTGCAAATAAAAGACATTCTTTATTTTACAGTTCTCCACACACCCGGCAGTTACAGATGACTTCACATTTTCTTTAGCTGGGGAAAGCCTGTCCTTGACGTCCTCTCCAGTGGGGATGTGCCCGGCTAATCTGCTTCACCTGGCTCCCACTATATGGCTACCCACAAACCGGACCCACACCGGTCTGCTTCGCGCTTGAGATTCCGCCCGCTCCTTTACTCTCCGGCTTCTCCTTTTTTTCCAGCTCCCACACTCTGCCCCTGCTCTGCTTCTCCTCTCCCGTCCCATAACCAACTGCCTGCTAGTTCTTACACTTTTCTCTACCACTCTCCCTTTTCCTCCCCCTTTCAGCTGCCGGCTCCTCCTCTCCTTTGCCCTGCTTGCGTGGTGACAGCCGTCCCACCTGGCCACTAGGGGGTCCCTTAACACAATATATATACAATAAAAACATTTTTATTAATAACAACGTTCCGGTTAGACTAGGCTCCTTTGTAAGGGGTCTGCCCACCCCTTACAAAAGTACACAGGGTGATACGATCCACCCCAGCTTCATCTCATCTTCTCAGCATGTATTGGGTCATAATGAGGAGGAGAAGAAGGAACAGGAGATCGTTGCCTGCTCTACAGCTACTACCCACACCAGCTCCATCCCATCTGTTCAGCATGTATGGACTGAATAGGGGTAGGAGGAGGAGAGGGAAGAGGAGAAAGACTTGGAGAATTGTCCTCCTTGTAGCGACAGGGAAGTCTTGCTATTGGCACACATGGCTGACGTTATGTCCCACTGCTCCTCCCATGACCCTTGTGTTGAATGCATTTTGGCCAACACTGATTACTGGTTGTTAACCTTTTTTGACCATCGCTACAAGGAGAACTTTCCTTCTCTGCTTTCTGCAGCGGAGAGGGCTTGTAAAATGGTGCAGTACCAGAAGGCCCTAGTCAAACAATTAGTAAATTCCCATTTGGCAGGCAGCAGAGTTCCTTGGGTAACAAAGGAGGAGAGACGAGGGAGACAGTTAGCAGGTCCAACAGAGGCAAGAGAACAATATCAAAGGTCTGGGACAGTTTCAATCGACCATCCCAGCTCTCAGGCCCTGATGCGTAGGGTAGTCTGATAGGCAGGGAAACGTTTTGGAAGATGATGAAGGAACACCAAGGCGGCCATACCACTATCATCCGTGATTCCCCGGTACCATAGAATTATTGGGTATCCAAGCTGGACACATGGCATGAACTGTCACTTTATGCCTTGGAGATGCTGTCCTGCCCTGCCGCTAAAGTTTTGTCAGATCGGGTTTTTAGTGTCACTGGGGGCATAATAACAGATAGGTGCATCCACATGTAAACTGAAAATACTGACAAGCTGACTCTTATCAAAATAAAAAAGGCTTGGACTGGCCTAGAATATTCAACTACAACGGATAACAGCAGCAGTATCTAAAGTAAATTCAAATGTTACTTTTTTTCTGGTGTATTACCATGCAACCTTTAACACCCAAAAAAGGGTATATGGTTCTTGGTTTCTACATTTACTTGTCCTCATCCTCCGGCATATCAATATGGTCATCATGCGGCCCTCGCTCAAAATTTCTAGGTCATCAGGCCCCCTTTGCTCCAAATTTTTAGGCAGTAAACAGGTGGCTCTCAATCATATCTTTTAGAGGGTCATTATGCGATCCTCACTCCTAATTTTTCCCAGTTTTTCCTTCATAATTTTTTCATGATGTGTATAAGGCCTCTATAATTCTCTTACAGTCATGGCTAAAAGTGTTGGCACCTTTGAAATTGTTCCAGAAAATGAAGTATTCCTCCATATAAATTATTGCAATTACATATAGTTTGTTATACACATGTTTATTTCCATTGTGTTTATTGGGGAAAAACAAAAAAAAACCTGAATAAAAGGCAAATTGGACATAATTTCACACGAAACCCTAAAAATGGGCTGGATAAAATTGTTGGCACCTTTCCAAAATTGTGGGTAAACAACTTTGTTTCAAGCATGTGATGATCATTCAAACTTACCAGTGGCAATTAACAGATGTGGGCAATATGAAAATCACACCTGATCCAGATAAAATGGTAAGACTTTGACTCAATCTTTGAATTGTGTGTCTGAGTGCCACACTAAGCATGGAGAACAGAAAGAGGAGAAGAGAACTGTCGGAGGACCTGAGAACCAAAAGTGTTGAAAAATTTCAACTATCTCAAGGTTACAAGTCCATTTCCAGAGATCTTGATCTTCCTTTGTCCACTGTACACAACAAGAGTTTACAACCCAGAGCACTCTAGTTAATCTCCCTAGACATGGATGGCTGAGAAAAGTTGATGAAAGGTTGCAACGCAGGATAGTCCTGATGATAAATAAGCAGCTTCAAGCATGTTCCAAAGAAATTTAAGTTGTCCTGATGACTCAGGATGCATCAGTGTCAAACTATCTGTAGACATTTCAATGAGGGATGCAGATAGCAGTGATAGTGGGCAATGGAGGATAGGGTGCGGCCCATGGGCCACTTCTTTCAGCCCTTCAGCTTTCTTGGTCCACGGGCCAAACTGGAAGAGTTGTAGGATCAGATGTGACCCGTGGGTCGCACTTTGCCCAGGTCAGGTTTAATGTGTATGAGGGACTTAAATGAGTGTTCTCAAGTTTGAAACATATTCCCTATAAATTGATTGCTGCGTATCTGACTGCTGTGTCCCCCAGTGGTAACAAGAAGCGGGGCGCTAAAGGGCCCTTTCTGGATGTGTAGGGTGATCATGCGCACTGCTGATACATTCTAATGGAAGCGCCATCAGAGAGATTGCCTAGTGCTGCACTTGGCTGATTTTCAGCACTGCCATTAGAAAGTGGTAGTGGTAGTGCGCATGATTGACCTCTGCTCCTTTCAGCTGAGGGACTTCAGAGCCCCAGTTTCTGTTACTGCTGGCGGCCACGGCAGTTGATAAGTTATCCCCTTAACATAGGATCAAACTTGAGAATATCCCTTTAAGGCTGGATGAAAATACTCCACAATAAGTCACAGCAAAAACGGAAGCAATTTTATTAGATTTGTTATTCATTTGAATGTGTTACATAGTTACATAGTTACTTAGGTTGAAAAAAGACCTAGGTCCATCTAGTTCAACCTTCCTCCACCAGTTCTCAGACTATGTGCACACGGGATCTTTTAGAAGCTGCCTCAGAGTTTTCTTCTCCAGCAGTTTAGCTGTCATTATTGCGGTGGCTCTGCCGCCTGCTTATTTTACTCTGTGAAGTATAGCGTTAGTTTTATTAATTAGGGTTTCCCATTCCTAGAGCGTATAAAAAGAGTGAGATAAAACGGAAGATGTGCACACTAGTATCTTTTTGAGATTGCAATGCATTATATTCACATTATGGGGCACTTTTTCATGTGGATTCTGGGCAGAGATCACCTGAATAAAATGTTGTGTGCACATACCATCCATCACACTACATATGACGTTTACCCTTGTCATCCATGCTGCTTGATAAAAAACAGACATGTCTCCATTTTTGTACACAGACACAAGGTTTGTATATAAAACCATAGACAGGTGAATAGCACCTTATAATGGGTGCGTGTTGTATCCGTAAAAAAATGGATACAACACGTACGTGTAACATGGACTTCTAAATGAGGCCTAAGGCATTAATCATTTGGAATGGTTCTATCAACTCCTCCACGACCAGGGACGTGTATATATATGTCCTTGGCCGTCTGTCCCTCTAATGCAAGCTTGCGCGGCGAGCCTGTATTATTCTCTGTACATGACTGCTAATTTAATCAGCAGAAATGTGCAGCTAACAGGCACGGGTGGATCTCTGATCACCCTGCGCCTGTTAACCCCTTAGATCATGCTGCCAAGCTCTGATGGCGTCATCTAACATGCGCTGGCGGGGATCGCTCTGTTCCCCGCTGTCATCGGCGCTCCTGTGATGCAATCACGGGGCGACAATTGGTTACCATAACAGCATGGGGTCAGATGATGATCCTTGTCACTGTCATATGTCACTTCCTCTGAATGCCAGCAGAGCTCTGACACTCACAGGAGCTCAGCATTTCTGCTGATCAGAGCGATGATGAAACATGACTATGATCAGCAGAAGCGATCAGACAATACATGCATAATGTCCCCTAGGAGGACTAGTAAAATCAATAAAAATTGAAAAAAGTTTTAAAAATATAAAAAAACTAACAAAAAAAACCTTTAAAAGTTGAAATCACTCCCCTTTTGCCCCATTAAAAATAAAACAATAGAAAAAAATACACATATTTGGTATCACTGTGTTCAGAAATTACCCAGTGTATCAAAATCTAAAATCTATTAATCTGATTGGCAAAGTGCGTAGTGAGAAAAAATTAAAAATGCCAGAATTACGTTTTTTTGGTTGCCGCAATATTGCAGTAAAATGTATTAACCGGCGATCAAAACATCACACCTACTTCTAAATGGTACAATTAAAAACACCAGCTCAAGACGCAAAAAATAACCATCACTAAGCCCCACATCCCGAAAAATGAGAATGTTATGGATCTCGGAAAATGGCGACAAAAGCGGAATTCTTTTTTTTTTTTTTTTTTTTACAAACGTCCGAATTTTATTTTACCACTTAGATAAAAGTAAAGCTATACATCTTTGGTATCTATGAACTTATACCGACTTCAGGCATCATACTGACACATCAGTTTTACCATATAATGAACATGGTGAATAAAAAAGAAAAAAAAACAAACAATAGTGCAATTGCACTTTTTTTTTTGCAAATTCACTGCACTTGGAATTGTTCCCTGTTTTACAGTACAATATGGGGCAGAATGATGCTGTTCAGAAGTACAACTCGTCCAACAAAAAGCAAGCTATCATATTGCTATATTGATGGAAAAATAAAAAAGTTAATGAAGAAGGAAGAAGGGGGGGACGAAAACAAAAAAAAAAGGAAAATCGCTCAATGGTGAGGGGGTTAATCCATAGAGGAAAGCAGGTAAATAATTTATATCACTAAAGTTTCATCCTCATTCAAACAGATCATTTGTCATCAAAGGTTTGGATGAGATTTTCATCCACTTTTGGTCCCTTTATCCATTTTTAGGCCTATGACACACGGCATGAAAATCGGACCGAGTGGAATGCGATAAAACATCTTATTCCACTTGGACCAATGTTAACCTATGTCCCAGCACCCATGAGCGATTATTTTCTCAGCCCCAATCGGACCAAGAAAACAATCGCAGCATGCTGTGATTATAATGTGAGTCTCTTTCTCTCGCACCCATTCAAGTCTATGGGGCGAGAGAAAGATCACGCTGCACTCGTGGTACACCGGTGTACTGTGAGTGCAGTGCGAGAATGGCAATAGCCTGCTACGGAGGAGAGAGGGAGAGAAATCCCTCCCTCCCCTCCTCAGCGCCGGCCCTCCCCTCCTCAGCACTGGCCCTCCCCTCCTCAGCACTGGCCCTCCCCTCCTCAGCACCGGCCCTCCCCTCCTCAGCACCGGCCCTCCCCTCCTCAGCACTGGCCCTCCCCTCCTCAGCGCCGGCCCTCCCCTCCTCAGCGCCGGCCCTCCCCTCCTCAGCGCCGGCCCTCCCCTCCTCAGCGCCGGCCCTCCCCTCCTCAGCGCCGGCCCTCCCCTCCTCAGCGCCGGCCCTCCCCTCCTCAGCACTGGGCCGCCCCTCCTCAGCACTGACCCGCCACTCCTCAGCGCCGGCCTGCCACTCATCAGTGCCGGCCCGCCCCCCGCAGCTGAGGTCCGATCGCATGATCGGACCTCAGTTACAGTAACACTCGCATGACACTCGGCTCCTGCTGTGCTGCCAGTGTGAGCCGAGTGTCATGTGAGGATCGCTTTAGTCTCCGTGTGGTCCCGGCCTTACCATCAATGTGGCGTCTGTTTTTCTCCTACACACACAAAAAAAAATCAAAGGTTCTCCTACCCATTAAACATATAAAAAGTGCACAGCACTCAGGCAGCAGATGGATAGCATCCGAGTGCTATCAATTTCATTTCACTGACCCATTGATTTCATTGGGAGAGTTTGATCCATGACTCGGGTCCAGAACAGACAAGCACCTCCATTTTTTTGTAGACATGTGACTCGCCCACCCCAGGGCTATGGGACACCCGGTGCCGGGCCGGACTAGTCTGGTGGTAGTCAGTGGTGGCTGGGCCCGGCTCCGTGGCCCTGGTGGGTGTCAGTAGAATATGTGGCTTGATGAATAAAGTTTGTGTTCGTGACGCCACCTGTGGTATGCGGCTATTAAGCCGCCGCTGTTGTGTGAGGCCTCCGGGATGATGTTATGGCAGCAATGGTGGTACTGCTCCCCACAGGTGGAGCAATGCCCGGGGCACAGTTGGTGCTTGTGAATGTCTATGCAGCTGAAATAACAGAGACCACTCCAAGGGTGCAGTTCAAGTTCTTTACTCACAATTCTTGTCTGGGCCCAGGGACCCTTGGACTGCTGGGACCACTGTCAGGGACCTCCGCCGTTTCTGGGTGATTCTGAGAGTAAAAGCCGGTACCCTTCTCTTTAGTGTCTCTATCTTCTGCTGTCTTCCTTAGCCTTGCCTTTTATAGGATGAACCTGGCTTGGCCTCCACAACAGCCTCCAGGCTGGGGAGTCACCTGTCGGCTGATTATCCCTTTTCTAGAGGTCTGCTATGGGTTCTGGCCCGGGGAGTCTACAACATTCCCTGGGCCTCGGTTTTTACTGTTTGGAGATGATCTTTGCACTCCTCCAGTCTCTAGGGACCATCCCCTGTTGCAGCTTGATCCCTCCACCGATGTTCTTGTGGAACAGGCCACCGCAGCTCTAAACTGCCCTGGACAGCTCTACAGACTACCCGTGGCCCTGCGACTCCTTCTGTTCTCTGCGTGGTGTCACCTGGACCCTCCGAGTCCCAGGATCTTCACCAGGAAGCGTCTCTTTCTGTTTCTTTCAGCTCCTGACTGACTTGGAGCTTTCTTTCCTTTCTCTTCTCCTCCTTGCCTGCCTCTGGCAGGCCTCCTCCTTTACCACTCTCTCTCTAACTTCAACTACATGCTGGCTCCTCACTCTCTCACTCCCTGAGGTAGACTCACTAAACTTGACCTTCCTCTCTGTGTCTGCTCTCAGATGGCTCCTCCCACCTCCCCAATTGCCCTGTTCTACCCTATAGGAGCAGGGATGGGTCTTACGACCCCTCCCAGCATGCAGCATGGGAGGGTTGTCTGCCACTTTCCCTGGTCCCAGTGTGTTCCTAGCAATGGGTGTAGTGTGGATTTACCAGGGGACCGGCGTTCACTCCCTTCCTCACCCAGAATGGGCATCACACCGCTGGATGGGGTGCAATGACCTGTGGCGACGGAAGCCTCAGGGGCGCCACACATGTGTGTATGAAAAACACTATAGAACATGCACGTAACCATCATAGTCTATCTGTGAAAAACAGGATAGAAAGTGTACATCCAAAACAGATGTCTGAATGAAACCCTAGAAATAATTCCCCTTTATGCATCTAAAATTAATATTTGTTGAATTCACATTTCTCTCTATTTTCTCGTACCCGCCCCCGTCGTTTGTGCATCACGGTCAATTTGTTGCTTGTGGCGCACAAAGTCGTTAACCCACTGTCACACGTACTTACCTGCTGAGCGACCTCGCTGTGGGCGGCGAACATCCTCTTCCTGAAGGGGGAGGGACGTTCGGCGTCACAGCGACGTCACACAGCGGCCGGCCAATAGAAGCGGAGGAGCGGAGATGAGCGGGACGTAACATCCCGCTCACCTCCTTCCTTCCGCATAGCCGGCGGCTGCAGGTAACCTGTGTTCATCGTTTCCGGGGTGTCACGCGGAGCGATACGTGCTGCCTCGGGAACGATGAACAACCGGAGCACAGAAGGAGGACTGACATTTTGAAAATGAACGACGTGTCAACGAGCAACGATAATGTGAGTATTTTTGCTCGTTCACAGTCGTTAGGAGCTGTCATACGCTACAACATCTCTAATGATGCCGGATGTGCGTCACGAATTCCGTGACCCCGACGACATATCGCACGATATATTGTACCGTGTGACGCCGGCATAACAGTTGTCCACCCAGGCTTGGCTGGGCGACCACTCAACCAATAAAACTGAGACTTGAACCAATAAGAGACGGTGGGAGGGGATCTGCTGCACCGGCTGGCACTGACACCGATATCACCGGAACTGAGTTTATATCTATCTTCTGCTTCCCGACAAATGATGACCTGTCAATCAGGAACCTGTTGCCAAAATCTGCCTGGTTAGCTGACTGACTGAAAAAATAATCTGGACGCCAAGAACCATTGTCCCAGAATGAGGGGGAGGAGGAAAGAGAGTAGGACAGACTATACCAAAACCAAACCTGAGGTAAAATAGGGGGAGAAAAAGACTAATAACAACAATAAGAAAAAAAATGGAAAGGAATGGGGTTTCATGCGTCGCAAACCCATGAGTCCCCCACACTAGACGCTCTAAATGGGGGCCTAATCAGGGGTACAATATTCTGCATTGTGTAGGACATGCTTGGGAACAGAACCTCTGCAGCATGTCCACAATCCTAGTAGATTCTTTTTCTTTGGGTCCATTCAGATGACAGTAGAAATCAGACTGAGATAATAATAATAATAATTTTATTCATTTATATAGCGCTATTAATTCCACAGCGCTTTACATACATTGGCAATACTGTCCCCATTGGGGCTCACAATCTAGAGTCCCTATTTGTATGTCTTTGGAGTGTGGGAGGAAACCGTAGAACCCGGAGGAAACCCACACAAACAAGGGATCGCACCGTAATGCGTGAACTGGCCACAGCTCACAGGTGTACATAAATTGAGTGAGCACTACCATGCCTGGGTACTCAATACTTGTAACTAGTGATGAGCGAGCACTACAATGCTCACGTGCTCAAACTTGTAATGAGCGAGCACTTACATGCTCAGGTGCTCGGTACTTGTCACTACCTGAGCATGGTAGTGCTCACTCACTTGTTACGAGTACTGAGCAGCTGAGCATTGTAGTACTCACTCACTTGTTACGCGTCCCGAGCATGGTAGTGCTCACTCATCACTTGTTAACAGTACTGAGCACCTGAGCATGGTAGTGCTCACTCATCACTTGTTAACAGTACCGAGCACCTGAGCATGGTAGTGCTCACTCATCACTTGTTAACAGTACCGAGCACCTGAGCATGGTAGTGCTCACTCATCACTTGTTAACAGTACCGAGCACCTGAGCATGGTAGTGCTCACTCATCACTTGTTAACAGTACCGAGCACCTGAGCATGGTAGTGCTCACTCACTTGTTGCGAGTACTCAGCACCCGAGTATGGTAGTGCTCACTCATCACTAATAGAACTATAAGAAGCGGTCATGCTCGGGTCTGGAGAGCCGCGACCAGTCTGAACACTGCGGACAGATTTATACGATTGTGTGTGAATATACCCTTTGGCATATTATGGGATTTTGAAATATCCGATCTAAGGTCTGAACTTTCCAAGTAGTTTCCCAATTTGTTCCTTCTTCTGGAACTGTTCCAACCAGGTGTGCACATGGTCTAACCCCCGAGTATAGCTCTCTATAGACCTATGCAGACACATGCCGCACGTGCTGAGTCGCCTCTTGAACTTTCTTCTGGTTACATAACCTTCCTGCTGTAAGTGTGGATCATCAGTGCTGGGATTGGCTTATGAGCAGTGGCAGGCTGCGAGGTTGATCCTGTTAGTGAGCTGATCGGGGAGGGGTTGATCTCTCCAGCAGCAGCTGATCCTTTAATAGATGAAGGGGAGGAGACGGCAGAGATTTGGCTTCTCTGCTCGTGTCCGGGGTGGGTCTGGTGGCAGAAGCTGCAGCTCCTCAGCTGAACAGTCCCGTACAAGGAGGGGAAGGCGCCCAGCAGCATGTGGACAGTGCTAGCCATAGGGATTTTCACAGCGATTATCGCCTGGATCTGGTTCAGAGGAAATGGAGAGAGAACAGAGCTAGAGGCTCCGGGGCAGAAGCCAGACCCTGCTGGGACCGCAGAGACCGACCCGCAGAATGTGCAGCCCCGTGCTCTGGATACTCCGGTAACTGCGGGAGAGTCCACCCTCATTACCCCTGATCCTGCTGCCTGTGAGCGTGGGGTTCCCTGCCACACAAGCCAAGAAAGTGCGGCTGTGAGCCCCGGCACCCCCCAAGTGCAGTGCGAGATTAAAGAACTGTCTGTGGATACATTAGAAGGTGGTCTTCAGGTACAAAACGATAAAATAGCCAAAACAAATGCTCCTCTACATGTGCAAGAGGCAGATAATGCTGCTGAGGAACTCTCAGGTGTCCCAAGGAAAGTGAAGATACAAGGAGACCTACAGGAGCACAGAAACGATGAGGTGCTACCTGGTAACATTAAGGAGTACCCTACCGATCTGAAGGAAGACACTCGGGGGCACCTGACAGCTGTCACAAAGGAGAAGCTCCATGACATCGTACAGGAGCCCCCTACAACGACAGAAGAGCACCATGACATCGTGCAGGAGCCCCCTACAAAGCCAGACGAGGTCCATGACATCGTACAGGAGCCCCCTACAAAGACAGAAGAGCACCATGACATCGTACAGGAGCCCCCTACAAAGCCAGACGAGGTCCATGACATCGTACAGGAGCCCCCTACAAAGCCAGACGAGGTCCATGACATCGTACAGGAGCCCCCTACAAAGCCAGACGAGGTCCATGACATCGTACAGGAGCCCCCTACAAAGACAGAAGAGCACCATGACATCGTACAGGAGCCCCCTGCAAAGACAGACGAGGTCCATGGCATTGTACAGGAGCCCCCTACAAAGACAGAGCTCCATGACATTGTACAGGAGCCCCCAACAAAGACAGAAGAGGTCCATGGCGTTGTACAGGAGTCCCCTACAAAGACAGAAGAGCTCCATGGCATCGTACAGGAGCCCCCTACAAAGAGAGACCAAGCAGTCAATATAACTGAAAGTGTTTCTGGGAATGAGGAAAATCGCCTGCTTCATGATGGGTCTGAGGCTGAGCCACATCCAGAGAACAGCCCTGGAATAGATCCCCAGCACCCAGAAGACTATAATCCAGGGAGAACACTTAATGAGGACCAGGGGAATGTGGTGCAGGCCTGTGGAGAAGTTGTGCACCCCACAATATTGGCACCTGAAGCCCAGAAAGTGCTTGCTGCCTCCTGTGATGCTGGCATGTCCGATCAGGACAATGGGCTGGGTACTGACACTGTGCACCAGGACGGGGCCCACAATAAAGGAAGAACGAGTGGCGCAGATGAAGAAGCGGAAAATGGAACAGGTGGGTTGTAACTTTCTAAATGACTGTTGGTAACCGTCACGATCTGTTATGTTAAATGTTCATATATATTTATGGGTTATGAAGTTCTGTTATACTTACCTACTGAAGTGATCTCGAAGTTCAAATGTTGCTTAACTACTGGTTTATAGAAGTAGTAGGTAAACAACATTTGAAAACTGCAGAGTTGTGGAAGGCACCATGCCAATGCTGGAGTGGGGCTTTAAATCCAAGCCCAATGACTCTTGTACTTGCCCTATGCGGTGTTCATGCTTTCAATGATGCTCCTGCCACACAGCGCCATATTGTGACTGTAGCTTCTGACTGGCTGGTATTCAGACGTTGCGTCACAAGCTCTCCAAGTTTGAGATCTAGAACGAGGCTCTCAATGTTGTACTGAGTTGTCTTACAATGTGGTCCGTGAAACATCGGAGCTACTGGCAGGTCACAAATCGCCGCAGACAGACTGGAGTGACAGTGATACAGACAGGGCAGGGGACTTAGATGTGAAGCACCACTCCAGCAGAAAAATAATAATAATAAAAAAAAAGCTGAGTTCAGATCAGCCGACTCCAGTGCTGGCCGAACTCAGCTGACCTCACAGCCCGCACACACTGCTATGGATGGAGCGGGACACAGAACAAGTAATTGGCCGACACTGGAGTCAGCTGATCTATTACTTGTTCTGCTGGCTGTGTGGTCAGGAGTAGGGGTGAGGGAGCAGTAAAATGATCTGGTACTTGATGGGCGAAGCCCCTGTATTTATTTCATTAAATAAAAAAACAAACACATAACCCTAAGGCTACGTTCCATCAGGCCAGGCAGAATCCGGAAAACGGATCCGGCGCCGGATTAGCTTTATCCTCATTCATTTGTATTAGCGCCGGATTGTGCCTGATGGCCTTGCGTTGCATCCGGCTTTTGACGGATCCGGCGTAATTACTCAATGCGGCAGCCGGATGGAACGTTTCATTGACCGTTTTTGTCTCTGGAAAGAAAAACGTATCATGCGGGATTCAGAGCGATATGGCGTGATTTTCAATGGAAGCCTATGGACGCCGGATCCGGCGCGATGCGGCAAAAAAATGGATGCGGCTGCCGGATCTTTTTTTTTTTTTTTTTTTTTTTTTTTTTTAAACTGAGCATGCTCCAATATGTTGAAGGAAAAAAATGGATCCAGCAAAAAAATCGGATGAAACGGATGTGCCCAATCCGCTTTTTGACGGATCAGGCATACCGGATCCATTAAAGGATCAGGAGCATCTGTTTTTGCATATTCTGCGCCGGATCTGTTGTATCAGGCACATGCCTGATGCCAAAAAACTGATGTGTGAACGTAGCCTAACCAAACAAGTGTGGGCTCCCGCTGCATTTTCTATTGCGAAGGTTAACCCAAGCAGCTACTGGCTGCTAACCCCCACTGCTTGGTGTTATCTTCATTGGCCATGGAAAATCCAGGGAAGGCCCCCCCCCCCCCCCCCCAAAAAAAAAACTTAAAAAGAAGAAATTACATGGGCTTTGCCGTATTTTTGTATGCTAGCCAGGTACAGCAGGCAGATACAGGCTACCCCAGCTGCTTATTTGTACCCGGCTGGGAGTCAAAAATATAGGGAAGCCCTTTTTATTTTTTAATTATTTCATGAAGTAATTAAAAAAACCCACAATGGCTTTGCCCAATTTTTGTGTCCGGCCAGGTACAACTAGCCAGGCTTTCTGGACCCCCCCCTGCTGTGAATTGCAGTCCGCAGCCGCCCCAGAAAATGGCTCTCATAGAAGCGCCATCTTCTGGCGATGTATTCAACTCTTCAAACTGCCCTGGTGGCGGGTGGCACACTGGGTAATAAGTCTTTGTTTTACCAGCTAGTATTAAGCCCAAGATTGTTAATGTCAGGCCAAGTTTGACCCAGCCATTAAGACTCTCCAATAAAGGGTTAAAAAAAAGACATCACACAGAGAAAAAATACTTTATTAGAAATACACAGGCACACTAAGGGTCTCCATTTTTATTACTCCCTCTCACCCCTCCACGATCCTAGTTTTCTGTCACTGATATAGCTCTGCTCGATTAGAAAGCACTGGGTAGGAACTACTTTCTGGGCATGCTCAGTACAGACAACAGGATCCTGCCTACCAGAATGTGGTGACTTCCGGTAGATTCAGGTTGTGGTGCTTATTGAACTGCATTGCAGGTACCGCCACAATAGGAAAGATCCGATGAGATGTAGTATTTTGTCCAAGGTCAAAAACTCAACAAGTAGCATTTTTGAAACACTGAAAAATACCGCAAAACGGATCCAGCGTGTGCCGCACACAACCGCATGTAACCACATCTTTCCGCGATTCCATTGCAAATGCATTGAACTGACAATGCATTTGTAAAGGATCCGGTTTTGCAACAAAAACATTCATGCTGCATTTGAAAACCGCTGATGTGAAACCTAAAATGGTGGTTAGCCTTGTTTATCTAATGTAAAAAAAGATGTGGGTCCCCCCCCACCTACTTTTGATATCCAGCGAAGCTACAGCAGACTGCTGTGAGCTGATATTATCAGGCCTGGAAGGTCCTTGGTCAGCTAGCTCTTCCTAACCTGTAAATACTAGCCCACAGCCACCCTAATCAGATGTGCCAATTCTCATGCTTCGTCTCTGCTCTCCGTGTGTGTGAATTTTATATTAGTAATTATCTATTCATGTACTGATATATGCACACTGTCAAGATTCTGCTCTGTTTGCTTGGTGGAGCTGTCATCATGTGACTGCATGTGGATGTTATATGTGCAGTCACGTGACGACTGCTCCGATAGGCAAATGGTGACTGAGGAAAGTCTGTGTACGACCATCTGTCTTAGGCCTCTTCTCCACTGGCGTGTAAAAAATCACAGCGATACTCTGCTCAAAATGTGAGTAGAGTATCCTGCGTGTGATCTGCGTACGGTGTGTGGTTTTTTTTTTTTGGTTTTTTTTTTCCCTCCTCACATAGCATCCGTATGACATGTGAGCGTCATGCGAGTGCTATGAGTTTTTAGGCAAGTAGCGTAGGACTGGCTACCGGAGGAATCTCCTGTAAAACCAGTCCTGGCCGCGGTTACCTGCACTGAGCTCCGGAGCTGTAACCTGAGCTCCAGCGTTCTGCCCGGTCTGTCTGCAGCTGTGCTGACCTGACCAGCAGTCGCCGGGGAATCAATCACTCGGCGCTCGCTGTTCAGGCTGCACTCTGGAGCTCAGGTGACAGCTCCGGAGTTCAGTGCATGTAACCGTGGCTGATTTTACAGGAGATTCCTCCGGTAGCCAGTCTGACGCGGTATGCAAGTGTCAGGATCCGTGTGACATGCGCATGCCACCCGGATTCTGACTTTTCTCACCCCCATAGGATTGCATGGGGGTGAGGGAGCTGAGAATCTCATCAAATCGCAGCATGCTGCGATTTCAAGGAGAGCCCGTGTAGACTCTGGGGAAAAAAACGGGGAAATGAAGACTGCATCATATGAAACCCTTTGACAGATTGCAATCTGTTTTTCCATGCGATGGAATTTGGAGAACAAAAAAACACCAGTGGAGAAGAGCCCTTAAGCTTGCCCAATCCTTTCTGACCAGGAAATTCCTTTTAACTATACAGGAAAGATCAGTATGTGGTTTACTGAGGTATCCATCCATACTGGTCCAATGAGGAATCATAAGGGCACCAATACATAGTAATTGCCATAAAGTAGGTCATTTCCCTCAAGAAACTGCAGAATGGAAGCAAATATTGTCTCGCGAAGGTTGAGAGATATTAAGAATAGGTGTTGTGAAGAAGGTACCCAACTCCCATGAGTTTGGACGAGTGGCATGCTGAAGTAAGATATGTGGCATAGTCAACGCCTCTGCTCATGATATTGACGAGCGGCGGTTAGCACGCTCCTGTTCCACTGCCTACATTTTATCGGAGCTCGGCAAAAATGGTGTGAAAATGCCATAAGTTGTCAAAATTATGCAGCTTTTTACAGCAGTAGTCTGGCGTAAAAATTTTGATATATCTGACCCAATGAGTTTTTAACGTATCATACAGAATGGGTATTAAAATTAGAGGATCAGTGCCCATGGGTCTGACCGATTTGGTCTTTGGAAATTGATTTGATCATGTAACTTTTTTACAAAACTGCTATGTTGCTAAATTTTCATAAGATTATGGCAAAACGTACCCCTCTAACATATCGTGTAAACACTGCCTTACTCACAATCTTGGCGCAGCCCCAGGATTTGCTAAAATTTCACAACCTTAGGCATTTCAATGTCCTTTTCTCCCAGCTCTGATAACTTAGATGGCGTTGGGGCAGGGGTGTCACAACCACCACTCTTAAGATTCAGGACAAGTGTGTAGCATATGTTACATCACAAATCTTATCCCAGAGGAGACTGGTGTAAAATTTGTGGTGAGGCGAATACCACTTCTCCAATGCGCCTGATTAATGAAGAGGCATATGTGTCTTCATGAATCAGGAGCATCTGACTCAGCATAGCTCCACATCAAGACCGGCGTGAACAACGCCGTGCTTGATGCATCGGGGCATAAGGACTTTGACTTTTTTGGCAGTAAAAATATTGAAAAGTTGCAGAAAAGGAGTAATAAAAGTATAGCAAAATGCAGAATTAACTCATTGCCCCAGAATGACTAGCTTGGCTACACTAGGTTACAACCTCAATCTAATTATGGCTTCTATTGATGGTTGTCATTGTTTTATAAATCTAGAATTTTAGATCGTCGGCACTTTGGAAATTTCTAGTAATGAGCGGGCACTACCATGCTCTGCTCATTACAAGTAAAGTGCAGCAGTTGGATCCTCTGACAAAAGCGACTAGAGTACCCAAGTATAATGTAAGTTGATGGGGAACTCTAACATTTTATATTTATTATATTTTATATTTTTTTTGTACAGTCCAAAAGTTTGGACACACCTTCTCATGCAAACAGTTTTCTTCTTTTTCATTACTCTGAAAATTGTAGATTCACATTGAAGGCATCAAACTATGAATTAACACATGTGGAATGAAATACTTAACAAAAAGGTGTGAAACAGAAAATATGTCTTGTATTCTAGGTTCTTCAAAATAGCCACCTTATGCGTTGATTACTGCTTTGCACACGCTTGGCATCATCTTGATGAGCTTCAAGAGGTAGTCACTGGAAATGGTCTTCCAACAGTCTTGAAGGAGTTCCCAGAGATGCTTAGCACTTGTTGGCCCTTTTGCCTTCACTCTGCGGTCCAGCTTACCCCAAACCATCTCGATTGGGTTACGGTCTGGTGACTGTGGAGGCCAGGTCATCTGGCGTAGCACCCCATCACTCTCCTTCTTAAATAGCCCTTACACAGCCTGAAGGTGTGTTTGGGGTCATTGTCCTGTTGAAAAATAAATGATGGTTCAACTAAACGCAAACTGGATGGAATAGCATTCTGCTACAAGATGCTGTGGTAGCCATGCTGGTTCAGTATGCCTTCAATTTTGAATAAATCCCCAGCATAGCACCCCCCACACCATCACACCTCCTCCACGCTTCACGGTGGGAACCAGGCATGTAGAGTCCATCCGTTCACCTTTTCTGCGTCTCACAAAGACAGTGGTTGGATCCAAAGATTTCAAATTTTGACTCATCAGACCAAAGCACAGATTTCCACTGGTCTGTCCATTCCTTGTGTTCTTTAGCCCAAACAAGTCTCTTCTGCTTGTTGCCTGTCCTTAGCAGTGGTTTCCTAGCAGCTATTTTACCATGAAGGACTGCTGCACAAAGTCTCCTCTTGACAGTTATTCTAGAGCTGTCTGCTGCTAGAACTCTGTGTGGCATTGACCTGGTCTCTAATCTGAGCTGCTGTTAACCTGTGATTTCTGAGGCTGATGACCTGGATAAACTTATCCTCCGCAGCAGAGGTGACTCATGGTCTTCTTTTTCTGGAGTGGTCCTCATGTGAGCCAGTTTCTTTGTAGCATTTGATGGTTTTTCCCACTGCACTTGGGGACACTTTCAAAGTTTTCCCAATTTTTCGGACTGACCTTAATTTTTTAAAAGTAATGATGGCCACTTGTTTTTCTTTACTTAGCTGCTTTTTTTCTTGTCATAATACAAATTCTAACAGTCTATTCAGTAGGACTATCAGCTGTGTATCCACCAGACTTCTGCACAACACAACTGATGGTCCCAACCCCATATATAAGGCAAGAAATCCCACTTATTAAACCTGACAGGGCACACCTGTGAAGCGAAAAAACATTTTCGGTGACTACCTCTTGAAGCTCATCAAGAGAATGCCAAGAGTGTGCAAAGCAGTAATCAAAGCAAAAGGTGGCTACTTTGAAGAACCTAGAATATAAGACATATTTTCAGTTGTTTCACACTTTTTTTTAAGTGCTTCATTCCACATGGATTAATTCATAGTTTTGAAGCCTTCAATGCGAATATACAGTTTTCAGTCATGACAATGAAATCTCTGAATGAGAAGGTGTCCAAAGTTTTGGTCTGTATGGTGTGTATATATGTGTATATATTGTGTGTATATTTTTATTCCTTAAAGTTGGTAATTTTTTTTTTTTTTTGTATATTGCCAATTGGTTATTGATTTTTGTGTCTCATTTCCTCTTCCAACTAGGTGGTCAACTGGAAAATTCATTTTTTGTGAAAGAAAATACCAGGAACGTCTTGGAGTACGAAGGGACCTTAAAGCAAGACCCCTTTCTTGAGATCAATGTGTCAAGTGATATTGAGTGTGCCATTGTTGCTGATCAGCTTATAAAAGATGAAAACATTGAGCAATATGATATCGATAGAATGTCTAAGTGCACTGTAGATGCTCCTACCAGATTAAAAGAAAATGCTGACATTTTGCCTGGCAGTTTAAATAAATGTAATCTGGAGGCATTATGTGAAATCCAGAAATTGGGATCTTGTTTGGAGGATTCTTCTATGGAGATATACAGTATGATCAACGACGAGAAAGGTATATCTGGTTTCAGCAGTTCAGACACAAATGAGCAGAACTCGGTCTATGGTCTATCAGAGGCATATATCCATGAAGCTGACCAACAGAAGACAAAAAAGGTTGCTACTATTCAGCCCATGCCACAGAATGTGAATTTTGGCTTCAAGGTCCACTACATTACACACTCTGACTCTCAAATTATTGCTGTCACTGGAGATCATGAGAAACTTGGCAAATGGGAGACATATGTCCCTCTGACCTCTGGAAATGGTGGCTTCTGGTCACATTCAATGTCATTGCCTGCAGACACCAATGTCGCTTGGAAGTTTATAATGGTTGAAAATGGAAAGATCAGACGGTGGGAAGAATGTAACAATAGACTTCTAAAGATCACACATGAAGATATTGATGGTCAACTCTTCTGGGGCTACCCATAATGCAAGGACATCAGAAGGAACCACTGCTTCATATTTAGCACATGTATGTAGTCCTTCTGACTTCTAAAGGTCTTTCTCCCATGAAAAACATTTATCCTCTATCAACAGAATAGGTGAGAAATATCTGATCACTAAGAATTCCTCTGGTGGGACACCTGGCGGCTTTTAGAGTGTAGGTCCTTATCTTTACTCTTCTCCATTCTGTAGTTGGGCATAGTTGCAGTTATGTGCTATCCCTCCATTCATTGCTGTACTTGGCAATCTCAGTCCTTCCCATACACAATGAATAGAGTGCTAGTGAGGACCTTCCTCTGCTCCAGAGGAGAAATGGACCCCTGTAGAAACTTCTAGGTGACTCAACGATCAGACACATTTGCCAATGCTTTGGCTATGTAACAAATGTCTTTCATGGGAAAACCCATCTAGGTCACAAAGAAATTGTATTTGCATTTCACTATTCGTTTGTCTGCAGTTTAATGATTACCTGGTATTGCGTAGTTACTGAAACATTGTTGACATGTCAACCTTTTAACCTACTTTTTAGAAGTTGCCTTTTTAGCATGCCTGTAGGCCTTGGTTTCAAGAGTGATAATAAAGCATAACTAAATTATTAAATACTGTTTTGTTTCTGCAAATTTGATCTTAATGTAATGTTTTCTGTTTTTTTTTTTTGGTTTTTTTTTTGTTTTCAATATTTAGATTTATTAGCAATTTACAAAATCTTCTATTTTGTTGGTATCTTATTTACAAGTGAGTTAGGAAGTAATATAATGTAAAGTAGATGTCACATTAAAGCAATGAATTAAAATTTGTTGTGTTCTTCATGGCTTTCACGTCTAAATAGATGGCTATATTCTTTATTAAACACTCAGCCACTTGACTCCATATTTTATTAACCTGCCTTTTTGCCCATGTTAAGAAGTTGCAATTAGAGATAAGCAGATTAATTTGCGGGCTGTGGTCTGGGTTAGCGGTATCTGACGGCTAGACTGGAAGCTTATGCTTCTTTTGCTGCATTCATAACGCTGGATGGTATTTGATTTGTAGGGGCTGGCACGGTGTCATCTGTGTTTCTTGTCACACAGATGACACTGCACTGGCCCTGGTTAATCAAAAGCCAAACCAGAACGTAAACTATTTGTGGGCCTCTCATACTACTGTCAGTACCATGGACCTGGACGTTGGACCGGAGTACCCTGAGTCAATTTGCTTACCTCTATGTCCAAATTTAACATCCAATTTCAAAGGTTCAGTGCTGACTTTGGCTTGACACATTTTACTAAAACGAATAATATAATTGACTATCAAAGCCATATATACAGCACTGAATGTACCTGAAAAAGCAGTTTTTGCTTTCCTGGTATGTCAGTCCACATGGTTCTGTGAGCAGGGATTTATTATAGTTTTCTGAGGTACGGAATTCCACTTGTCCGATCATGCTTGGGCCATTCTGCCTGCCTATCTATTTCTCTGATCTCTATCATGGACCCCAGTACTGCAATTTAACCCTTTTCCCTGCAAGGATGTATAGGATCTCATATGTCCCTCCTTGGTTGTAGAGTTGCCATTCTGGATCTGCTATATTCTGGTTACTAATGCAGAGGCGTATCTAGGGGGAAGGGGCTGGCGGGGCATCTGCCCCGGGCGCAGTGTCAGGGCCGGCGCTGTCATGCCGACTGATTCAGCACTCTGGGTCTCCCCGGCGCCAGGGCTGGCATCAGCACCTGGCTGTCAGCAAGGGCGGTGATGTATGCTGCTGCCCCTGGGCAGAGTTCTGGGTACTGCAGCGCTCATGCCGGCAGCTGGACTTTCCTGATTTGCTGGCTCTTAACACCTCTTAACACCCTCCTGCATGCAGCTTTCACTGCTGCGTGCAGGGTTTAAGTTTGTCTGTGGGTGGAGCTAGCACACAGTGTGCTCCCCACAAACAGATAAAGGTAGATGCTAGAATGTACGGGCTCCTTCCAGGTATGACAATTTGTAATGAAGCTGGTCACGCCCACTAACATGGAAGGAGCCCATACATTCTAGGCTTAACACACAGAGGAGCCGAAGCATCAACATACCGCTGAGCTGTATGTTATCCTCCCCACCCCTGTGCTGTATACCCCCAGTACTATCTACCCCACGCACCTCAGAGCTGTATACCCCCAGTACTTTTTCCACGCAACCCAGAGCTGTATACCGCCAGAAGTGTCTCCACCCCAGCAGTGTTTACACCCCCAGAACTGTCTGTCCCTCCACCCCAGTTCTGTATACACCCCCAGAACTGTCTGTCCCATGACTCCAGTGCTGTATACCCCCCAGAAGTCTGTCTCCCCATTCCAGGGCTGTATGTCCCCCACCCCAGTGCTGTACACCCCAAGAGCTGTATGCCACCCCCCACCCCAGTGCTGTATGCCTCCCTCTGGAGCTGTATGTGCCCCCATTGCTGTATGTCTCCAGTCTCTTCTGTGATGTATATAGCAGTGTCTGTGTGCGGCCATGTCTGTTAGCCATGGCCACCAATAAGCACAGCCACATGCCCAGGAGGATCTGGATGGGAGACAAGCGGGTGAGGTGAGTGAGACTGCTGCCGGCTTCCCCTTATTAATAGTTGTGTGTGTGTGTGTGTGTGTGTGTGTGTGTGTGTGTGTGTGTGTGTGTGTGTGTGTATCTATCCATGTATGTCAGTGTATATGACTGTATAGATTTGTCTATTTAGATGTATTCTTGTGAATTTATATTTAAATATATGTGGGTTTCTATGTGTGTATGGGGCTGACTGACTTTCGCCCGGGGCCCACAAAAACCTGGAGCCAGCCCTGGATGTACTGGAAGTTGTTCATGGGAAAACAAATGTGTATGGATCTGACCTGACATTACAATTGATGTACCATGTACTGCTTGTGGTTCTGCTTATGTATTTCTGTACCAATGAGGGTTTTGATGCTGTGTTTCTGTACTGATGGGGTTATATGGATGAATTTCTTAAGTGCTGTGTTCTGATGAGGAATTTCTGTACTGCTGGTGGTTGTCATGTGTTTCTGTACTGTTGGCTGTTACAATTTATGTATTTCCGTACCTCTGCTGGTTCTGGTGCGGTTATTGGCTCTGATCCTGTACACAAGTAATTCATAAATTGTAGGATTGGACAACCAATTAACTAAAGGCCCTGTTACATGCAACGACATCGCTAACGAGATGTTGTTGTGTGTCACGAATTCCATGACCCCATCCGGCCTCGTTAGTGACGTTGTTGCGTGTGACACGTACGAGCGACCGCTAACTATGTAAAATACTTAACTATCAACGATTTGGTGATACGTCGTCCATTTACCAAATGTCATTGCTCGTTTAGGACGCAGGTTGTTTGTCGTTCCTGAGGCAGCACACATCGCTACGTGTGACACCCCAGGAACGACTAACACCTTACCTGCGTCCTCTGGCAACGAGGTGGGCGTGACTTTCATGTAGCTGCTCTCCGCCCCTCCGCTTCTATTGGCAACCGCTGTGATGCTGCACGAACCGCCCCCTTAGAAAAGAGGTAGTTCGCCGGCCACAGCGACATCGCTAGGCAGGTAAGTCTGTGTGACGGGTGCTAGCGATATTGTGTGCCACGGGCAGTGATTTTTGCCCGTGACACACAAATGACGGGGGCGGGTGCTTTCACTAGCTAGTGATGTCGCTGTGTGTAAAACGCCCTTTAGAATTGGGATACACTGCTTAATTGTATAAGTAAAGGGCTTGTCTAAGTTTGAGATGAAATGCAGCAGTGTCTCTAGGTGACTGCAAGCTTCTGAATTCTCACAATGCATGCTCTACACACTTTTGGGATTCTCCGGTGCCAGTGGCAATAGTAGACAGTCATGTGAGCGCAAGTATGAGATTTTTATATTTCTGGCCACATTCTGACTTAACATGTCCAACCTCACTCAATTAATTTTGAGCGAGGCCATGCATGTCTAGTCAGCACGTGACCAAATATATGTAAATCACATACTTGCAGTTTCATGACCTCCCACTCTGACCATCGGCACCAGAGAATCCTGATAGCGGGCAATGTGCACATTGTAATAATTCAGAAGTCTGCAGATTTTCATCTCAAACCTGGACAACCCCATTACTTATGATTGGGCTACAGCGCTTAATTTTATAACAGCATGTAATATACTCCCTGTTAGGATTCAGCTCTGCGTTTGGTTCCAGCAGTCATAATTTGGCCACTCCACTCATATGTGATTTTCATGCTTGCATGTGACAACTGGCTTTTCTTCATATGTTTCTCTTTGAACATTAAGAATTAATTTAAGAGCAGCTCGTCATCACGTGACTGAGTGTGTAATTCACATATGAATGATTGGTTACATGGGGGGGCGCCAAACTGAAATCTTGCCCCGGGTGCCAGAAAGCCTAGATACACCTCTGACTAATGGCTATATACCATATATTTTTTTTTTTTCGCCTGTCCTCCCAAAAGTTCTACCCCTTTCCCCCAATGTTTTGGTTTTAATGTTTCTATGATAATTGAAACCAAGTAGAGATGAGTGAACTTGAACTGAGAAAGTAATGGTTCATACCGAATACTTTGTGTCCAGGGCTCAAACCCGACAATAGTTTGGGTGCTGTTCATGTGCTAACATCTCGATCGGACATTGGGATGCTTGACCCAGTGAGAGCTGCTTACTGTCTGTCTCTCACTGGGGGTCAAAACCATGCTTTTGGATGCCGTGTTCAAAGTGAAAAAAAGAAAAAAAAAAAACGGTTCTTCCTCTCCTGGAAGTGCTCTGATCATAGCTGGCTGTATGTGGATGGAGATCTGCACTGCCCAGTCATTGGCTTCTATTTTATAGTCATTATTCAAGTCAAACCAATTAGTTTGGATCCCCATTGACTTATATGGGGTTCAGGAACAAATCAGGCAAAGTCTGTCTCAAAACGAACTTTTAACTAAAGTCTGGCCAAACATTGTGAACCTGAAGATAAACTAGTCTGCTCTTCTCTACTCTCAAGTCGTCTATATTGAAATGTACGTTAGATCAATAAATTTATATCTTCATCTATAATCTGATGTTTTCTCGAGAAATTTCCATTTTTCTTATTTGTACATGAGATGTTCCAAGTTATAGACAAGATTCTGCTGAAGGAAAAGGAAGTTGACTGGTTGCAGGGCTCACTTGCAAAAACAATGTCACATGGAGCGAGACTTCTGACATCACTGGAGACAAGTGTAGGTTTTATTTTTATGGGCGCACACGTGGGGAATAAGAATGGGTTGTAGAAGTAGTAAGCAACCTCTTTCAGCTGCCATCTCTCAGGCACCTAATCTTGTAATATTGTTGCAATACTTCAGAGCTTTTAGGGCTGTAGTAAGTGTTTGAAAGACCTCCTTCACACCTCCCTGTCTTCAGTACTTGTAGTGTCGGTCTGTCAAACGTCCCGGAGATGTGCTCACATGTATACTAATTAAAATCAATAGGGATCTTGAAACCTCTGTGCTCTCACATAGACCTTGTGTCCATCTGAAACACCTGCTTGGTTATGTGAATCACAGAGCCAAGTCCGTTTTTTTCTTCTTCAGTAGCAGGGATCAAATATGCACATTGCACTGATAGCATCCGTGTGACACGTATTGGGAAAAAAATGGAAGAGAAATTAATAGTTTGTATAAAAGATGTTCATAGAGCGATAGCTATAGTGAGAGAGAAAGATTGTACAGCAATTTAGCAGATGTAATAACTAATTGAAGAAAACAAATTACCTAGGGTCTCCCCTAATTTTCATAACCAGCACAGGTAAAGCAGCAGCTGCATGCTGCTACCCTTAGCTGTCAGCTGTACCTTGGTTAGTTATGAAAAATAGAGGAGATCCCAATTTTTTTTTTTTTTTTTTTTTTTAAAGGAATGGGGTCTTTTAATAACCAATCAAGGTACAGCAGACAGCTGGGGACTGGTATTATAAGGCTGCGAAGGTCCATGGTTATTGGGCCCTCCCCAGCCTGAAAATAGCAGCCTGCAGCTGCCCCAGGAGTGGCATATCTATTGGGTGTGCCAATTTTGGTGCTGTACCTGGCTCTTCCCACTTGCCCTGGAGTAATAGTTCATGGGTTTGATGCCAACTGTGAATTGATAGCTGGCATTAAGCCCTGGTGTTAGTAATGGGTGGGTGTCTATCAGACACCTCATTACTAACCCAGTAGATGTAGAAAGAAAAAATGATTTCAAATAACACCCAGCAACTCGAGCCCTCATTTACCAATTTCTTAAAGTCTTGAAGTTGTAATCCACATGGAGCTTCCACGATGTTCTACAATAGTGAACTTTGAAAAACATAAAAAGAGAGAATTTGTAAAGAAATAAGAAAAAAACCCACCCTCATTCATTAACTTATTTTCCATCAAAATACCAAGCTGCTTTGCTGTAATCCGAATGGAGGTCCCACGACATTCCAAGCTGTTTCCATGGTGCCAGCTTGTGCCTGTAACATGACTGAGTGGAAGTCAGGCTGGTTTCAGACGTCCGTGTTTTAGGTACGTGTGACATCCATTTTTAACACTGATGTCACACGTACCTATGTTACCCTATTGTGTTTTCACACGGACCGTGTGGCCCCGATATTTCACACGGAGACGTGTCCGTTTTATCTCCGGCAGCACGGGTGTCACACGGACCACATACTGATGTGATCCGTGTGACATCAGTGTGACACATACCAGAGAAAACACGGGTTTTTAAATAAAAAGATTTTCTATATTTACCTCTCCCCGGCGATGCTGTCTCCATCTCTGCTGCCTCCCGCTCCTGATCCCCGCTCATTATATTCATTGATTATTCACTGCACTGAGGAGCTGGGAGCAGGGGCATCGCGGTGACAGCGCTGGAGACAGCACCGCCGAGGACAGCATTGCTGGGGACATCGCTTAGTGACAGGTGAGTATCCTGCCAGTAGTGTGTGTGCAGGAACGTCCAGGAGGTCGGATTTCCCAATGAACTCTGATGACCTTCTGATGACACCCCTGCAACAACTGCACTACATCGAGTGTCACGATGGTGACTTCCAGGGGTTCATGAGAGTTCATTGGGAACTCAGATGACCCCCTGGATGTCACTGCACAAACTGCTGTATACTCACCTGTCACCGGCGATGTCCCCAGCGGTGCTGTCCTCGGCGGTGCTGTACGGCGCTGTCCCCGCGATGCTCCGGCTTCCTCGGACGGTGAATAATCAATGAAAATAATGAGTGGGGGTCAGGAACGAGAGGCAGCAGAGCAGAAGACAGCATTGCTGGATACAGGTAAATATAGAACATCTTTTCACTGCAGAGACACGTGTTTTACCCGGTACGTGTCACAAGTATGCAAACACGGATGTCACACGTGTGACACACGTGTAACACATGTATGACATACATGTGACCATAACCATGCGTATGACTGGTACCTGATTAAACACGGACGTCTGAAACCAGCCTCAGATGTTGTGTTATAAGCCCTCAATACATCTCTGAGTGCCAGAATGTGATTGTCATAGAGATGCATTGAGTTGGGACCTCTGGTGCTCTCCATGAAACATCAGAGATGACAGCAGGTCATAAATCATGGGAGACCGATCGGAACACTGCTGAAAACAAATGAAGATGGTGGTAGGCAAGTATAAGAGAGGGCACTTTTACCTTAGGGCCTCAGCTCTACTTGGGCATAGCTTCCAAACAAAGAGCCTCATGGTCATAGCTTAAGGTCTCATATGGGTCACACTGGACCGGTTATGATTTTAACCCTCCAGTGTGGCCAAGAGACAGCACACTCCAAAAGCATATGAAAAAACAAGAGCACTAGGAGAACTGGTGCAAAAATAGAAAATTTATTTTTAATCTCAATACATAACAACAAGTAAGAAGGACATTTTCAAGCACAAATTGGGGGAATAAATACCTGGGTCCCATGGACCACAATAAAGAAGACTCTGTAATAGATCAGTATAATAGGGTTTAAGCTAAGAGTATCCACAGATAGTATAAATATAGGGAGTCAGGCAGGACATGAGGGGGTCATAGTATATGAAAACCCTTTAACAGGGGCTATATATAATAACAGGTCAGGGAATCAATATATTACCCTGCATAAGGCTATGTGCGCACGTTGCGTACTAGCCCTGCAGAAATTTCTGCAGCGATCTGAAGAGCACACATGCGCTTCAAATCGCTGCAGAAAATGTCCGTAGAGAAAAAAAAAAAGCCGATTCCATGCGCTCTGACTGCAGCTCCTCCCATAGACAGAGCGGGAGATGCAGGCAGAGCGCACGGAAGAAGTGACATGTCACTTCTTAGAACGCGCGCTTCGGGCAGCAGCCCGAAGCGCTGCGCTCTAATACGCCACGTGCGCACGGCTCCTGCATAATCTCCACAGATTATGCAGGGGACGCAGGACGCATGCAGTTACGCTGCGCTACAAAGCGCAGCATAACTGCATGTAATTACGCTACGTGCGCACATAGGTAAATGTCACTAGAACGCTTGCCTGCTCACGGTGGTGGTATAGGGGAGCCGGAAAGGAAAGGAAAACCTCCAGCAGAAGTCTGGGTCCCGTGGACCACAATCATAGAATTAGTAAAATCCAATACTGTGGATTAGTTCATAGAAAGAGGAGCCCTTAGGGTTGTTACCGAGTCAGATTAGGAAGATGTACATAAGGACTCCATAAAGCCCTAAGCGGGGTGGACCATATGTGGACTGCATGGAAGTTAGGTACAAGATAATAACTCCGGTCCGGCTCCCCTATACCACCACCGTGAGCAGTCAAGCGTTCTAGTGACATTTATACAGGGTAATATATTGATTCCCTAACCTTTTATTATATATAGCCCCTGTTAAAGGGTTTTTATATACTATGACCCCCTCATGTCCTGCCTGACTCCCTATATTTATACTATCTGTGGATACTCTTAGCTTAAGCCCTATTATACTGATCTATTACAGAGTCTTCTTTATTGTGGTCCATGGGACCCAGGTATTTATTCCCCCAATTTGTGCTTGAAAATGTCCTTCTTACTTGTTTTTATGTATTGAGATTGAACATAAATTTTCTATTTTTGCACCAGTACTCCTAGTTCTCTTGTTTTTTCATTGGGCATAGCTTCCGATGCAAGAGCATCGGAAACAATATGCTAATGACCCTCTGCTGCGAGCGTCAGCTGAGGGTCATGCGACTGTAATCTGATCTTGCAATCGGATCACAGCTGCGGAGAAGAGGGAGCACTTTCTCCAGTCTCCTCTGTGGATTACATGTGAGTGTAGAGCGATGTTTCACACGCACCCATAGACTCTGCTAAACACAGCATACTGTGATTAATTTCTCATGCTGATATAGTGTCGCGGGCGGAGGAGGGGACGCCGCGCTCTCCCTACTGCTCGGGTCCGGCGGCTGCTGCTGCCTGCCGCTGCTCGGTGGCTCGAGCGATGGGCCGGATCTCGGGGACTCGAGCGGCGCTCCTCGCCCGTGAGTGAAAGGGGGGTTTTTGGGTGTGGGGATTGTTTATTGTCCGTGACGCCACCCACGGTTGTGGTGATTTGTTGACACCACCGCTGCTCTGTATGGGGATCCCGGGAGTGGTGGTATGGAGCAGCTAGATGTTAGTCCTCCCCTCCGTGGGTAGGGGGTTGGTTGTCCCGGGGCCCAGTGATGAGGTGGGTGATGCAGGGCTTGGTGGGGTGCAGGGACGCGGGGGCAGCGCTGTGCCTTGCGGCACTGTGGTACTCACTCAGCCTGAGACGATGACACAGTTCTCGGTAAAACACACGGCTGGAAAGACGGTTCCCACGGACGGCTGCACTTGCTTTCCCCAGTAGGTGACGGTGACGGTCCCTTTTTCCTGCACCTAAGTTGATGATGGTTGCGATGGGTTCCCACCGGTAACCCGCTCCCCGGCTTGGATATGGGCCGGAGGAGCCCTACTTTGCCCGCAGGCGCTGGCCCTGAGAAACTGGTGCCCTGGCGGTGGCGGTGTCTCTCTGTAACGGTTGGACTGTTGCCTTCAATCGGGACTTGGTTGTTAGGAGACAGACGTCCCCTTCACTGACGGATTTGGCAAATTCTGGCGACTCCTAGCCTTGTCGGGATCCGAAAGGCCCCTGCCCTGGTGCTGACTGTTCTTCGTATACTGCTCCAGACCGCCGGGTCACCACCCATCCGCAGTCCTTCCAGCAACCTCCGAGCAGTCACCCCTGTGGACAATCACCGCCGTCTGCTGACCTTGCTGTCTCTCAGTCCGGGGCACACACCCGGACCAGCTTCAGACTTCCTTACTGTCACTTTTACTCCTTTACTCAAGTTCCTCTCCTTGGCTCCTCTGCCACTTCACTTCCTTCTACTTTCACTTCCCTCACTTAACTCTGTTCCTCACTCAAGCTCTGCCTGAGCTCAACTCTGTTCTGCCTGGTCTTCCCGCCTCCAGGGCTGTGAACTCCTCGGTGGGCGGAGCCAACCGCCTGGCCCACCCCCTGGTGTGAACACCAGCCCCTGGAGGAAGGCAACAAGGATTTTAGGTTAGCCTTGGTGTTCCTAACTGGGGTGTAGGGTGTGGTGGTGTTATGACCTGTGACCCCTGGCTTGCCCAGGGCGTCACAATAGCATGAGAAATCAATCGCAGATGGACACTGCCCGATAGTTTTGCACTAGTGCGAGTGCAGTCCGATGTTTTATCAGATTGCACTCGTCCCTGCAAAATGCAAGTGGAACCAAGCCCTTATGCACCATTCTAGCACTGAAATAAAAAAAAATGCTGGAGCAGTGCTTTAAAATAAACATAATTTATGCTGCCATAAAAAATGGCAATAAGGGTTTGTCATTATCTCACAAAAGATGTAATAAAAAAATGCTACCAATAAAAAGTACAACTTGTCCTCGAAAAAAAAGAAATAAGCCCTCATACAGGTGTGTGTGTGTGTGTGTGTGTGTGTGTGTGTGTGTGTGTGTGTGTGTGTGTGTGTGTATGTATGTATATATATATATATATATATATATACACTATATATAGTGTGTATATATATATATATATATATACATATATATATAGTGCAAACATAGCAAAACGTAAATAAGACTATAGATTTGGTGTCTCGCAGATCATTGACCCACAGAACAAGGTTAATACATCACTTATAACACAGTGAACAGTCAGTAAAAAAAAAATAAACTCTAACTGGGATGAAGATGTAAACTATCTGTCACAGATTTATTTAGTAAAAACACGGAGTAATAATTACTACATATGGGGTGCATTTTTTTAATACATGGTATAGTGCGTGTGAGAGTGTGTAAGATAGACCCTAAAAACACTTGAGAACCAGAGCTTCACAAAAAAAGATGCTTGAATAGTGCTGGCAATAAAATGGCAAAAAAAAAAAATAGTGATGCCGGGTTTTAAATTTGTTTCTTTATAACTAAATAAATAGTTAAAAAAAACAGCTTGGGGACCTCCTTATTTTTGACAAGCAGCAAAGGTAGAGTAGACAACTGGGGGCTAGTATTATCAGGCTACAAAGACCTATGGTTAATTAGACCTTGCCAGCCTAAAAATAGCAACCTAAAAATTGCAGCCCGCAGCTGCCCCAGACGTGGTGCATCCACTTTGCTTGGCTCTTCTGGATTGCCCTGGTTCGGTGGCAATTGGGGTAATATTTTTGGAGGCGATGTCAGCTTGACAGCATTGGACTGGTATCTATCAGAAATCCCCAATACTAAACAGTAAGTGTACTATTAATCTTCTTTTTTTTTTTTTTTCCCAGTGTGTGTGTGTCCAATGGATGCACCACTTTTGGGGTGACTAATGGCTGCTATTTTTATGCAAGGAGGGACCAAATAACCATGGCTCTTTCTAGCCTAATAATAACAGCCCCCAGCTGCCTGCTGATAATAGGGGGAACCCCACGTCATTTTTGTTTTAAAATATATTTCCTATCCACATTTGTTTGCAGGGCAATTGTCCTCCTCTTACACACATTTTGGTTCCTTTTGCAACCCCTGTCCCTTACTACGACAATTTTACAGCTATTTTACAGCACACAAATTCGGGTCCCCATTGACTTATATGGGGTCTAGCATCAAGTCCGGGTACCAAACTTAACTTTTAACTTATTCCAGCTGAACCCGAGCATCTAAGGGTCCGCTCATCCCTACAAATGATAGTACAGTTTAAGGTGAACTTTTACAATAGGGCTGATATGATGCCACATGGTAAGGCAAACATGTCCACCTGGAGAGGCAAATGAGTTTGCCGGTTACCATCTCAGTGTTACCTACAAATTAATGGGTTCATGAACGCTGCACTGTGTGACCCCAGCCTTATGATTACAAAGAATGGGCAATTTTTTCACATCTGATCAGTGTCACTTTAAGAGGTTATAACTCTGGAATGCTTCAACGGATCCCAGTGATTTTGAGATTAATTTTTTATGACGTATTGTACTTCATTACAGTGGTAAATTTAGGCTGATATTTCTTGCGGTTGTTTGTAAAAATAACTGAAATTTATAAAAAAAATGTTGAAAATGTCACAATTTTCAAACTTTGTGAATTTTTATGCCTTTAAACCAGAGAATTATGTCACACAAAATAGTTAATAACATTTCCCACATGTCTACTTTACATAAGCACAATCTTTGAAACATTTTTTTGTTAGGAAGTTAAAAGGGTTTAAAATTTATCAGCAATTTCTCATTTTTCCAACAAAATTTACAAAAACATTTTTTTCAGGGACTACATCACATTTGAAGTGATTTTGAGTGGCCTTGGTGACAATAAATACCTCAAAGTGACACTATTCTAAAACTGCACCCCATAAACTGCTCAAAACCACATCCAAGAAGTTTTATAACCCTTTAGGTTCTTCACAGGATATAAAGCAATGTGGAAAGAAAAAAATGAAAATTTAACTTTTTCCTCTTAGCTTCTCATACAGTTAGATCAGATCTGATACTTTGCACTGACAAGGGACAATCACACCGAAATTGAGTTCTGATGTGACATAAATCTCATGAAAAGGCTTGTTAAAGGATCACTTTTGACTTTTAGATTGCTACTTCCAATAGGTGGCATTAGAGTTTGTCTACTTCCTCCCTGAAGAGACAATTTGCCCTTTTTCCCACAAAAATGTTACTTTAACCCCAAAACGTTCATTTTCACAAGGATAACAGGAGAAAATGCACTGTATAATGTGTTGTGCAATTTCCTCTGAGTACGCTAATACCTCATATGTGGTGGAAGTCTACTGATTGGGCACATGGCAAGGCTTGGAAGGTAAGGAGCGTCATTTCACTTTTTGAATTAAAAATTGTCTGTACCCCTCAAGGAATTTATCTAGATGTTTGGTGAGCACCTTGAACCCCAGGTGCTTATTATAATATAATAACATTCAGCCGTGAAAATGAAAAAATACGTTTTTACCACAAAAATATTGCTTTAACCCCAAATCATAAATTTTTACAAGGGTAACAGGAAAAAATGCA
Organism: Anomaloglossus baeobatrachus; assembly: GCF_048569485.1. Lineage (NCBI taxonomy): Eukaryota > Metazoa > Chordata > Amphibia > Anura > Aromobatidae > Anomaloglossus > Anomaloglossus baeobatrachus. The sequence goes on from NC_134353.1 coordinate 332,299,744, forward strand.
CATTACAAGTTGTTGTTCAATTATTCCTGAATGCGATGATTGCCCAAATTGGGTGCAACTCTACTGTTTGGGCACATGGCAGAGCTCGGAAACGAGAAGCGCCATTTGACTTTTTGATTGCAAAATTGTCTGGAATCTTTAGCAAACGCCATGTTGCATTTGGAGAACCACTGAAGTGCTGAAACAGTGGCGCTCCTCTACAAGTGACCCCATTTTGGAACTTAGACCCATCAAGGAATTTATCTAGATGTTTGGTGAGCACCTTGAACTCCCAGGTGCATTACAGAATATTAGAAAGTTTAGTAGTGTGAGACTCATGTGGGATTAGTGGATGAGGGCAGGTGTATCTCGCCACGGTATCTGTCCTATGTGACCTAGCCTAGTCGGGATCACCTGGCTACTAATGGATTAATGGGAGGAAAAGGACTGTTGTAAAAGGAAGCTGGAAAGTTGGGGGAGGGTCTCCGTCTGGGAAAACAGAAAGCCTGTCTGTGTAGGAGACACTTGTGAGTGGGAGCATTGCTCGATGTTTGTATGGTTTAGTTGGAAGGGAAAAGCCCGAGAGTCTGTAGTTAGGATATCATCCTGTATAGTTAGCGCCGGACAGGCAAGGATTTATTTTGTTGGTGTTTTTTTTTTGTTTGTGCTTCACTGCAATAAATCTGACCAAGTGTCAGTTACACCTGGAATAATTTGACTGTCTGCCTGAGGTGAATACCAAACCTACGTGCCCTTTGAACCCAACAAAGGCGGTCCCTGAGCGTGTTATCACAGTAGTGAAAATATATATATTTTTTTTAACCATAACAATGTTGCTTTAACCCCAAATCTTTCATTTTCACAAGGGTAACAGGAGATAATGCACCTTACAATTTGTTGCACAATTTCACCTGAGTACACCAGTACACCAAATGTGGTTGAAAATTACTTTTCACAAAGGGAAGGAGGGCCATATTTGAGTTCAGATTTGGTTTTAATAGTTTGTGGGTGCCATGGCACATTGGCAAGGATTCATAGTGCTTTTCAAGAGCCTTTGTGCTATCCAGTATCATGGAAGCCCCCTATATTTTTGTTTACAGATGAGGGACCTGAGTGGGAACTGTGTTTTGTGGGTTGAGTTGAATGCTATTTGGTGGCAAATTTGGGGTACAAACTTTTTTGGATCAGTTAACATTTATCTTGTGCCATCTTCAAAATACGTGATTCAGGTGAAACCCCTGACTGATCCATTCACGAATGAGGCAGCAGAATTATTTGGACTCTGTTTGGTTCTGTTTCATGGTGTCCATCTTTTCAAAGATGAACAAAACTGTTGTTGACCTCACTTTTGTGAATGCCTAAAAGGACGAGGAAAAAGTTGGAGACTGCTGGACCACAGGCTAGACGGGAATTCAAAGTGAATACCGAAGTAGATCAAAAACACAACCATACACAATACAAACAAAGGTTGAATCTTATGATTCTTTTTTACAAAAGTTTAAAATAAGCAATAGATTTCGTTCAACATCACATTTGTGTCCCACTTGTTGATTCTTCACCATAACATTAAAATTTTCGTCTTTATGTTTGAAGCCTGAAATGTTGGAAAAGGTTGAAAAATTCAAGGGGGCCGAATACTTTCGCAAGGCACTGTGTATATATATATATATATATATATATATATATATATATATATATACATATATATATATATTCGTAGTGTGTGGGTTATACGGATGTAACAGACCTACGGGAAATGCTTAAGAGGCACCGAAATTTTAGAACAAAAATTCTAAGAACAACCGATAAGGTCAACAATAACAATTTTATTGATTAAACATAATGACCGCCAACCGTCAGTTTGACTAGAGAAAGAAGGCATCATATGTAATGTAAATACATTGAGATCAAACACAGGTGTTCTGCAAAAATATTAGGTAAAGTATAAATAGATACAGGAGAAAGAAAAATAAAGTATGGATTACAAAGGAAATGGAAAGTGCCAAGAAAAATGATGTAGATAATAAATGTCAGTGCAACTATATAATGACAGAAGGGCAGAAAAAAGCAGCACTCATAAAGGGGCACAAAAGATATAAAAAAGAATAACTAGCAGATAATATGCTGTAAATGTCAAAATAAGCAGCTATGGTATTACCATATGCTATTCAATAGAGCAGTATAGTAAAAACTTATACAGAAAGGCTGTATACGCTGAAAAAATAATAAAGCAGCTGTGGCCTCAGCATATATTGCTATATCAAAGATGAAGAATGCTGACAATGCTAACGCACAATGCTAATGTGGCATGAAAATGCACAGCGCATGGTATGAAAAGAGATCAGGTAGTTGTAGTGTCAGCATATGCCGCTGCAGTAAATCAGAAAGCAAGATAGTAAACAAAAAGTGAAAGGAACAACCCACTGAACATAACATAGAGGAGATTACATGGGCAGAGAGGACCTCTGCATACACGAGACGCCAACCTCGACACGGACGTTTCAGCGTCACCTTTGTCAGGGGTTGGGGTCATCATAGTGGTATCCAGTTTAAATAGTATGAAAAATCAATAGTGGTCCAATGGGAGTATAGAGATAAGTGCGCATGTGCATCATGTGTATTAGGATGGACATAAGTCAAGCACCAGAGGACCGCCCCTGTACCGCCCACAGTTGCGTCAGACACAGAGCGGTGATGACAGCTGAGGGGAGGGAAACAGAGGTGGAAATACCACCGGAGAACATGCACCAGTGGACCACCGCTGTTCCTCTCTCAACAACGTCAATCAAACAGTGGTGACGACAGCCGAGGGAGGGGAACGGAGGTGGAGATACCACCTAGAAGCATGCACCAGTGGACCGCCCCTGTGCCTCCCAGAGTAGCGTCCACCACGCTTCAACTAGGAAGCTTTTTTTTTCACAAGGGTTTCAGGAAAAAATGCACCATAAAATTTATTGTGCAATCTTTCATGAGTACGCTGATACCCCACATGTGGTGGAAATCAATTGTTTGGGCACATGGCGGGGCTCAGAAGGGAAGGAGCGCCATTTGAATTTTTTAAAGCAGAATTAGCTGGCATCATTAGCACATTAGCAGATGATTTGAAAACTAGATCCCCCCAAGGAACCTATGTAGATGTGTACTGAGCACTTTGAACCCCCAAGTGCTTCAGTGAATTTTAGAATGTTACTCCGTGAAAATATATCTATTTTTTTTTTACTACAAAAATGTTCTCTTAGTCTCTATTTTTTTCATTTTCACAAAGGCAACAGGATAAAATGGACCTTAAAATGTGTTGGGCAATTTCTTCTGAGTAGTCTGATACCCCACATGTGGGGGGAAAACCCCTGTTTGGGTGCATGGCAGAACTCGGAAGTAGAGTTGAGCGCGGTTCGTGGTTCTCCAGTTCGCGGTTCGAGTGATTTTGGGGGGTGTTCTAGATCGAACTAGAAATCGAGCTTTTTGCTAAAAGTTCGTTAGCTCGAGTTACATTCGAGAACGGTTCTATCAGCCAAAAGCCAAGCTAATTACTAGCTGGCTTTTCGCTGTAATAGTGTAAGTCACTCTGTGACTCACACTATTATGAAATTTCAGCGTATAGTGTGCGGGGACTGCGCATTCAGATCACTGCTGCTGGGATAATGGCGATCACCATTTTTTTTCCTTTTCTTCCTTCCCTAAGCGCGTGTGTAGTGGGGCGGGCCAGCATGCCAGCCAATCCCAGACACACACACAGCTAAGTGGACTTTTTGCCAGACAAGCAAGGGCATGTGTCATAGGATGTCCATGTCACATGTCCCTGCATTATAAAAACGGGTATCTGCCCGTCTGGACGCCATTACCTGCCTTCTGCGTATGGTTGTCAGTCACCGCTGGCGCAGCTCCTGTTGCCGGTCCTGCTGTGTACGCTCTACACACAGCGCTATACAGAATAGGGATAGAAGTTTCTTTCAGCCCTTTTAAGGGCTAATTACAGCAGGCTAAGAGCCACAGGTGACAGTCAGGTCCGTGGAAAGAGTTTTTAACAGCTACAGATAACAGCGTCTGTGTAGCTAAGCTCAGGGACTTCCTTGCTGCATTTCACCATTAGGAGGGATAGAAAGTGAGGCTTCCTTTCCTCTACACTGACCCACAACCCGGCCACTGTACCCTCCTGCCCTTTTTAGCAAAGCCATTTTAATTGCAGAGTGCTTCCAGTTAGTGCCATCCAAAGAGTGGCTACTGTCCTCCATTATTGTGGCACTTGTGCCAAGCAAGTCCCACCACCTCTGCATTCTCCCCTCCTGCACATTTTTGCAAAGCCACTTTAATTGAAAAGAGTGCTGCCAGTTAGTGGCATCCAAAAAGTGGCTGTTGGACTTCATTAGTGTCCCACTGGTGCCAAGCAATTTGCAGCACCTCTGCATTGCACCCTCAAGCTCATTGTTCCTAAGGCATTAGAATAGCAAACACTGAGGAAACTTAGTGGAATCCAAAAAGTGGCTGTTGGACTTCATTAGTGTCCCACTGGTGCCAAGCAATTTACAGCACCTCTGCTTTGCATCCTCCATCTCATTCTTCCTAAGCCATTAGAATAGCAAACACTGAGGAAACTTAGTGGCATCCAAAAAGTAGCTGTTGGACTTCATTAGTGTCCCACTGGTGCCAAGCAATTTACAGCACCTCTGCATTGCACCCTCAAGCTCATTGTTACTAAGCCATTAGAATAGCAAATACTGAGGAAACTTAGTGGCATCCAAAAAGTGGCTGTTGGACTTCATTAGTGTCCCACTGGTGCCAAGCAATTTACAGCACATCTGCATTGCACCCTCAAGCTCATTGTTACTAAGCCATTAGAATAGCAAACACTGAGGAAACTAAAGGTCCAGTCACACTAAGCAACTTACCAGCGATCCCAACAACGATAGGGATCGCTGGTAAGTTGCTAGGAGGTTGCTGGTGAGATGTCACACTGCGACGCTCCAGCGATCCCACCAGCAACCTGACCTGGCAGGGATCGCTGGAGCGTCGCTACACAAGTTGCTGGTGAGCTCACCAGCAACCAGTGACAAGCCCCCAGCGCCGTGTGGAAGATGCTGCGCTTGGTAACTAAGGTAAATATCGGGTAACCAACCCGATATTTACCTTGGTTACCACCGCACGGAGCTACACGTGCAGAGAGCAGGGAGCAGCGCACACTGAGCGCTGGCTCCCTGCTCTCCTAGTTACAGCACACATCGGGTTAATTACCCGATGTGTGCTGCAGCTAAATGTGCACAGAGCAGGGAGCAGCGCACAATGCTTAGCGCTGGCTCCTTGCTCTCCTAGTTACAGCACACATCGGGTTAATTAACCCGATGTGTGCTGCAGCTAAATGTGCACAGAGCAGGGAGCAGCGCACAATGCTTAGCGCTGGCTCCTTGCTCTCCTAGTTACAGCACACATCGGGTTAATTAACCCGATGTGTGCTGCAGCTACATGTGCACAGAGCAGGAGCCGGCACTGACAGTGAGAGCGGAGGAGGCTGGTAACAAAGGTAAATATCGGGTAACCAAGGACAGGGCTTCTTGGTTACCCGATGTTTACATTGGTTACCAGCCTCCGCAGAAGCCGGCTCCTGCTGCCTGCACATTTAGTTGTTGCTGTCTTGCTGTCACACACAGCGATCTGAGCTTCACAGCGGGACAGCAACAACTAAAAAATGGCCCAGGACATTCAGCAACAACCAACGACCTCACAGCAGGGGCCAGGTTGTTGCTGGATGTCACACACAGCAACATCGCTAGCAACGTCACAAAAGTTGTTCGTTAGCAGCGATGTTGCTAGCGATGTTGCTTAGTGTGACAGGGCCTTTAGTGGCATCCAAAAAGTAGCTGTTGGACTTCATTAGTGTCCCACTGGTGCCAAGCAATTTACAGCACCTCTGCATTGCACCCTCAAACTCATTGTTACTAAGCCATTAGAATAGCAAATACTGAGGAAACTTAGTGGCATCCAAAAAGTGGCTGTTGGACTTCATTAGTGTCCCACTGGTGCCAAGCAATTTACAGCACCTCTGCATTGTATCCTCAAGCTCATTGTTACTAAGCCATTAGAATAGCAAACACTGAGGAAATCTAGTGGCATGCAAAAAGTGGCTGTTGGACTTCATTAGTGTCCCACTGGTGCCAAGCAATTTACAGCACATCTGCATTGTACCCTCAAGCTCATTGTTACTAAGCCATTAGAATAGCAAACACTGAGGAAACTTAGTGGCATCCAAAAAGTGGCTGTTGGACTTCATTAGTGTCCCACTGGTGCCAAGCAATTTACAGCACCTCTGCCTTGCACCCTCAAGTTCATTGTTACTAAGCCATTAGAATAGCAAACACTGAGGAAGCTTAGTGGCATCCAAAAAGTGGCTGTTGTACTCCATTTCTGCCCCACTAGTGTCAAGCAATTTCCAGCACCTCTGCATTACACCCTCCTGCTCATTTTTAATTAGCTATAATAATAGCAAAAAATGCTGCAAGTTAGTGGCATCCAAAAAGTGTCTGTTGTACTCCATTTCTGCCCCACTGGTGTCAAGCAATTTCCAGCACCTCTGCATTACACCCTCCTGCTCATTTTTAATTAGCTATAATAATAGCAAAAAATGCTGCAAGTTAGTGGCATACAAAAAGTGGCTGTTGTACTCCATTTCTGCCCCACTGGTGGCAAGCAATTTCCAGCACCTCTGTATTACACCCTCCTGCTCATTTTTAATTAGCTATAATAATAGCAAAAAATGCTGCAAGTTAGTGGCATCCAATAAGTGGCTGTTGTACTCCATTTCTGCCCCACTGGTGGCAAGCAATTTCCAGCACCTCTGCATTACACCCTCTTGCTCATTTTGCTACGCTATTTTTATAGCAAACTCATGGAATTCCTTGCTGCATTTCATTAGAAGGGATAGAAAGTGAGGCTTCCTTTACTGTCCTGGTAACCACAGAACACGGCCACTGTACCCACCTGCCCACTTTTGCCACGCTATTTAATTTGCCCAAAGAGCTGACTCTTTTTCTGCCATCCTAAAATTGTCTGGAATACTAAGTTAGTGTTCCTTTGCTGCCAAGCAAGGTACAACACATTAACTGCAGGTAGTTCAGCCAATCTTTGACGAAGGTGCTGGCTTGGATATAATGTTTCCTTGATCCAATGGTGGTTCTCTCGATGTCTGACAGCTCAACAATACCATCTGTTTGCACTTACAAAACAAGTGATGACTTGCCAATGACACTCCCGCTTACGGGTAACGGGGTGGAAGTTCAGTGTGAAAAAGCATGTGTGACTGCTGTCCCCACAGTCACAGAGGATGAAGAGCACGCAGATGCACGTGATGGGGCAGGCGGTGGTTGCACAGCCCCGCTAGGCCGCATTGTAGCACAGTGAAATTCCCTTTGCGACTTATGCTTCATTTTAAGTCGTGTACAGGGTGGGCTCCCCAGTATGCAGCAAAACCACGCAACATGAAAAGCACTGTTTGCAGTTGGGTTCATAAATGATTGTTTCACTTTCCCAAAACAAACAATAAGAACCATGCATAAAATTGAAATAATAGAACAATCTATTCAGTTGCCTACTACTTGCTAAGCCCTCTGCGTAGCAGCAGTAATTGTGTGTTTGTGTGTGTGTGTGCGAACACAACTTACTAGTGGCGCATCACAAGAGCTTCCCAGTTATCTACCTAAACATACACAAAACACATGACCCACCCTGAATACTCTTGTTAGCTGAAGCCTCACAGATAATGCAGATGATAACAGTGTGAATGCAAACCACACAGCTCTGCAACACAGTCATGGAAATCTTGAAAAGCAACAGTCAATGCAAACATGTGTCGCTGTCCCTCTATGATTTAAACTGTACGTGACAATTTCACAGTGCAGACGCAGCAAGTCTGATTGTCTATATAGTCGTCCTACCCAGAACAGATATGTGTTTTGATAATAAAACAGTGTTGCGTGCACGCATTACTGTCTGGGCACAGCCTACCCTACCCAGGTACTGTGATGTCCATTTGCCATAAATACAGACTTTACGCTCCTATCATGGTAAACAGTATAGACAGCACCGTAAGAATGTTGGTCTGTGGCACAGGATGCTGCTCACTGGCGTTACGGTACTCCTCACCAAACTCCAAAATGACTTCCCTCACAATTGAACGAAGTGTTTCCGCGGTTGCTCCTTGCTGTAACACACACCTTTATCTTTTCATTCTGTTCATAGACAGCATCTCCAAGTCCACACCCGAAGATCGTTTTGCTATTGCTATAGTGACCAAACAGACAATAGCAGCTCCAAAAAAACAGCAGCCCCTTGTGTGTAGTCTGCAACAATGCATGCAATTAACGGCAAATAAGCATGTTGCATTGACAGTGGCAAAAGCTGAGCAATATATCCTCACGCTATCAATTCATATCCATGTGACACTTCATGGTGGTAGTACTCTAAGTTGAAATTTTTTGCCTTCTACTTAGAGATTGTTACAGATTACATGACTTGGGTGATCCTTTGCTATGTCCAAAAAATTCCCAGGCTAGGCAAGGCTTACAGCCCATGCGAACTGCATAGCCAACATGACTTATGCTCATAGGCAGAGTTGTGGCCGAGGATTCAGTTGTTGACTTGCTTCCAGTACTTTGTCTTTGTCCATGAAGACACAACGTAAACTAGTCGTCAGTAGCATCCTCCTCCACCTCCACTGCTGACGTCATCGATTGGCTCACTTTGGTTTGACAGTAAGTGGTGTCTCCAACCTCATCATCACCCTGTGTGTTTTCATTCCCCTCGTCCTGAGTTCTCTGTGACAACCTCTTCCTGCCCTGACCGAAAAGCAAAGTTGACGTTACAATCAGGTATCTGAGTCTCCTCATCATGTTACCCATTGTCTCCACCAGGATGATGTACGGTTTGGAAATGAGGGAGTACATTATGATCAACACCTTCTTCATCGGGGCCTGGATCCAACTCACAAACCTTCTGGCCATCTGTGCAGATCATTTCCCCTGTCTCCTGTAACTCGCTGCCTCAACACGTCAGATTATCTACTACACCTGCAAGCTTCAAACGGAACTTGAAAACTCATCTGTTCATAAATTACTATAACCATTAAATGACACCACCACGGTGCGGAGCTTCTGCCCAACCTACACCCCACCTACTGTCTACTCCACAAAATACTTTACAATGTAATCCCGCAAGGGCTGAGTCCTCTGCCCTCTGTACCAGTCTGTCTATTGTTACTTGTATATGTAACCACCTTGTCATGTACAGCACCATGGAATCAATGGTGCTCTATAAATAAATATTAATAATAATAATACTAATAATAAGAAGTTCTTTGTCTGTACTCACTGGAACTTTAGAGCAGACCTCTGATTCCCAGGCTACAGTGTGACTGAACGGCTCGGCAGACTCAACCATCTCTGTTACCCCTTATTCAGCAGTGCTGGTGGAAACTTGAGAGCAGTTATGAAGCAAGTGCGATTGGGTTTACACCACTGTGGAATGTAGTATTTGTGATATTGAACTTGAGGTGGAGGAAAGCCCACTTTATTGTGCACTTGACATCCATTGAAGCAGCTGCTGTTTTGGTGCCTCCTCTACTTTTGTTAACGATGGTCGTGTCTGTGAAAAAATGATCATATCAGATTATCTACGGGAAGAAGTATACCTGTTATTTTAGCTATTTGTTGTTACGAATTGGTGCCGCCGTAAATGCAAGCAACCTGCTGCGGTTCCAGTTGCGCCCAGGCGTCAGCTGCCATTTAGGGTTTTCCAGCTTGCCGCTTTCTCCACCACGTGTAAGTGTGGAGAGACGGCCAGTGCACATGTGTGTGCCGATTTACCCCAGCCGCAGCCTAACTCCAGTGTTTCGCCTACTGAGTATGCTCAGCCTGACTGTGTCATTCCTGAGGCAAAGTCTTCATTTTGGGCTACAGCGCATGCTCGTTTGGACTGTGCCTGAGTCATTCTGCGACCTGCGGCTCAACACACTTACACAGGGCCCTGGGGCTTGACTCACTCTTGAGAGGCCACTAAAACTAACTGCACCCAACATCAGCCCCAGGTGTCCCCTTACACTGCAGTGGCGGTCCCCACTGACCGCAATATCGAGAGTGGCGTCACGAAAATACATATAAAGAAGCAACCTAAGTGTGACCAGACTCTTCCTCCATGTGGAGTCCCTGAAGGTAATGCACCGACACAACACCTGTGGGGCTTCACACTTACTGCGAAAAGCCTCTTTGCACAGGTACTTGCACTCCGTGCCGGGTCTAAGTCCTGTGTTGTGCCTAGACAGCATGCTGAAGCGGATAGTCTTTTTTTCAGAAACTGTATTTCATGCTACTGAGCATGCTCAGGCACTTACTGCATCAGAGGCTAGGTCCGGTAATGAACTCCTTGGCCCTGCCCCTGATGTGGGGGGCCCATATAGACGACAGGGCATCAGGTGTCCTGACAATTTGGCCAGGCCACTCCCAACAGGCTTGCAGAGGCCCGCCCCTATGACTTGTCACCTCATTGTTGTTGGTCAGACGATGACTGTTGAGGTGTTTTGGTCGTGGCAGCCATGAGGTCATCATTCAAGTGGCGGTTCCAAATAGGACGCTAGTTATGCCACTCATGACGTGTCACTCTGCTTTTGTCTCCAGAGGTGCATTGTGGTCCACCCTAGTTTGGGGCGGACCCAGGTTAAAAAACGGGCTGGAGCCAACAAGAAGGTGCCCAGTCTTCTATTATGCAACGAAAGAGCACACCTCCATGTGTTGAACCCATTGCGGCTTTAGGCCAGAGGTAGGCAGGGATAGGGCATCGATGCAGGCCGCCACCACAGTTGGTAACGCAGAATGTTTAAGAACAGCTCCTGTCCTACCAGTCCTGCTAGTGCAGCCCAGTGGCATAAACAGGCCTGCTGCTGCTGATGCGCCTGCTGTCCACAGGTGTGTCCCCTACGCACACGGACAGCGTACCCAATGGCCCCTGTGTTGTTAACAGGGAGTTCCGGGGCTGGGTGGTCGTGTGGACCCTGTGACGCTAACAGGGCTCCCAGTCTCCAGATCCGAGTGGCGTCTAACTCGGTTAAGGCTACTATTTGTTTCAGAGTCAACCTGCTCTGTATCCTCCACCTAACCTTCCAGTTGCCAACCTCTCCTTTTACATCTGTGAGCACGGTGGACACCGAATGGCGATTGGGATATCTACCTTTCTCTTTCTTTTCTTCTTAATTTTTTTATATAGCGGTAACATAGTATATACCACCTTATCCAAATCTGCCAGTCCCACCATAACAGATGTTGTTTCTTCAGCAAATGTTAGGGGTACTTTGCACGCTGCGAAATCGCAGGCCAATGCTGCGATGCCGAGCGCGATAGTACCCGCCCCCGTCGCAGCAGCGATATCCTTGTGATAGCTGCCGTAGCGAACATTATCGCTACGGCAGCTTCACATGGACTCACCTGTCCTGCGACCGTCGCTCTGGCCGGCGACCCGCCTCCTTGTTAAGGGGGAGGGTCGTGCGGCGTCATAGCGACATCACATGCCAGGCGGCCAATCGGAGCGGAGGGGCGGAGATGAGTGGGATGTAAACATCCCGCCCATCTCCTTCTTTCCGCATATTCTACAGAAGCCGCAGTGACGCCGGTAGGAGATGTTCCTCGCTCCTGCGGCTTCACACACAGCGATGTGTGCTGCCGCAGGAGCGAGGAACAACATCGGACTGTCGCGTCAGCGTAATTATGGATTATGCCGACGCTGCAGCGATGATACGATTACGACGCTTTTGCGCTCGTTAATCGTATCATCGAGCCTTTACACACTACGATGTCGCATGCGATGCCGGAAGTGCGTCACTTTTAATTTGACCCCACCGACATCGCAGCTGCGATGTCGTAGTGTGCAAAGTACCCCTTACTGTTGCTTAACCACCAAACCCACGGACACAAACTTTTTTACACTTTCCAACACACCTGTTCCCCTTTCCACCAATATCTCTCCTTTTTCAACTCAGTTTGTATATGACCAAAAGTGCAACTCTGCAGGGACCCCACACTCAACGCCGTCTCAGCACAGCAGCCAGCCCTCGGTCCCTCAGATGTGGACAAGTAAAAGACCATTTCCTCCTATCCATGACAAAGCGTTGAGATTCACTCTGTGCACCACTGGTGTTTAGTGGAAAAGCAGATCTAAGATTGCGTAACACCTTCTGCTGATACTCCTGCATACGTGCGTCCCTTTCTATGGCAGGCGTTATTTCGCAAAATTTTGTGTTCTACCGGGGATCTAACAGTGTGGCAACCCAGTAGTCAGCATTACTTCGAATTCGTACAATCTGAGGGTCATGTTGTAGGTAGTGCAGCAAGAAGGCGCTCATGTGTCTTGTGCATCCAGGAGGACCAAGTCCTTGGTGTGTTGGTGGCGGAGAGGTGAGAATCGTGCCTCCTTCCTCTGCCCTCTCCCCCCAACCTCTAACAACCGAAATGTGACCAAGCTCTCAGTCATCTGCTGAGTCTTCCATGCCCATCGCCAGTTCGTCCTCCATTTCTTCCTGGGCTCCTGCACCTTCCTCAACAGTTTTGCTGATACTATGCGCCCTTGATAAACCCTCTCCCCCACCGTACCATGACTGCCGCCAAGTTGCCGCTGACCGTATGGACCTTGTAGATCTTGTTATCCCTTCCGCATATGACTCCTCCAGTACTTCCTCCCCTTCCTCTTGTACCAACACCTGACTCCGAATAATGCTTACAGTGTGCTGCATCATGTAGATGACCAAAATTGTCACGCTGAGAATGGCATCGACAGGGCTAAACATCTTCGTCGACATTTGTAAACTGTGTAGAACGGTGCATAGGTCCTTGATCTGACACCACTCCAGCAGCGTGATCTGCACCACCTCTGGATCAAGTTAGCCCAGGGTATACATCATAACGTATTTCAACAGGGCTCTGCGGTGCTGCCACAGACGCTGCAACATGTGCAGATTCCAATTCCTGCGTGTCGGAACATCGCATTTCAGGCGTTTAACCGCCAAACCTTAAGACTTCAGGAGCGATGAAAGTTGTTGAGCTGCTGGGTGCGAATGATGGAAGTGAGCACATAGTGAGCGTGCCCGCTGTACAAGGCCATGTAGGCTGGGATGTTGTTTTAAAAATTGCTGGAGAATCAGATTAAACACGTGAGCCATACAAGTCACGTGTGTCACATTGCCCTAACGAAGGCCCGCAGCCATGTTTGCATCATTGCCGCACACAGCTGTTAAGTCACCAACGGAGTCCGCTACGTCAATTTGTACTCCTGTCACAAGGTGACAACATGTTCCTTTCGTGCATAGTGCTGTTGATGGGAGAGGAGTCGACGCCAGCGGCGCAGGTGGAGGCAGCTAATGGTCACCCACTGGGCTGCGTTACCTTGACAGATGCAGAACCAATGGCTGAATGCAGGTGGTGGGTATCTCACAGATGAAGTACCATCATTCAGCTACAACCAATGGGAAGACACCACACCCTTTTTTAGGCCCCTCCTGTCTGCAGACCACTGCCAGACATAGCTATGAACCTCTGGTTACTGTTACCCCCAGTTCAGTTTTATGATTTTGTGTGCTTGTTACCTGACTACTTTTCCTGCTTGCTGTTTATGTACCTCGTTGGCCGACTCGCATTTCACCTCTGCTTGTTTTCTGATTAAGTCCTGTCCCTCCCATTCTGTTCCTCTTCCTCAATTAATGTTTTGACCCTGCATGACTACTATTCTCTGGAACTGCAGCCTTCCACAGGTATTGATCAACTTGGGCCCTGTGTCATTCAAAATCACTGTATAGGGGTTAAAGGGTTTCAGGGTTCTAGGGGTCCAGCTTGGTGAGTGGCTTCCCTCTAGCCTATCCTTTACAGCCCGTCTGAGTGTGTTGACCCAGGCAGGCGTTACACCGTGCCCTCTGCAGAAGGCCATGTAGGCTGGGATAGTGGTTTAAAAATTGCTGGACAACCAGGTTCAACACATGAGCCATACAAGGCACGTGTGTCACATTGCCCTGAAGAAGGGCCGCAGACTGTTTTGCATCATTGTCGCACCCGGCATTCATTGGCTGCTGGTTGAGTGGAGACAACCATTGATGAAACTCGGTCTCACTCTACAGAGCTAACCGTCCACAACTCCTCAGCGGTGTCTCACATTTCCCCTACATTTCAAAGTAAACATTTGACCGCCTGATGGCCTTGAGCTCTGCTGCCAGCATAGTAAGGAGGTGTGTGGGATTCCTTGGGCGCAGTTACAAGGAAGGGTGGCCTGACCACACAGGGTTTGGGCTGAGGTGCAGGACCAACACGAGGTTGATGAGGCAGAAGCAGTAGAGGAACGTGTACATACAGAGGAAGGATTGACACACAACTCATGGGGACGGAAAGACTTGTACAGCAGACCTGTCACGCTGTACTCTAAGATGTACAATAGCAGTACAGCGCAGTAATGTGGGACTGAGAGGATTCCTGAAACTGTCTGAGAAGATAGTTAGCTGGTAAACCACTAGGGGGCGTAAAAGTGGAGGAAACGTATGAGCAGGGAATTCCCTAGCAGAGGTAATACTAGTCAAGCCCACCAGATGGCAGTAGAATCGTCAGAAAGCCGTGTCACAACATGAGGTCTTGTAAGTACACAAGGGCAAAGTCTAAACGTAGTCAGAGGGAAGCAAATAGTCAGTAGCCGGGAAATCAGAGCCTAGCAGCGAGGGGGAATGGGAAGACAAGACAGAATTAAGGTAAACAGATAAGGAACGAACAGGGAGACAGCGGGAGAGACACTGATGGAAACAGACAACAGAGGAGGTTACCAGGTCAGGTGAACACGGAGGTCAGGAGGGGGCAGGGCAGACAACAGGTCACTCAAGAGCAGAACACAGCAGAGCCAAAAATATCACTGGCGAAGTCCAAGAGAAACAGTGCCCTAATAAAGCAGCCTGACCTCCAGAATGAGGCAGAAAGGATTAACCCCTAACGTGACCTGCATAAGAATTGAAACTAAAAAAAAGGCTCAGCTCCAGCTGAGCCAGGAGTCAATCATGACAAGACCCTTCTCCATCTCTCACCATAGTTACCCAGTGCCCAATGTAACGCCCCTGTTCATGCTTACTGTTCCAAGTATCTGTGGTGAAATGCAGCCTGTCACACACAGAGTTTCTCAAGGAATCGGTGATGTTGTGTGCGACCTGCTGTGGTAGCGCGGGCACCCCTTTCTTGGAGAAGCAGTGGCGAATGGCCATCGGCTCTTGGGGCACTGCAATGGGCATAAGGTCTCGAAAATCCTCGGTGACAAAAGGGTGTAAAGGCAGCCTTTCTGTAGCCAACAAGTTTGAGATGCTGAAACTAAACCTCTTAGGCATGTCATGCACTTCGAAAATCATGTAAAAAACAGCGAGGGGACTCCAACCACAGTCTCCCTCGTTGCCACTAATTGGGCCACACAACCCCCCCACTTGACTGGCATCAGTTGAACCCCCTTTTCAAAATGAAAAAGATGCTTTGCATGAAGCACTCTCAAAAATACGCGTGCCTTTCGCCTCCCCTGGCTGAGCCAGGGGAAGATAAGTCCTCTGAGAGCCATGACTTGTTCATCTTGGTTGTTTGAGAAACACAGCGAGGGAACTCCAGCCACAGTTGCCCTCGTTGCCAATAATTGGGCCACACAACCCCCCCACTTGATTGGCATCAGTTGACCCCCCTTTTCAAAATGAAAAAGATGCTTTGTATGAAGCACTCTCAAAAATACACGTGCCTTTCGCCTCCCCTGGCTGAGCCAGGGGAAGAAAAGTCCTCTAAGAGCCATGACTTGTTCATCTTGGTTGCTTGAGAAACACAGCGAGGGGACTCCAACCACAGTCTCCCTCGTTGCCACTAATTGGGCCACATAACCAGCCCACTTGACTGGCATCAGTTGACCCCCCTTTTCAAAATGAAAAAGATGCTTTGCATGAAGCACTCTCAAAAATACGCGTGCCTTTCGCCTCCCCTGGCTGAGCCAGGGGAAGAAAAGTCCTCTAAGAGCCATGACTTGTTCATCTTGGTTGTTTGAGAAACACAGCGAGGGGACTCCAACCACAGTCTCCCTCGTTGCCACTAATTGGGCCACACAACCCCCCCACTTGACTGGCATCAGTTGACCCCCCTTTTCAAAATGAAAAAGATGCTTTGCATGAAGCACTCTCAAAAATACGCGTGCCTTTCGCCTCCCCTGGCTGAGCCAGGGGAAGAAAAGTCCTCTGAGAGCCATGACTTATTCATCTTGGTTGTTTGAGAAACACAGCGAGGGGACTCCAACCACAGTCGCCCTCGTTGCCACTAATTGGGCCACACAACCGCCCCACTTGACTGGCATCAGTTGACCCCCCTTTTCAAAATGAAAAAGATGCTTTGCATGAAGCACTCTCAAAAATATGCGTGCCTTTCGCCTCCCCTGGCTGAGCCAGGGGAAGAAAAGTCCTCTGAGAGCCATGACTTGTTCATCTTGGTTGTTTGAGAAACACAGCGAGGGGACTCCAACCACAGTCTCCCTCGTTGCCACTAATTGGGCCACACAACCCCCCCACTTGATTGGCATCAGTTGACCCCCCTTTTCAAAATGAAAAAGATGCTTTGCATGAAGCACTCCCAAAATTACGCGTGCCTTTCGCCTCCCCTGGCTGAGCCAGGGGAAGAAAAGTCCTCTGAGAGCCATGACTTGTTCATCTTGGTTGTTTGAGAAACACAGCGAGGGGACTCCAACCACAGTCGCCCTCGTTGCCACTAATTGGGCCACACAACCCCCCCACTTGATTGGCATCAGTTGACCCCCCTTTTCAAAATGAAAAAGATGCTTTGCATGAAGCACTCTCAAAAATACGCATGCCTTTCGCCTCCTCTGGCTGAGCCAGGGGAAGAAAAGTCCTCTGAGAGCCATGACTTGTTCATCTTGGTTGTTTGAGAAACACAGCGAGGGGACTCCAACCACAGTCTCCCTTGTTGCCACTAATTGGGCCACACAACCTCCCCACTTGACTGGCATCAGTTGACCCCCCTTTTCAAAATGAAAAAGATGCTTTGCATGAAGCATTCTCAAAAATACGCGTGCCTTTCGCCTCCCCTGGCTGAGCCAGGGGAAGAAAAGTCCTCTGAGAGCCATGACTTGTTCATCTTGGTTGTTTGAGAAACACAGCGAGGGGACTCCAACCACAGTCTCCCTTGTTGCCACTAATTGGGCCACACAACCCCCCCACTTGACTGGCATCAGTTGACCCCCCTTTTCAAAATGAAAAAGATGCTTTGCATGAAGCACTCTCAAAAATACGCGTGCATTTCGCCTCCCCTGGCTGAGCCAGGGGAAGAAAAGTCCTCTGAGAGCCATGACTTGTTCATCTTGGTTGTTTGAGAAACATAGCGAGGGGACTCCAACCACAGTCTCCCTCGTTGCCACTAATTGGGCCACACAACCCCCCCACTTGACTGGCATCAGTTGACCCCCCTTTTCAAAATGAAAAAGATGCTTTGCATGAAGCACTCTCAAAAATACGCGTGCCTTTCGCCTCCCCTGGCTGAGCCAGGGGAAGAAAAGTCCTCTGAGAGTCATGACTTGTTCATCTTGGGGAACGATAGTATGTCCATATTGTCAGTGGACAAACGCGTGTGCTTATCTGTCAGCACACCCCCAGCAGCACTGAAGACAGGTTCCGAGAGAACGCTGGCTGCGGGACACGACAAGATCCCCAAGGCATACGTGGTGAGCTCAGGCAATTTATCCAGATTGGAAGCCTAAAATGAGCAGGGCTCAAGTTGCACAGTAATGGCATCGATGTTCCCTTGCATATTCTCATATATCTGTGTCTCCTCTTCTTTTTCCTTGTCAAGCTCTTTTGTTTTCGCATGAGTATATCTCCTTGTCACTTTTCCATGTGTTTGTGTTGTGTTGTGAGTTGTTTGTCACCTTTTGGACACCTTTGAGGGTGTTTTCTAGGTGTTTTTATGTGTTTGTGATTGCCTCCCATTGTTTCCTATGGGTTCGAGTGGTTCACGATTCTGTGAATCTATTTTCTTTGTTGTTCTTAGGTTAGAAAAAACCTAGAAAGAAAAAGAGAAAATAGAAAGGAAATTCAAATTTGGTAACATAAACAAGAAATATACTAAATGGACATCAGTAAAAAACAAAAAACAGTCCTGCCCAAATTAGAACACGGATGCCGATCTGTGATGGGCATCACAGATTGGCGGCTTCAGGACGAAGGGATGGATGGGGTGCAAAAAGCAATGTGACATGACGGACAAAAAAAAGTTCTGCCCAAAATTGAGCACGGATGCTGATGCATGTTGTGCATCACTGATCAGCACTCGACGGCTGCAGGACGCACACACGGATGAGGTGCAAAAAGTGACGGGGATATGGACAACAAAACAGAAAAAAAGTTCCTGCCCATAACTGAGCACGGACGCAGGTTGTTTGCCACTCGCAGGATATGCACAGACAGATAATCTGCAAAAAAGGACAGGGGATGAGGGACAAAAAAAAAATTATACTCTCAGGATCAAACGAGCAGTGGGAGGATCACTGACAAGAGTAGTTGCAGGAGGAAAAGCAGGCAGAAAGATGAACAGCTTATTACAGGAGGCAGCAGCAGGCAGTAAGAATGACGGCTCATCGAGGACCCAGGAAGAACCCAGCTATGGAGGTAGATGCGATCGAACCAATGAAGACCTCAGACGACTCGGTGGCAGCAGGTAGGGAATGTCGGAGGGGGAAAGCAGATGCCAAGGAGGGGACAGGGGAAGATAGATCGCAGATTGGTACGGGCGGGAGATAGAGGGACCGCAAATCGGTGGCGGGGGGTAAAGTTTGAAATAGAGAGATTGCAAGTCGGCCGCGGTGGGGGGGATAGAGAGATGAAGATCATTAGGAGGATAGCACAGGAGTACGCAGGGGCAGCAGGATGCAGGAGCAGTGATCGAACAGCAGCGATTGGTGTGGTACTACTTGTTCCAGCAAAGGCCCGGCATGCAGGTGGGGGCAGATAGAGAGCTGGGTGGGCACATACATTGCAGATCGGCAGGGGAGGCAGTACAAGAGCACGCAGGGGCAGCACGCAATACTTACAGTGGCAGCAGGATGCAGGAGCGGTGATCGGAAAGCGGTGTGGTACTACAAGTACCAGCAGGTGCACAGCGTAGACAAGCTGGGGGAGAGCTTCCCAGGCCAAAACAAAGCCTGGGGAGGGCGGTCACTGTCAGGTCAGACTGCCCCCCTGCACACTGATTGGAGTGATCAGCACGATCGCTCCAATCAGTGCTGTGGGGGGGAGGGAGGGGGCACCATGTTTGCTGGCCTCCAGCCTATGATACGGTGCTGCTGCAGCACATCATAGCTGGATGTCACCAGATCGCACTCTGTTTGGTGTATTTTTTTTAGCCGAAAACAGTGCGATCTCTATGATTGGTGGTTCAGATTTTAACAGCCAATCACAGTGATCGAGGATGGAAGGAAAAAAATGAAAATGTCACTTGTTTACACAAAAATGTTATTTTAGTCATAAAATGTTGATTTTTTTACAAGAGTATCAGTTAAAAAGCAGCATGAAATTTATTTTGCAATTTTTCTTGAGTATGCTGATACCTTATATGTGGTGGAAATCAATTTTTTGCATGCACGGCAGGGCTCAGAAGGGAAGGAGCACCATTTGAATTTTTGAAAGCAAAATTAACTGAAATGATTATCGGATGCAGCAAGAACACAGAAGAAAAAAGTCCCGCACCACCAAGCGTTACCTTGAAAAGGTGTCACACAGGAGTGAGTATCAGCTCAGGTACTCCGTGATGTCGACTCAGAGTTGCACGTCCGGTCGGATAAATAATTCTGTATAAAGTCCACAAAAGAGGTCAGACCGCACTCTCCGAAGTATACCAGATGAACTTCTTTATTTATTTAAAGGTGGAAAAAGCAGGAGAGGAGTTAGGTGTAGGCCCCCTCCAGGATGACGGCCATTTCGCGTCTAATTACGCTTCGACCGGTCCATATGGAGAGATGGAAACACCCCCTCTTAAAGAGGAGCACCTAATCCACATCACTGTCTTTAAAAACAATGAGGAGTGTACAAAAAACAGTGGTGATACACAAACAAAAATATAACATGTACCATGAAAAATAAAATAAAAAATAGATAAAAAATAAACCAAAAAATGGATACAGGGGTATGAGGATACATCACAAAAACACAGACAGATCATTTCTATCATTAAGTCACAGGTCTCTTTGTGCCTTAAATTTAATGATCAACTTCGCCTCAGTTTGTAACAGCAGTTTGTAGAGGTTACCACCCTGGGGAGGGAGATTAACCCTTTCAAGTCCTGCAAAACGTAATACATCTGGAATGCCATTATGGCTCTCGCGAATATGATCAATTAGGCGGGGAGAACCTCTACCAATGGTGATAGAATTATTATGTTCCTTAAATCGAACATATAAAGGTCTGATTGTTTTCCCAATGTAAAACCTGCCGCAAGGGCAGAAAATGATGTATAC
Source organism: Anomaloglossus baeobatrachus (assembly GCF_048569485.1). Classification (NCBI taxonomy): domain Eukaryota; kingdom Metazoa; phylum Chordata; class Amphibia; order Anura; family Aromobatidae; genus Anomaloglossus; species Anomaloglossus baeobatrachus. The sequence goes on from NC_134353.1 coordinate 332,320,252, forward strand.
GACAAATTTTGTTTTACACGAGATGAACTTTTTCACAGAATGAGAAAAAGGGCCAATCTCTAAAGGATTATTGGTGAGATGGAATTTGCAAAACCTGCAATTGCCGCAACGGAAATTGCCCGACGGACAACACTTGTCTAACCATTTCGAAGGACGACTAAAGGCTGCTTTACACATTACAATTTATCGTGCGATTGCATTTGCGATCGCACCCGCCCCCATCGTTTGTGCGGCACAGGCAATTTAATGCCCGTGTCGCACAATGTTGTAACCCCTCGCCACACATACTTACCTTCCAAACCACCTCGCTGTGGGTGGCGAACATCCTCTTCCTGAAGGGGGGGGACATTCGGCGTCACAGCGACGTCACACAGCGGCCGGCCAATCGAAGCGGAGGGGCGGAGATAAGCGGGACGTAAACATCCCGCCCACCTCCTTCCTTCCGCATTGCCGGCGGGTGCAGGTAAGCTGTGTTCATCGTTCCCGGGGTGTCACACGGTGCGATGTGTGCTGCCCCGGGTACGATGAACAACCGGATGTTCGATTTTTAGAAAATGAGTGACGTGTCAACGAGCAACGATAAGGTGAGTATTTTTGCTTGCTCGTAGCTGTCACACGCTACGATATGTCAAACGGCGCCGGATGTGCGTCACTTATGACGTGACCCCGACGATATATTGTTTGATATATCGTAGCGTGTAAATCCCGCTTAAGTCTGTTTCTCACCAATAAATCCTTCAAATTATTGCATCTGTGGTACATCACTAAAGGTTTCAATTGAGTCATTTCTTTTAAATCTCTCTTCAAAATATGCCAATTGTTGTACAAAACGTTCTTTATCCTAGTCTCGAGGGGACCAAACTTGGCCGGCTGTGAGTACCTAGAAAGGGCTTTCTTATAGGAGGTCTCTATGACATCATCAGAATAGCCTCTGTTTTTTAATCTAAATTTCAACTTAGACGCCTCCTCCAAAAATATTTTGTCATCGTTTTTAATTCTTCGTAACCTCAAAAACTGGCCAAATGGTAAAGCGGTTTTTGTATGTCTGGGATGGGCACTGTTAAAATGGAGTAAGGAATTGGAGGCAGTGGGTTTCCTAAAAAGCTTTGTCAAAACCGTCCCATCCTTTTTTTTTTTTAACCAAGATGTTTTTATTAAAGATTTTATACATTACATAAAACATACAATTCGGGGTCAACATAACCCCTACAGTCCCATCCCTCCCACCCCCCACTTGAGAAACCAAGAAGCAATAAACATATATTTGACCATTCCCCACATGTGATATATAGATGCCGCAGCTCTCCACAGAAAACCCCATGACCTATGGTATATTAAAGGATCTGGATCATCCATTTTCCTATCTCAGTAACCGTCATGCATGTCTTCTAGCCAGACACAGACAGGGAACGAATTCATGGTAGGAGGTTAATGTTCCCACAGTCGTACTGCCTTTCATCTATTTATATCATAATTTAAAATAAGCCCAATCGGAACCTAAATAGATCCCTAGATGCCAGTCCAGAGTCGTCTATCCACGGGGCCCAGATCTTTTCAAATTTGGCCATACAATTTCTTTTTAAATATATTCCCTTCTCCAGATTTACTATCCAGTTAACCTTGTTAACAAACTCTGATATGGTGGGCACCTGATCAGTAATCCAATATTGTGCTATTAATTTTCTTGCCATATATAGCATACGGGCAGCCGCCACTTTACCCTCTTCTTCCAACTTCAGATCTTCTATACATCCCAGGATACATACCAAGGGGGTAAGGCTCAGATCTGTGATATACACTCTGTTAACGATTGAGGTCACACTCCAAAGTGCCTCCAAACTAGGGCAGGACCACAGCATGTGGAGCATGGACGCTGAGTCCGCCCCACATCGTGGACAGGTGGGATCCGGTCTGGCACCTATGTCAAATAAAAATTTTGGAGTACGATAGATTCAATGAATTACATACAAGTGAGACAATCTGTAGGATTCCCCCAGGGACAGGGCGGGTGTTCATTCCAATATTTCCGCCCACTGATTGTCCTCAATAGGCCCTATCTCCTGCTCCCATCTCTGCTTAGAGTTTAGTGAATGATGTACTAATAACCTGTCCAGTACTTCACCGTACAATACTGATATCAAGCCTGATGAGCCTCCTGAATAAGCAATTCTTTGTATTATTCTATTACACTGAATTGTGTGGCCGACTATACCAGCCTCAGCACGATATGCATGTCTTAATTGGAGGTATTTATAGAATTCGCCATTCAAAAACCCAAACTCTGATTGTAGTGTGGAGAACTCTTTAAAATTGTCTCCATCCATTAGCTGTGTGAGTAGGACCAGCCCTCTCCCTCTCCAACCCCCAAACCCCTCCAGCTTATTTAAATTGGGTAGCCACGAAGTGTCCCAGATAGAGGTAAACTGCGTTGGCCCCTTAATGTCCTGTATATCTTTAATTTTAATCCACAGCTTATGTATCAACAGGAGAGTAGGCATAAATTCCGATGATGTATTAAATTTACCTGCTTCTAGGACCTCGTAGAGACTAGGTGACTTGAAATATTGCTGTAATAACACTCTTTGCGAGCTTCCCCCCCCCCGGGTCCTCCCACCCTCGGATGTGTTGCATCTGGGCGGCTGCAAAGTATGCCCATGGATTTGGTACTGAGAGTCCTCCATCGCATTTGTTCCTCTGTAGCGTTTCTAATTTAATTCTTGGACTACGCCTCCTCCAAATCAATTCCCTGAAGAGTGAGTTAACTTTATAGAAATATTTCTGGGGTATCCAATGTGGAGAATTATGCAGAACGTACAACAGCTGAGGCATCCAGATCATTTTCACCAGGTTCGCCCGTCCCACCACCGACAGAGGTAGCCGGGTCCATATGTCAACTTTATCCTTACATTTTTTAAGGATTGGGGACAAATTAAGTGTAGTGTAATCATTCACTCTGATGGTAACATTAATTCCCAAGTATTTAAACTGCGAGCAGATCTGCAGTCCTGAAGGAGTATATCTAGGGGTATCAGCCAAATTGTCCACAGGGAGTAATACAGACTTCCCCCAATTTATAGTTAACCCAGAGTAACTCCCAAACCTCTGAATCACCTCCATGGCCATTGGTAATGAGACCGATGCGTCTGACAAAAAAAGGAGAGTATCATCCGCATATAGAGTCACTTTTTCCTCTCTATCCCCCCTTCTAAAGCCCGCTATATTTGGGTGTTTGCGCAGGATCTCGGCCATCGGCTCTATAGCCATTGCAAACAGGAGGGGTGAGAGAGGGCACCCATGGCGAGTGCCCCTGGTCAGATTAAATGTTGAAGTGAGCCTACCACTAACCCGGATTCTAGCAGTAGGCCTGTCATATAATAATTTCACCCAGGAGATAAAATCCTCACCTAACCCAAACTTACGGAGGACTGCCCACAGGAAATTCCATTCAATGGAGTCGAATGCTTTAGCAGCGTCTAGGGAACAGATAACTCCCCAGGATTATCTACTGGGAGTTGTAGGTTGAGGTGAAGGCGCCTGATGTTAACCGCTGTGGATCTAGAGGGCATAAAGCCAGACTGGTCAGAATGAATCAGAGAGGAAATCACCTTGTTCAATCTAGATGCCAATACCTTAGCTATAATTTTAATATCAGTGGTAAGGAGAGATATCGGTCTATATGAGTCAGGAAGTAAGGGGTCCTTTCCTGGTTTAAGTATGACTACCACAATTGCCTCCTGCATTGATGGAGGAAGGCGGCCCATTTTGACCGCTCCTTGGAACGTTTCCAAGAGCTGCGGTAATAGGATGTCTCCAAATTTTTTGTATATTTCTATGGGAAGACCATCCGATCCCGGGGACTCTCCACTAGACATGGAAGTCACCGCCAGCTGCAGTTCCTCCAATTGCAGTGGGCCATTAAGGTAGCCCCGATCCGACTCAGTTAGCCTAGGAAGAGGTATGTCCTCCAGATATGAGTCAATCTGTTCCTCATTAAAACTTAACCTGGAAGTATATAGTTGCTGGTAAAAATCAGCAAAAACCTGCAATATCCTCTTTGATTCATTAACCACAGCCCCCGTGGAGTCCCTTACCGCTCCAACAAAGGAATTTCCCTGCTGTGCCCTAGCTATCACAGCCAATAAATGTCCTGCCTTTTCCCCCTCTTCAAAAAATTTGTGCTGCGAGAACATCAGTCTATTCTTGGCCTTTTCCCTGAGGTGAATGTCATATGACTTCTGGGCCTCATTCCACTCCAGCATATTCTGAGTGGTTGCCGACTCTATGTACTGGCGTTCCGTAGACTGGACCCTGTCCTGGAGAAATATCCCAAACTGACGTGATCGAGTCTTAGATCTACTAATCCCCTGTATTAATGCCCCTCTTAAACAGGCCTTCATGGCATCCCATATAACATTTTGAGAAATATCTTCTTGTACATTTTCTTTAAAGTAATGGTTTAAAGTGATAGCAATAGTGTCAGTCTCAATAATTTGCAGCCAAAAGGGGTTCAGAGACCAGGTAATCAGAATCTTATCAGGCTCAGGAACAAGCCGGAGACAAGTCACCATGGGCGAATGATCCGATATGGCTCTCGGAAGGTAACATACCGACTCCACTAATGGCAACACTCCCGAGGACCCCAGCGTCATGTCTATTCTGGATAGGGATTGATGTGACTTAGAATAGCAGGAGAATTGGCGAACCCCCGGGTGCCCCACCCTCCACACATCCGTCAGCGCCAAATCTTTTAAGGTCTCGCCAAAGCCGGAAATAGGTGATGTCATCAGGGAAGGGTCATTGTTAAATTTATCCCAATACGGGTGAATAGTATTGTTAAAATCCCCCATGCATAGCACCTGTACACCCGAATTCTCCTGCATAGCCTCCGCCACCATCTTAATGACCCCATTGTTATAAGGTGGAGGGATGTAAACCCCTATTAGCAATAACTCTTTGTTCAGAATTTTACACCGAACCCAGAGAAAACTCCCCTCTCTGTCTACCTTGGATGTAATGGGCTCAAATGGTATGGCTCTATGCACCAATAGGCTGACCCCCCTGGAATAGGATGAAAAAGTAGAATGATAACTATAACTAATCCATGATCTATTCAGATATGTTATTTTTTCCTCATCTAAGTGGGTTTCCTGTAGACAGACTATCGCAGGGAAATGATCCCTGACAAAATCCATAACAGCCGCCCTTTTTGTGGGATCCCCCAAACCGCGGACATTCCACGTTAAGATATTAACCTTCCCCACCATACCAGACAAATAAAAGCATTTTGCTTCCAATCCTCCCCCATTGACATCATACACTTATGATCTCCCACCTGTAGGACCGTAGAGGGTAAAGTCCTGTAAAGAACCACAACATCAGCAACACCATACCTTTCTGGTTTCCCATAAAACCCAAAAGAATAAACATCTTCAAAAACATTAAGGCCAAACAACAGCCTAACAATCATGACCACTAACAAGACGACAGTAGGGTCTGTCAAAAATACTCCTCTCCAGTAGGAGCACAGACCAAAAGAAAAACTACTGTCCAAAACCACTATTCCTACCCTTTGGGGAATGTGTACAACTCAGAGGACTCTTTTAGTCCATGGCAAGCTCCTTTCAATACTTTGCCTACTTTTTGCCTATAGTGCTGTGGAGCAACCTCCCCCCACAGCACATCACAACCCCTCCCCCCCTCAACAATGTCTGGATGAATATTCCGTGGAGCGCGAGGAGAAAGAGAGAGAAAGAAGAAAAGAAGACAACAGAGCAATGAAGAAGGGAGATAGAGGGTGAAGGAGGGAAAGGGAGAAGCGAAGGAGAACAGTCAATGAAACTCGTGGACCAAAGAGAGTCCCGGGGGACATACCTGTATTCAGCAATGTAATATAACCATAACAAACTTCCCCCTTTACTGTTCATAAAACTGCATTTTTATCCCCTCCACCACTCCCCCCCACCCGAATCCCCCACAATATATTCTCTCCGCATCCCAAATATAGAGTTATAAAGGAGAGGGTGAAAAGAGAAGAGAGAGAAGAAAGAAGAAAAAAAAAAAAAAAGGGGGGAGGGGGGGAAGGGAGAGAGGGGAAACCCTACCCACAGAGGGGAAGCCAAAGGAAGCCCGTGGACCATAGGCAGCCCCGGGAGACAAACTTTGAATTTAGAAGTACAGTATAACCAGTCCTTCATGTAAAGTTATCACCCGAGTATAGTTGTCAACATGGAGGAGAAGTCCGCTTCATTCAGGATGTGGGCTCCGTCGCTTCCTTAAATCGCGGATGGTTTTCTCATGTTGATCCAACCAGCTCTGTGCGTCCTTTGGTGTTTCAAAAAAATGTGTAGAATTCATAGCCACCACTCGGAGTCGTGCCGGATACAGCATCGAATAGGGTATATCCAGCTGGCGTAGTCGTCTTTTAATGTCCAGAAACTGTGCCCTCTTTTTTTGGACCTCTGCCGAGTAATCAGGGAAAAGCGACACTTTCTGACCATTTATAGAGAGGTTTGGGATATTTCTTGCTGCTCTTAGAATGTTATCTCTATCTCTGTAGTGCAGGATCTTCATAAGCACCATACGTGGAGGGGCCCCTGGTGGGAGGGGTCTGGTTGGGACCCTATGAGCCCGCTCAATAGCAAATAACCGAGTCAATGTGTCCTTTCCAAAAGTCTGTATAATCCAATCTTCAAAATATTCAGCAGGTCTTGTTCCCTCCGCTTTCTCCGGCACTCCCACTAGACGGATGTTACTTCTGCGCAGGCGGTTTTCCAGATCATCTTATTTAGCCTGGATGGCATCAATATTTCTGCCATACACCTGCATCTTCTGCGACATGGGCCACAATACGTCATCCATTTCGCTCACTCTCTCCTCCAGGGCTGTGGTTTTCTCAGCCTGTTGATTCATATCCTTTCTCACACCAGCCAAGTCCCTAGTGAGACAGCCCACCTGGAATGTGAGGTTATTGAGAGTAGTTATGCAGACTCCTATAGCCGCCATAATATCAGACAAAGTGGGTTATTTTTGGATATCTGCACTTTCCTGGGCCAAGGAGTTTAAGTGCGGGGATTTTTGCTGCAGTCCATCTGTAAGCTGCGATGGGGAAGGTGGAGTCAGGTTCTCCTCTCCATTCTCCATTATGACTTGTGGGTACTGCAATTCCTGGGCTTTCTCCTGCTGCTTAGCTTGGGGTGACCCAGACGCTGTCCCTTTAGTACCAGTGTCCGGACCTGGGGGGCTGTGTCTGGCAAACTGAGCCAGGCGTCCTGCAGCAGTTGTTCTCTGCTGTGCTGCAGATCTGCCTCCCCTTCCCGCCACTCCTGCACCTGTGGCGCCATCTTCAGTGGCCTTCCCCACGCTTCTGGGTCGCCCCATCTCAGGTCCTCTCTCCCCCACACCAGCTGTGTGCTCCCAGGAGATCCCCTTTGCAGCCCCTCACTCACCGCCGCTGGCTCCGGGACACTCTCTCCTCCACAGCACAGGGAAAGAATGAATCTGGAGAGCACTAAGACCCAGGGATACCTCGCCTGCAGATCAGCAGTTACCAGGCTGGCTTCTCCCCGCCGGCAACCTATCTCCTCCCGACTGCTGGTGAGATAATGCAGTGGAGCTCCGGGTCCTGCAGCAGGTAGGTGTGTGTCTCGTTCCTCCCGCCGAGTATGCTCCATGCTTCTCTGTCTGCACGGTGTGCACAAGATGGCTGCTGCTGCCTGCACACCTAGCAGGGCTCCAGCGTCTGTCACTGCTCCTGGCTTCCCTGACAGCTGCACCGCACCTCCAAGAGCTCCGCTTCTTGTGCTCCTCTCTAGGGGCCCCCAGGGGTACAATCACAGCACTCTCCACCGATATATCACCAGGATTTAGGTTCAGGATATCGGAGCTCGCCCCAGCCACGTCCTCCTAGCTCCAGACCATAGCCACGCCCCAAAACCGTCCCATCCTTAATTGTGATGTCAACATCCAAAAAATTTAGAGAGTCACCCACTAAGGGAGAGGTGAACGACATATTCATTGTGTTAGTAGTGTTAAGGTGGGCAACAAATTCAGAAAAAACTCCGCCGAGCTGTCCCACACGATAAATATGTCGTCCACATATCTCAAGTAATGTTTGATGTATTTAAGAAAAGGATTCAGGTACGAAAAAATGTAGCGACTCTCAAAAATGCCATATAAGATGTTAGCTAAAGCACGTGCTATGGGGGTACCCCCGCACTGTAAATACCATCTGTCCAAGAATAAAAAAGCATTTTTGGTCAAAATGAAACCCAAAGCCTCCTCCACAAAGCAGCAAAACTGATCACTCTTTCCACTTTTTATAAGTACCTCTTTCACCGCTTCAATACCTTGCCTCTGGGGAATGCGGATATAAAGGCTTTCGACATCAATCGATGTTAACTTAAAACCCTCCTTCCAGGTAATGCCCTTTAACAAGGATATGAATTCCCCACTATCTTTGACATAAGATGGTATACTAGTCAAGACAGGGCGCAGAAGCCAATCTACATAGTGGGACAATGGCTCTGTGAGAGAGCCTATGCCCGCCACTATGGAAAATGGCTCTGTGAGAGAGCCTATGCCCACCACTATGGAGAATGGCTCTGTGAGAGAGCCTATGCCCGCCACTATGGGGCGGTCCGGGGGATTTTCTTTGCTCTTGTGTATTTTAGGAATAAAATACCAATAGGGCTTGGTGGGGAACATGGGAAAGAGCTTGTCAGCCTGACTGCGAGATAATATGTCCAAACTCACATATTTATCTAAAAAACGTTTAAGTTGTTTTATGAAGAGGGGTGTAGGATCCGAGGAAAGTAATGTATAGGTGGCTGTATCTGATAACTGTCTGTTTGCTTCCTGGATATAATAGTCGCGTGTTAGGAGGACAACATTTGCTTCTTTATCCGCCTCACGGAAAATGGTGTCCTCCCAATTACGCATAGTGCGAACAGCTGTCAACTCACCCTCACTCAGATTGTGAGGGAATTCAGGATAAATCAGGGCTTCGATATCCTTCAGGACGGTACCCTGAAAAAGATCGATTAAGTTGCCCTGCACAGTGGGCGGACAAAAATCAGATTTTATTCTCTTTGTGAACATTGGGGCTTTATTGGAAACAGAAGCAGGATCACCTTCATAACCCATGTTTTGTTCAGTTAAACTAAGTAGAAGGCTGGATTCCTGTTGTAAGTTGAAGTCGAAAGCTCCAGTACAGTCAAAGGACCTAATACTAACTTCACAGGGTTGTTGCCCCTCAAGAATAGGGCCAGTAATGTTTGGCATAGAGTGGAAATGCTTGTACAGATGTATTTTTCTAATGGCTTTAAAAAGGTTTATTTTGAAGTCCACAAAGTTGAACTTATCAGGGATGCAAAATTTTAACCCTTTTGACAAAACGGATATCATATCAGAGGATAAAATATGGTTAGACAAATTGATGACAGTGAAGGGAGAAATCTCTGGGCTACAAGAAGGATTCAATTCTTCCAAGAAACAAACTGCCTTTTGCGCCCTCCAGCTCTTTTGCCTTTTCCTGCCCCCCCGTCTGATACGTTTCCTAAGGCCTAAAACACACTTCCGCAAAAAAAACGTCCGTGTGACACGGTCCATTTTTCGGGTCCGTGTTCCGTTTTTTGGGGGCGTTTCTCCGGAATATGGCATCCGTGTGATGGCGTATGCGAGCCGTGTGTATGTGTAAAATGTCCGTGTTTGTGTGTAAAATGCCCGTGTATGTGTACGTGGAATGTCCGTGTGGAATGTCCGTTTGTGTGTTGCACAATGTTGTTGATACATGTCGGCTGACAGCAGACAGAGTTGCGCGATGAGAATGAACTCGGGTGAACTTCACCCGACTTCATTGTCATGCCGCGGCTCTGTCTGTGTGCTGCGTACTGATTAGCGGTCACCTGTGAAGGATTCACCAGTGACCGCTAATCCCCCGAGTGACTGAAGTTAGCAGCCCTCTCTCATACTTACCATTCCCTGATCACCAGCGCGGCAAGGAACAGCTGTGCAGAGAATACACGGCAACAATTACTTTGAATATGCCGTCCACTCATTAATCAATCTCGTATTTCCTGCTTTCCCCACCCACCGGCGCCTATGATTGGTTGCAGTCAGACACGCCCCCCACGCTGAGTGACAGCTGTCTCACTGCACCCAATCACAGCAGCCGGTGGGCGTGTCTATTCTGTGAAAATGAAGGAAAGCGATCCAGCTGAGTGACCAGGTGATTTATTCAGTGCAGTACAGACATGGCATAGTCGTGGTTAACGCGTTTCTGGCTTAACGCCCTTAATCATAACCATAATAATAAGGTTATGATTAAGGGCGTTAAGCCAGAAACGCGTTAACCACGACTATGCCATGTCTGTACTGCACTGAATAAATCACCTGGTCACTCAGCTGGATCGCTTTCCTTCACTTTCTCATTGCTGCGGCCAGGGCAGGGCCGGATCTGTGTCTGAGGTGCGGTGAGGTCAGACGTGGGTGAGCTGGATTCCATTACAAGTGTCTATACTGTGCAGTAAAATAAATAAATAAATAATTAAAAAAAACAGCGTGCGGTCCTCCCCATTTTAATACCAGCCAGATAAAGCCATACGGCTGAAGGCTGGTATTCTCAGGATGGGGAGCCCCCCAGCCTAACAATAACAGTCAGCAGCCGCCCAGAATTGCCGCATACATTATATGCGACAATTCTGGGACTGTACCCGGCTCTTCCCGATTTGCCCTGGTGCGTTGGCAAATTGGGGTAATAAGGAGTTATTGGCAGCTCATAGCTGCCAATAAATCCTAGATTAATCATGTCAGGCGTCTCCACGAGATATCTTCCATGATTAATCTGTAAATTACAGTAAATAAACACACATACCCGAACAAAAAAAAAAAAGGATTTTTTCGGGTGTGTGTGTTTATTTATTGTAATTTACAGATTAATCATGGAAGGTATCTCATGGAGACGCCTGACATGATTAATCTAGGACTTATTGGCAGCTATGGGCTGCCAATAACTCCTTATTACCCCGATTTGCCAACGCACCAGGGCAAATCGGGAAGAGCCGGGTACAGTCCCAGAACTGTCGCATATAATGCGGCAATTCTGGGCGGCTGCTGACTGTTATTGTTAGGCTGGGGGGCTCCCCATAACGTGGGGCTCCCCATCCTGAGAATACCAGCCTTCAGCCGTATGGCTTTATCTGGCTGGTATTAAAATGGGGGGGGGGACCGCACGCCGATTTTTTAAATTATTTATTTATTTAATTTACTGCACAGTATAGACACGCCCACCGGCTGCTGTGATTGGGTGCAGTGAGACAGCTGTCACTCAGCGTGGGGGGCGTGTCTGACTGCAACCAATCATAGGCGCCGGTGGGTGGGGAAAGCAGGGAATACGAGATTGATTAATGAGCGGCCGGCATTTTCAAAGTTATTGTTGCCGCGCATTCTCTGCACAGCTGTTCCTCGCCGCGCTGGTGATCGGGGAGCGGTATGAGCCGGGGGAAGAAAAAAACCGAGTGCCAATGTAAGTATGACTGAGAACAGCATGAAAAAAGGTAAGTAGACTGAATTTAATTTAAAAAAAAGAAAAAATGAGATCGCTAGTGTAAAAACGCACACGCACGAAACGTGCTGAACACGGACATACTCCGTGAGCGGTCCGTGCAGGCACGGACCCATAGACTTTAGCGGGTCCGTGCCTGCGTGATGCTGGCCAAAAACGGACATGTTGTCAGTGTAGAAAAGCGCACACACGTACTTATCACACGGACACACGTTCCGTGTGATTTTACTTGTGTGTGCCATCTACCTTTGAATAACATGGGTCTCCGTGTGTACGTGTCTCCGGTACGTGCAAATACGTACCGCACACGTACAAATTAAATGGATGTGTGTTGCGGGTCTAAAGGGTAGCAGGTTGGTTGTTGGTCATAATGCTAGTAGAGGGAACAGGATTCACGTCCTTCGAGCCGCTGGACTCAGAATCTGTTGTCCAGTTAACTCTATTCGCAAACCCTGATCGTTTGGTTTTAATATAAGACTTTTGTCTGTAAGTATTGGATTAGTCTTTAAACCAGCAGAAAATTTATTTCGTGTCATAACATCTCTTGTCCCTCAAGAATTTCTCTCTTTTTTTATTCTTAATACCATTATCAATTGTTTATCAAGTTTCTGTGTATGTTAACTGTGGCGCCCTGGACAAGCCAGGGGCCACAGAGCACAACACCTACACACCCCACACTCCCAGCAGGCACACTGAAGACAGACAAAAACCCTTGTTGCCTTCCTCCAGGGGCTGATGATCACACCAGGGGGTGGGCCAGGCAGTTGGTCCCGCCCACCGAGGAGTTCACAGTCCTGGAGGCGGGAAAAGAGCTCAGATTAGTTTGAGAGGAGTTGAGGAGTAGACAGAGATTAGTTTGGACAGTGAAAGTGGAAGGAGGAAAGTGTGGTAGTGGAGCAACTGACTGACAGCGTCCGGGTGTGTGGCCCGGGCGAGACAGCAAGGTTGGCAGACGGTGGGGACTGTCTGCAGGAGAGGCCGATCGGAGTTACCGTGAGGACCGTGGACGGGCGGTGGCTCGGCGGTACCGGACCGGTACACAAAGAGAAGCCAGCCCCATCTGGCAGGGGCTTTCGGACCCCGTCAAGGCTAGGAGTCGCCGTGAATTTGCCGAATCCGTTAGTGAAGGGGACCTCCTGGGTTTCCAAACAGCTAAGTCCCGACAGAAGTCAACAGTCCAACCAAAAGAGGGAGACACCGCCACCGCCAAGGCAACCGTTTCTCAGGGCCAGAGCCTGCGGGCAAGAAGGGGCTCCTCCAGCCCATATCCAAGCTGGGGAGCGGGTTACCGGTGGGAACCCATCGGAACCAACAACCGTACACAGGTGCAGGGAAAGGCAGTCACCATCAACCTGCCGGGAGAAACAACACCGCGGCCGTCTGTGGGACCCGTCCATCCAGCCGAGTGTTTTACCGAGAACTGTGTCTTCATCATTGGGCTGAGTGAGTACCACCGTGCTGTACGGCACAGCGCTGCCCCTGCGACCTTGCACCTCACCAGGCCCCGTAACCCGCCTGCCATCCACCCCTACCCCATCACCGGGCCCCGGGACAACCAACCCCCTACCCACGGAGGGGAGAACTAACAACAAAGCTGCTCCCCGTCACCGCTCCCGGGATCCCCGTACAGAGCAGCGGTGGTGTCACCAAAATCACCACAACCGTGGGTGGCGTCACGGACAATAAATCCCCACAATCAACCCCCCTTTTCACTCACGGGCGAGGAGCGCCGCTCGAGTCCCCGGGATCCGGCCCACCGCTCGAGCCACCACCGAGCAGCAGCAGCAGCGGCCGGACCCGAGCAGTGGGAGAGCGCAGCGTCCCCTCCTCTGTCCGCGACAACTTGGCGTCACGAACAGGATCCTACCGTTCTACCGACTGGTGGAAGTGCGCCTTGTGGGACCGCCGGAGGTGTCCGGCCAGAAAATTTGAAAAGCCGCCATCTTGGGCGCGAAGAATTCCCGCTCGAGCGTCTCCTCGAGTAGTGGAGGCGCGAAGGCCAAAACCCCGCCCCGATAGAGGAGGAGCCGGAAAAGAAACTAAGGGGGACGAAATGGCGGCTGGTTGCATGTGAGCGTGGCTATAAAAACAGAGACACCAGGACTCTGCGGCGATATTGGGTTCCTGGAAGACCTCATTACCAAGATGCATAACCCAACTCCCAACGAGGAGGCCCCCGCGCCCGGCACGGCGACATGGCTGAGGAACCGGACCGTCCCGCTGAGTAACCGTCTGCAGGCCCACATGCAGCTCCTCCTGGAGGAGTGGGAGACCGACATGGCGGACGTGGTGGCTGCTATGCGGAGACGCGAGGTGGAAGAGGATTTGCAGGAGCGGGTAAGAGACCCACGCCCCTGTATTCCCGAGGGATCGGCCACTGCGGCTGAGGAGCCCGGCCTGCACCCACTCACCCTGCCTCCCTCCCCGCTACCCGAGTTAGCTGCTGTCGCCCCACCACTAGGCCCGCTACCTGTCCAACCGGTAGCGATACCCTGCCAACCCGCCCCGGCGGACCAACCGGCTGCAGACGCTCAGGACTCCCCTGAATCGCTCCCGTGGGAGCCGCTGGGACCGCGGCCCCTTAATGAAGATATGCCAGAAACCCCGGCAGTGATTGCGCCGGACCCCGAGCCCGGGACCATGGCATGGATGAAGGCCCGAGTGATGGAGTTCCACCGATGCCAGCAAAGTCAGATATTCCTTATGGTGGAGCAGTGGACCAATGAAGTGGAAACGCTGGTTGCAACCACCCCAATGTATGAGAAGGGAGTAGATGTGATGGAGCCAATGGGTAGCCCACGTCCCCATGTCCTACCAGGACCGGTCACTGCGGCTGGGGGGCCCAGCCCTGTCTCGGCCCTCGTATCATCCCTACCATTATTCTTGGGGCGCCTCAGCATTAACCAACCTGACCTACTACCCCACGCTACCGCAGAAGGACCTGATGTGCTGGATACTGGAGGCCAGGAGGCTGCAGCAGCTGGCGGCAACCCGCCTGACGCAGAGACAAGTAAAAGTGACTCCAGTGACTCTAGCTCCGGTGCTGAGCCCACCCCTGGAAGTGAGGCGGCAAGTGAGCGTCTCCGCTACGTGGGAGAACCGGTAGTGTATTACACCGCGCAAAATGGTGGGAACGGATACCGGGCACCCCTTTCACAGCAGGCCTGCCACTGCATGTTTGATATGCTGGTGGCGGAGGATGCAGCAGACACCGAAGAGTCGGAGTAAGGGCAGCGGAATGCCGTTGTCACCGTCCCCGTTGGGACCACCACTGCTGTTTAAAGTTTGAAAGTTTTTGCAGAAATGATAAGAATAATCCACCGATGAAGTCACCTGATTGCCATCTGATTACTGTTGATTGAAACCGGTTGTTACCGGCACCATTGTCCCCGTGGGGACCGTTCAAAAAGTTGCATAAAAGACCCTTTATGAACAAGCCCGAGAACTTGCAGGGCAACCACAAACTTAGTGGCTTGTAAATAATGTTGTTGTGGCTTCTACCGTTGCCGCCTCCGGAGAGGCAGATTGGAGGAAGGGCTCGCAGTGGAGCAGGCTGGGGCCCAGCCACCACCGGAACCGGTGGCAATCCTCTGGGGGTTTCAGGGGTTCCCCATGGACGTGGGTCCCCTGAAAAGGACAGAACCCGCTCGGGCAACTTGTGCAGGACTGGGGTCAAGGGGTGCTGCCTGTTTGCTAGGGGCAGCATCAGGGCCAGGTTGCTTGGGTGGGAGAGAGCGGAAGCCGTAACCGTTTGCAACCATTTAAGTAAGAGTACCTCCTGATGTGGGAAGATGTTATTATACCTGTAAATATGTGTTACTGTTTAACCGTTTTAATATTTTTCAGTTGGTGAAAATAAAACCGGTGATGGATGGGCAGCCCGCGGACGGTCTGCATTTAACTAAGGGGGAATGTGGCGCCCTGGACAAGCCAGGGGCCACAGAGCACAACACCTACACACCCCACACTCCCAGCAGGCACACCGAAGTCAGACAAAAACCCTTGTTGCCTTCCTCCAGGGGCTGATGATCACACCAGGGGGTGGGCCAGGCAGTTGGTCCCGCCCACCGAGGAGTTCACAGTCCTGGAGGCGGGAAAAGAGCTCAGATTAGTTTGAGAGGAGTTGAGGTGTGGACAGAGATTAGTTTGGACAGTGAAAGTGGAAGGAGGAAAGTGTGGTAGTGGAGCAACTGACTGACAGCGTCCGGGTGTGTGGCCCGGGCGAGACAGCAAAGTTGGCAGACGGTGGTGACCGTCTGCAGGTGAGGCCGATCAGAGTTACTGTGAGGACCGTGGACGGGCGGTGGCCCGGCGGTACCGGACCGGTACACAAAGAGAAGCCAGCCCCATCTGGCAGGGGCTTTCGGACCCCGGCAAGGCTAGGAGTCGCCGTGAATTTGCCGAATCCGTTAGTGAAGGGGACCTCCTGGGTCTCCAAACAGCTAAGTCCCAACAGAAGGCAACAGTCCAACCAAAAGAGGGAGACACCGCCACCGCCAAGGCAACCGTTTCTCAGGGCCAGAGCCTGCGGGCAAGAAAGGGTTCCTCCAGCCCATATCCAAGCTGGGGAGCGGGTTACCGGTGGGAACCCATCGGAATCAACAACCGTACACAGGTGCAGGGAAAGGCAGTCACCATCAACCTCCCGGGAGAAACAACACCGCAGCCGACTGTGGGACCCGTCCATCCAGCCGAGTGTTTTACCGAGAACTGTGTCTTCATCATTGGGCTGAGTGAGTACCACCGTGCCGTACGGCACAGTGCTGCCCCTGCGACCCTGCACCTCACCAGGCCCCGTAACCCGCCTGCCATCCACCCCTACCCCATCACCGGGCCCCGGGACAACCAACCCCCTACCCACGGAGGGGAGAACTAACAACAAAGCTGCTCCCTGTCAACGCTCCCGGGATCCCCGTACAGAGCAGCGGTGGTGTCACCAAAATCACCACAACCGTGGGTGGTGTCACGGACAATAAATCCCCACAATCAAACCCCCTTTTCACTCACGGGCGAGGAGCGCCGCTCGAGTCCCCGGGATCCGGCCCACCGCTCGAGCCACCACCGAGCAGCAGCAGCAGCGGCCGGACCCGAGCAGTGGGAGAGCGCAGCATCCCCTCCTCCGCCCGCGACATAACCACTAATTCTCAGTGACCCTAGAGCGGGTTTCACTTTTCAGCTGCAACACCCTGAACCTTCCTGCTCTTAGGTAAACCTGGATCCAGCATTCTGACACCACCGCTGCTGCTGCTCTCTCACATGGTGGGCTTCAATTCTCACATACCCCAAGACCTGGAACAGATCAGGAGGAGGTGTTGGTCTGCTCCTCTCATTCCAGTGTGCCTTCCAGGTCATCCCCTCAGTACCCTCACTCATGTTTCCTTCTTTTGAAGTCCACACCATTAGACTCTTCAAACGATTCTCCCTGTGAGTGGCAGTTGTGTATCGCCCTTCAGGCTCCTCCCGTTAGTACCTCGATCATTTTGCCACTTGGCTTCCACACTTTTAATTCTGTGACATTCCCACTCTCATCATGAGAGATTTCAACATCCCTATTGACGACCCACTCTTCCATCTGCCACCCATTTTCTTTCTTTAACATCCTCCTTCGGCCTCTCTCAGCTCACTAAGTCTCCTACACATGAGGATGGGAATACACTGGACCTGGTCTTCTCCAGCCTCTGTGTGCCGCCCCCGTGCCAGCAGCCAGCGCTGCTCGGATGCGGGGCCTACAGTACGGCTCGAGGGGCTCCCCGGACTCGGGGGTCGCGCGGACACTCCAAATAAAAGGGGGACGTATTTATACGGGATTGATTGTAGAATGTTCCTGACGCCACCCACGGTGTGTGGTGAAGTGAGACACCACCGCTGCTGTTGTGGGATACCTGGAGGAGATGTAATGGCAGCCGGATGTTAACCCCTTCATGGGTAGGTATGGTTGCTCCGGGGCCCAGTGTCTCTGTGCAGGGTATGGCGATGGCAGGGGCTTGCACGCCCAGATGGACTGGGGGGATAGTTGGTTACTCACAATTGAATGAATCACACGAGTCTTTTGGTAAACCAAGGTGCTGGTGGCTGGCCGCCGTGGCCGGTTGTACTCTGGTCCCCCACTCGGGCTGGTGGTCGCCGTCCTTTCCTCTGCACTAATTTTGGTTGTGTGTTCAGACTTCTCGGTATGGAACACGGATGTCCGCTCCCGGCTTTTTGTGTGCCTGAGGAGCCGTGCCCGTCCGATGCTGACCCGTGGGATCTACAGGCCCTGGCGGTGGCCCTATCCCTCTCTTTGGGTGGTTGTCTACGTTTCGGGACTTAGGTTGGGATAGGACCTATAATCCTCCCCTCAATTGGTTAATTAGCTAGGCCACTGGATTCGATCCTGGCTTCAGGTTCCGAGTACCCCCTCTATGCACGGTTTCCGGTCGGGTCTCCGGTGTCGGTACCGGTAGGCTCCAACCCTTCTTCGGTCCTCATCGGATCTGCCGAGCCATCTTCCCGTCTCCTGCTGACAGAGATCACCGTCTGCCACCTAGCCAACATACCAGGGCTCCGACCCTGGCACCGTTCAGCTTGAACTTCCTCTGCTGGAGCTACACCTAGCTCCAGCTCACACTCCTCTCAACTTAAACTCAAACTTAATCTGCTTGTTTTCCCGCCCCAGGCTGTCTAGACCCCTAGGTGGACGTTCCCTAACCGCCTGGTCCCGCCCACTGGTGTGCCTGTCTTGCCCTAAGAGGGGTGACTAGGGTTTCAGGTCGGCTGTGTGTTACCTAGGTGAGGGAAGGTGTTATGCGGGGGCCTCCTGTGTGACTAACTGGTTTTGCCAGGTCGTCACATTCCCCCTTGGTTTAATACAGACCGTCCGCGGGCTGTCCGACCACCAACATTTATTGAACAGGAACTGTAGAAAGAAAAGATAATACATTTACAAGTATACTAGCAGTGATACATTTTGGTTTTCTTCCCTTACGGGAGGCACTTTTCTTAAACGTTGCACATATAAACCGGGACGGGACGGGACTGGGTCCTTCTCACCTCACCCACGAAAAACAACCTGCCCCCTGGTGCCACCGTTAAGCACAGGTGCGCACCCCTTGCCCAAGTCCAGGACAGGTCCGGGTGTTGCCCGTATGGGCCAAGTAAAAAGTTCCTTACCCGGCAGTCCTTTTTCAAGGGCCCCACGTCCAGGGGACCCCTGACCCAGAGGGTAGTCACCGGTTTTTGTGGTGACTGGGCCTCGGCCAACTGTACCACAGGCCCTTCCTCCAACCAGCCTCTCCAGAGACTGCGGCCGGTGAGAAGGTTGGTCAGGGACTATTTACAAGGCCCAAAAGTTTTTGGGTTGGCTTTCCAGTCCAAAGCCATGGTCCATGAACTGTAAACGGGACTTCAACTGTAAACAGTCCCAACGGGGACTTGCATAACTGGGGTAGCCGGGATTTCGCTACCTTAACATTAATCAGGTGAAGGTTTGGTTATTTGGAGTTCGACACACACACAAGACTATATACACAGCAAGTGGGCACCACTCACTAAACATCAGTCTCCCTATATCTGAGGGGTGGCCGTCCCAGATTGGGACGTGTGGACCATCTTAGCTCCCTGCCCTCACTGGGAACTAAGGGGGTAGAGTGAATGATGGGTTCCTCTACCCTAATGTCAGGTACAGGTGGCAGGGATCTACAGGGGCGTGGTGTAGGTGCAAGGGCTTCCCTGGGTGCAGGTGGTGGTGTATTGTCGACAGGTCTCTCCGGCTCCATATCTTCCACGGGTTGTGGGAACATTATCACAGGAACAATCACTTCTCCATTCTGCATTGGCCACTCAGCCGGGAAGTCACCCATGACAGTGTGGATCACCCCCTTCGCGTTCTCCGCATCCGGTGTGGGATCGGGAGCCTTCCCCACCATCTTCAGGGGTTCGGGGCACTTCTTCAGGTGATCCCTGGAAACAGTGGTCATAGTCTTCCCTGGTCACGACTGACGAGATACGTTTTCTGATCCCCCCATCCAGTTGGCTGGACAACGTAAGCGGTCTTCTCCCACTGGTCATCCAGCTTGTGCAGCCTTC
Source organism: Anomaloglossus baeobatrachus (assembly GCF_048569485.1). Taxonomy (NCBI): domain Eukaryota; kingdom Metazoa; phylum Chordata; class Amphibia; order Anura; family Aromobatidae; genus Anomaloglossus; species Anomaloglossus baeobatrachus. The sequence goes on from NC_134353.1 coordinate 332,339,876, forward strand.
TCTTCCTTTTCAGCACTACATCTCCGGGTTCGAAGGGGGCAGCCTAGGCTCGTCTGTTGAAGCGCCGCTCCTGCTTCTGTCGGCCTGGCGCAGGTTCTCTTCTACACACTCCTGGATTCGCCAGTACTGTGTCTGGTGTGGCACCCCAGGGTTCATATGCAAGAGTAACAACACAATGGGTTAACTCCCCACATAACACCAACAACTCCAGGCCAGAAGGGGGAGACCAAGCTGCTTCCCTATATATTCTGGTGTGGAGAGGAAGTGGTCAGTTCAGTCAGTTCAGTTCAGTTCCTGGGAGGACTGAGGAAGAAGGATCTGTAGGTTGGAGCTAGTTCAAGCTCACCACAGGGTCCACTGACCAATTCCAGCCCTAAGCCGAGGGTCTGAGCAAAAGAGACAGATTAAACAGAGGAACATACCTGGGAGATAGAGGATCGCTGAACTCACCCCAGTGGAGTGCACAGAATGGATGCTGGATCCGAGGCTGTGCAGATTACACACCGCACAGTTTATACCGGAGAAGTGACGATTCCACATTCTTCATCTGTACCACAGACACAGCAACACAGCAGAGTTCAGGAACATACAAGTAAGGACTCGAGTTGTCTGTCAGGTCGGTACCCGGGAGGAGAATAGGGCCGGCTGCCTAGTTTACACAGCAGCAGGGCCACACACGCACAGTGCAGATAAGGGAGCCAAAACGACCCGGCTGGGTGGGAGAAACCCTGAACCCTGCACAGACTCAGTGGACAGTACTCTGCTGAATGCTATCTTCAGTAAAAGGCTAAGGAACTGCAAAACCGTGAGTCTGCTTGTTTATTTTGCTCGTGTCTTGCACCTGTCTATCACACTACCCCGGGGGAAAAGGCTCTACCCGTGGGGAGCTGTCCCATCTTAAGCTGCCATCCATCACCCCCGGAGTTTCTGCAGCAGCGGTGGTCATCTCTGATCACATCCCACGGGTGGCATCACGTACATAACCTTCCTTTTTATTGTGGAACCAGGGATCACAGACCGGGTCACGACACCATGATTCCCTTTCCAGAAGTGACCCCTTGGCCTGGTTCTGAGTACCCCTTTATCTCTGGCGCTACAACTTGGCGTCACGAACAGGATCCGGACTGGACCTGGCTGCAACCCAGGTGACGTGCGCCTGTAAAGACTTATTGCATAGCATAAAACACTTGCCCTGTGAATTATTGCAACAAAGAACGGACTTTAAACTTTGCAAATCTTACCTTTGCGTATCTACCTGGAAAATCCCAAAACATCATTGGTAAAATTTTCCAGGCGCCATCTTGGATCGCGCCATTAGCTGCTACGCACGGGAGAACAGTGCGCCTAAACCAGGACTCCGCCCACCGCTTGCAGAGGGGGTGCGCTCCATGCTGCGATCCGAACGAAGACGCAGAGGAGGTGCGCTCTGTGCTGCGATCCAAACAGGGACGCAGGAAAGTGCTTCAGGCTTGCCGTGAAGAAGACTGGTGAAATTAACTAAGGGGGCGCAAAGATGTCGCAGCAGGGAGACGCTGTTGTACCCGGCGGTGCAGCGGCACCTATCATGCCGTTCCTGATGCCGTAAACCCCGGGAGCAGTGTGGCTGCCACAGTACTCAGGTGAGCCCAACACACTTAATGACTTTACCGGAAAGCTAAAAATCTACTACAGCATGTACCCCCTGACAGAAGCCCAGCATGTCAGTATGCTTATAGGACAGTTAACCGGCAATGCCCAGCGAGAGGTTACGTCCTGGTCGGAAGATGAAAAAGACACTGTAGAGCACATAATAACTGGACTAAAAGCAGCTTTTGAATCCACTGCCGGCAGCTGGGCTAAAATGAGGTTCTTTGGATGCAAGCAAAAACCTAGAGAGAGCGCAAGAGACTTTGCTTTAAACTTGCAGGAGGCGCTCAGAGCACTTAAGTTAGCAGAACCTGCCGTAGCCCCCGGAGCAGATAAGTTGCTGATAGACCAATTCTTGGATGGACTCTCATCCCTTTCTCACCGGGGACAACTGAGCATGATGCTGATCCAGGATCAAGGACTAACGTTTGACCAGCTAAAGGATAGAGCCATCCGCCTCCAGCAGGTAGAGGAGCCCCGAGATATAGACTCTTTTCAACACCCTACAGCGGCACCCCAGCAGCCGGGAGTGCCAGTGACATCCGCCATGTCAGGGGCTGCTGCTAACCACCTGGAGCCCATCACTAATGAGGCTCTCCATCAAAAGCTTGAAGCTGACAGACACTGTTGCTTCCATAGCTAGAATTGACCAGGAGCTGTGTGGATCCAAGTCTGCACCCAAGATTGAGTTGGCAACCAGCAAGGAGGATGTCCCATGGATGAGGCCTAGGAGACATCAAGCGACGAGAGGACGACCCAGCGACCACTACCAGCCAGACGGAAAGCCCATTTGCCGCCATTGCAAGGAGCCAGGTCACTTGGCCCGGAAATGTGCTTTAAATGGGGATCCCCTGGTGAGGTGGGCCACTCCTCAGGAATGAACTCTCAAGGCCCCTCACCCTGGCACGACAAGTATGTGGGAGGACGTCCAGTCATCCCCATCATGCTGGATGGCATTCCGCTCAGCGCCTTGCTGGACACTGGTTCCCAAATAACATCAATTCCGCATGTCCTTTATAAGAGGTACTGGGCTGATTCAGACGTTAGCAGTGGTCCATCTAACATTGCATTGAATATATGGGCTAGCAATGGTGAATTAGTACCACAGGTTGGTTTCAGAGAAATGACCATTAAGATTGGGAGAGTAGAATTGCTGAACCAGGGTATTGTCATTGTTGATGTTGACCTGCGAGAACGTGAACCAGCTATGCTGCTAGGAATGAATGTAATTGAAAATTGTTTTGCAGAGGTAATTACTGTCTTGCAGCAGATCGCCGAGACTGCCAAACGTGGGCAACAGAGACTCCTGCAGAAGGAAATTAAAGCATTGATGCTGAAGCAGCAGGTAGAAATGTCAGGAGGTGAAAATGGCAGTGCAAGGGTAAGTGACCCAATACTCATTGTAATTCCTCCCAAAGCGGAAATGCTGGTCTGGTGTAGAGCCGCAATAGGCATCAGAGGGCGAGACTATCAGGCCCTGGTAGAACCCGTGTACTCGGACAGTAGGCCCAATGTACTGAAGGCCAGAGGAGTAGTTGAGGTACATCGGGGAAGAGTGCCAATACGCCTTCTAAATTGTGGAGAAGATGAGGTCACCCTACCAAAGTATGCTACCATGGTTAAGCTATATACGGTTGATAACAATGCCATCACTGCCGTTGAGCCCTTGAGCCCGTCAAGTCAGGCGGAGGACAATGGCTCAGAGGGAAAGCTGGAGGATTGGTGCCAAAAGCTACATGTAGCTACCGATTCTACACCCTCCCATCAAAAGCATGGAGTATACAGGGTAGTGAAAGAATATGAACAAATATTCAGCAAACACCAGTTAGACTTTGGACAGATCAAAGGGGTAGAGCACACTATACCCACAGGTAACAATCCACCCATAAAGGAGAGGTATAGACCAGTACCACCGGCTCACTACCAATGCGCTAAAGACATGCTCAAAGAAATGAAAGAAGCAGGGGTAATAAGAGACAGTTGTAGCCCCTGGGCAGCCCCACTAGTGCTAGTTAAGAAAAAAGATGGGACCATGAGGATGTGCGTAGACTACCGACAGATCAACCGCATTGCACACAAGGATGCATATTACCTAGGATAGAAGAGTCATTGGCTGCATTAAAATCCGCTACTTACTTTTCAACCCTAGATCTGACTAGTGGGTATTAGCAAGTTCCTGTGGCAGAGGCTCATAAGGAGAAGACAGCGTTCACCAGGCCGATGGGCCTCTGTGAGTTCAATTGTATGCCGTTTGGACTCTGCAACGCACCCTTTAACTTCCAGTGACTGATGGAGTGCTGCCTAGGACATAAGAACTTCGAAACTGTCCTCCTGTACCTGGATGATGTCATAGTCTACTCCAAGACCCGTGAACAGCATCTCCAAGACCTGGCAGAAGTGTTTGAAGCCTTATCCGGAGACGGCATGAAAATCAAGCCATCCAAGTGTCACCTTCTAAAGCCAAGGGTACAGTACCTGGGACATGTCGTGAGCTCAGAAGGGGTAGCACCAGATCCAGAAAAAGTTACCGTGATAAGAGATTGGCCGAGACCCACCAGCATGAAAGAGGTGAGGCAATTCCTGGGACTGGTGGGCTACTATAGAAGATTTATAAAAGGGTTCATGAAGTTAGCAGCACCCCTACAAGACATCCTAGAAGGACAGTCAAAGAAGTCTGCAGCCCGGAATCCTCCTTTACAGTGGAGTGATGAGAGAGAAGAGTCCTTTAAGAAGTTAAAGCGGGTGCTAACAGGAGAAGAGATCCTGGCATATCCAGATTATCATCAACCCTTCATTTTGTACACGGATGCCAGCAACGTAGGACTGGGAGCAGTATTGTCTCAAAAGCAGGAAGGCAAGGAGAAAGTTATTGCCTTTGCAAGCAGGAAGCTCCGGCCTACAGAAAGAAACCCTGAGAATTACAGCTCCTTCAGGTTAGAACTATTGGCAGTAGTTTGGGCTGTAACAGAGCGTTTCAAACACTACCTGGCAGCTGCAGAATTTACCATCTTTACTGACAACAATCCGTTGACCCACCTGGACTCGGCAAAATTAGGTGCGCTGGAACAGCGATGGATAGCCCGACTGTCAAACTTCAACTGTGTCATCAAATACAGGGCAGGCTGCAAGAATGGGAATGCAGATGCCTTATCCCGGATGCCTGGTCTGGAAGAAATTGATCTGCCGGCCTTTCACTGTCCTAAGGTGGGACAGTATCAACCGAGTGTCTACCAAAAACAACAGCAGGCAAATCTCAACCCGTTAGCACACCACGGATGGGCTGACACACAAGACAGCGATCCAGCTGTGAAGCTAGTGAAAGAACTGCTTACACAACAAGGTGCGTACCCTAACCAGAATGCCCCAGCTGAGACACAACATCTCTGGAAGGAGAGAGGTAAATTGTTCCTTTACCAAGGGAAGAAGGCACACCAATACAAAAACACATGAGTTGGTCTGGCAGATCATCGTGCCCAAGAGAGACGTCAAGATGGTTCTGGAAGCTTACCACGATGGTGCAGGTCATTTTCGTTGAAAAAAGTTGGAAGTGCTCTTAAGAGAAAGATCTACTGGGTTGGCATGAGGAAATCAATTGAAGATTGGTGTCGAAAATGCGGCCCGTGCAACCTAAGAAGAAAGGATCAACAGAGCCAGAGAGCTCCACTCCAGTCCATAGTAACCAAGCAACACTTGAGTAAAGGTGGCTTGACACACTACGAGATCGCTAAAGTGATCTCGTTGGGGTCACGGAATTTGTGACGCATATCCGTCCGCTTTAGCGATGTCGTTGTGTGTGACACCTATGAGCGATTTTGAATCGTCACAAAAACGTTCAAAATCGCTCATCGGTGACATGCCCCCCTCTTCCCAATTATCGTTGCTGCTGCAGTAACGATGTTGTTTGTCGTTCCTGCAGCAGCACACATCGCTATGTGTGACGCCGCTGGAATGATAAACATCTCCTTACCTGCGTCCACCGGAAAAGGAGGAAGGAAGGAGGTGGGCGGCATGTTCCGGCCGCTCATCTCCGCCCCTCCGCTTCTATTGGGCGGCGGTTCAGTGACGCTGCTATGATGCTGTGATGCGCCGGGCACAGGGAGCTGATTGACCTCGGAACTGCTGGCGCCTGCACTTCAGGGGTCACAGGTGCGCACACCAATCAGCTTTTTGCTCCTTGCTGTGGCATACAATGCTCTGTGGAGTGAATGTCACAGCAGGTGACGTCCACAGAGCAGATGAGCCGCGGAGGACGACACAATGGAGGCCAGTGTAAGAAGAGAATACTCACCGGAGCCAGGAGAAGGACAGTGGGCACCAGAGCAGGTATGCACTCACAGAGCTGAAGATCCATAGGTAGCGTGGGGGTGTTTCTAATACAGACTGGGCATGTGGGGGGAGAGAGGCTGATTCTAGAGACTGGGGGAAGAGAGAAGCTGATTCTAGAGACTGGGGGGAGATGGAGAGATTGATATTGGAGATTTGGGGAGGGAGGAGAGAGAGGCTGATACTGTGACGCTCTGGCAAAACCAGGTAGTCACAAAAGTAGTTCACCCTCCTTGTTACCACCAAACACCCACACCCAGGTACAACACACAGCCATCAAAGCCTAACCACCCCATCATGATAATAAGGACACACCAGTGCAGTCAGTGGGATCAGGCGGATGGACCTAGGGGTCCTGAGGTGTCACGGGCGGGAACACGAGTGAAGTCAAGTGAACACGACAGTCAAGTTTGGGCAGTTGAGTTGAGTTGAGTGGAGGTGAGTTGTGGAGACAGACAAATGCTGACTGTAGTCAAGTGCAGACAGAGAAGTGGAGTCAGTTGTAGGGGCCCCTAGACTACCTGGCTAGGTGACAGACAGTAAACAAGGCCACAGGCGAGAGAGATCCGGTCGTGAGAGACCTTAAGTGGACCGGGGCAGGGTTGTAGCCTGCCGGTGCCGACAGCGGGAATCCGGTCCGGAGGCCGTCCACAGACGCGGTGCCTGGACCCTAGAATGAGGAAGGTTGCATGCCCCTTGTTAATCAACCAGCAGAGGACGAGGTTTCAGGCCTTGCTCTCCAGAAGCCCAGAGAGCGAAACAGAAGCCCAACGTGGGAGATAGGGTGTCCGTCAGAACCCACAGAAATCTCAAGGGTCAGATTTTTTGGGCCACAGCTCCCAACATACACAGTACCGGGAGTGGACTTCCCCGTTCCATACGGAGTTGTCCCAGAGAAGACAGAAACACAGATTGCAGGAGGAAGGGACCCCTGTTTACTACACCCGGGTGTGGGACCCGAATACACCCACCAAGGCGACCGGTCACTGGCAACTTGGTTTACCACTGGACTTGTGTGTGATTACTGAACTGTGAGTACACCATTGATCCCTGGTCCAACCCGGCGTGCCCCCATCCAGCAAAGATTACTCCCATGTACCGAAAACGGGCCCCGGGACTACACCTCCCCTACCCGTGGAGGGGATCCCATCTTGCTGCCCCTTTCCATCAGCCCTGGGCGTCCTATCACCAGGCAGCAGAGGTGTCACCATCTCTCACCGCAACCCACGGATGGCATCACAGACGCATCAACCCCCCCTGTAAATATCCCCTTTCGACAGTTGTGAGAACGGACGGCCGTGCGAGCCCGGGTCCGGTCACCACTTGAGCCGCAGCAGCAAACCCGGATCCTAGAAGCCCCTAGAGGCTGATACTAGAGACTGGGGGGAGAGAGGCTAATGCTATGGACTGGGGAAGGGGGGAGGGAGAGGCTAATGCTATGGACTGGGGGGAGGGGGGAGAGAGGGGCTAATGCTATGGACTGGGGATGAGAGGGGGAGAGAGGGGCTAATACAAGAGACTGGGGATGAGGGTTGAGGGATAGTGCAATAGACAAAATCGATGGGGGAAAAGTGTAAGAACTCAGTATGAGAGGGGGGTAGCATTGAGAGCTCATTATGGAAATGGGGCAGCATGGGGGTTGAGTATGGATAGGGGTCAGCATGAGTGGGCTCAGTAAGGAGCAGAGCAATGTAGGGGACTCAGTATGAAGAGTGGGGTAGTGTGTGGGGGTGTCTCAGCATAAGCACTAATGTAGTGGTCTCAGTATGAGGAGTTCAGCATGGAGGTGTCATTATGGAAAAGACGAAGGCAGCATGGGAGGCTCAGTATGGAGAAGGGGCAGCATGGAAGTGTCATTATGGAAAGAGGAAGGCAGCATTGCCAGCTCATTATGGAGAAGGAGTCGCATGGGAGGCTCAGTATGGAGAGGGGCCGCATGCATGGGACATTGTGAGGAGGGGGCAGCATGATGTGAGGACAATGTGCAATTCATAGTTCATATTTTGAGGAAGGGGTGGTGGGTATAATTTATAGGGAGGACAGTGTGGTGTTTATTAGGGGCAGTGTTCCGGTATTTGTATATAATTGGGGACAATGGGGTGGGAATATTTTATAGGAGAGGATAGTGTGGAGTAATATTTTTTTGCAGGGCGCACAGTGAGGAGCAATATTTTTTTTTTCAGGGGCACAGCATAGGGCTTATTTATGGCACAGCATTAATGTTTATTTTTCTTCAGGGACATCAGGCTATGTGCACACATTGCAGATTTGGTGCAGAAATTTTATGCACGCTGTGGCAAAAAAACGTGTTAAAACCGGACGAGGTTTTGATGCATTTTGTTTGGGCCATCAAGGAAGTCAATGAATTGAAGTCAATTGGTGAGAAAACACTGCTAAACCCGACCAATAATTGTCATGCTGCAGATTTTTTCTGCATCAAAATCTGCATTAAATCCACGCGGAAAATAAACGCACAGCAAATCTAAAATCCCATGGACTTTGCTGGCTTCAGGAGAGACATTCAAATTTTGATGAAGATTGAAAAACAAAAGAACAAACTACGTCAAAAAACGCAGTGTGTGCACAGGGTCTTATAATGACACTAGAAGGTGGCCCGATTCTAACGCATCGGGTATTCTAGAATTTATTGTGTAGTTAATGTATGATTTTTGTTATATATATAGATGATGTTGTGTGTAGTTGCCAAGTGTTTGTGTAGGGGCTGTAAATGTTCTGGGGGTTGTCTGGGTGTGGGGGTGTGTGAGAGCGGTGTTGTTTGTGTGAAGCGCTGTGTGTGTGTTGTGTTGTTTGTGGAGCGCTGTGTGTCTGCAGTGTTGTCTGCGTGTGGTGCTGTGTGTGTTGCGCGGTTTGTGTGGGTGTGGGGTGCGTGTGTGTGTTTTGGGGGGAGGTATGTTTTGTGCAATGTGTGTTTGTTGCGCGGTATGTGCGTATATTTGTGTATGCTGCGGTGTTTGTGTGTTGGGTGTTGTGTGTGTGCGGCGTTGTCTGTGTGTGTGGGTGTCTGTGTAGGGCGGTGTTTGTGGGGGGAGAGAGGCTGATTCTAGAGGATTCCCAGTGTGTGTGTGGTGTGTTGTGCGGTGCACGTGTGGCAGTGTGTGTGTTTTGGGGGAAGGTGTGCACCCCCATCGTGCTCCATCCCCCATGCTGCGCACCCCCCATCGTGCTCCATCCCCCATGCTGCGCACCCCCCATCGTGCTCCATCCCCTATGCTGCGCACCCCCCATCGTGCTCCATCCCCCATGCTGCGCACCCCCCATCGTGCTCCATCCCCCATGCTGCGCACCCCCCATCGTGCTCTATCCCCCATGCTGTGCACCCCCCATCGTGCTCCATCCCCTATGCTGCGCACCCCCCATCGTGCTCCATCCCCCATGCTGCGCACCCCCCATCGTGCTCCATCCCCCATACTGCGCACCCCCCATTGTGCTCCATCCCCCATGCTGCGCACCCCCCATCGTGCTCCATCCCCCATGCTGCGCACCCCCCATCGTGCTCCATTTCCCATGCTGCGCACTCCCCATCGTGCTCCATCCCCCATGCTGCGCACTCCCCATCGTGCTCCATCCCCCATGCTGCGCACCCCCCCATCGTGCTCCATCCCCCATGCTGCGCACTCCCCATCGTGCTCCATCCCCCATGCTGCGCACTCCCCATCGTGCTCCATCCCCCATGCTGCCCATTCCCCATCGTGCTCCATCCCCCATGCTGCGCACTGCACATCGTGCTCCATCCCCCATGCTGCGCACTCCCCATCGTGCTCCATCCCCCATGCTGTGCACTCCACATCGTGCTCCATCCCCCATGCTGTGCACTCCCCATCGTGCTCCATCCCCCATGCTGCGCACTCCCCATCGTGCTCCCTCCCCCATGCTACGCACCCCCCATCATGCTCCATCCCCCATGCTGCGCACCCCCCCATCGTGCTCCATCCCCCATGCTGCGCACCCCCCATCGTGCTCCATCCCCCATGCTGCGCACCACCCATCGTGCTCCATTTCCCATGCTGCGCACTCCCCATCGTGCTCCATCCCCCATCGTGCTCCATCCCCCATGCTGCATACCCCCCATCGTGCTCCATCCCCCATGCTGCGCACTCCCCATCGTGCTCCATCCCCCATGCTGCGCATTCCCCATCATGCTCCATCCCCCATGCTGCCCATTCCCCATCGTGCTCCATCCCCCATGCTGCGCACTGCACATCGTGCTCCATCCCCCATGCTGCGCACTCCCCATCGTGCTCCATCCCCCATGCTGCGCACTCCCCATCGTGCTCCCTCCCTCATGCTACGCATCCCCCCTCGTGCTCCATCCCCCATGCTGCGCACCCCCCATCGTGCTCCATTCCCCATGCTGCGCACCCCCATCGTGCTCAATCCCCCATGCTGCGCACCCCCATCGTGCCCATTCTCCATGCTGCGCACTCCCCATCGTGCTCCATCCCCCATGCTGCGCACTCCCCATTGTGCTCCATCCCCCATGCTGCGCACCCCCCATCGTGCTCCATTCCCCATGCTGCACACTCCCCATCGTGCTCCATCCCCCATGCTGTGCACTCCCCATCGTGCTCCATCTAACATGCAGCGCACCCACCATCGTGCTCCATCCCCCATGCTGCGCACCCCCCATCGTGCTCCATCCCCCATGCTGCGCACTCCCCATCGTGCCCCATCCCCCATGCTGCGCACTCCCCATCGTGCTCCATCCCCCATGCTGCCCATTTCCCATCGTGCTCCATCCCCCATGCTGCGCACTGCACATCGTGCTCCATCCCCCATGCTGTGCACTCCCCATCGTGCTCCATCCCCCATGCTGCGCACTCCACATCGTGCTCCATCCCCCATGCTGTGCACTCCCCATCGTGCTCCATCCCCCATGCTGCGCACTCCCCATCGTGCTCCCTCCCCCATGCTACGCACCCCCCATCATGCTCCATCCCCCATGCTGCGCACCCCCCATCGTGCTCCATCCCCCATGCTGCGCACCCCCCATCGTGCTCCATCCCCCATGCTGCGCACCCCCCTCGTGCTCCATTTCCCATGCTTCGCACTCCCCATCGTGCTCCATCCCCCATCGTGCTCCATCTCCCATGCTGCGCACCCCCCATCGTGCTCCATCCCCCATGCTGCGCACCCCCCATCGTGCTCCATCCCCCATGCTGCGCACTGCACATCGTGCTCCATCCCCCATGCTGCGCACTCCCCATCGTGCTCCATCCTCCATGCTGCGCACTCCACATCGTGCTCCATCCCCCATGCTGTGCACTCCCCATCGTGCTCCATCCCCCATGCTGCGCACTCCCCATCGTGCTCCCTCCCCCATGCTACGCACCCCCCATCATGCTCCATCCCCCATGCTGCGCACCCCCCATCGTGCTCCATCCCCCATGCTGCGCACCCCCCATCGTGCTCCATCCCCCATGCTGCGCACCCCCCATCGTGCTCCATTTCCCATGCTGCGCACTCCCCATCGTGCTCCATCCCCCATCGTGCTCCATCCCCCATGCTGCGCACCCCCCATCGTGCTCCATCCCCCATGCTGCGCACTCCCCATCGTGCTCCATCCCCCATGCTGCGCACTCCCCATCATGCTCCATCCCCCATGCTGCCCATTCCCCATCGTGCTCCATCCCCCATGCTGCGCACTGCACATCGTGCTCCATCCTTCATGCTGCGCACTCCCCATCGTGCTCCATCCCCCATGCTGCGCACTCCACATCGTGCTCCATCCCCCATGCTGTGCACTCCCCATCGTGCTCCATCCCCCATGCTGCGCACTCCCCATCGTGCTCCCTCTCCCATGCTACGCACCCCCCATCATACTCCATCCCCCATGCTGCGCACCCCCCATCGTGCTCCATCCCCCATGCTGCGCACCCCCCATCGTGCTCCATCCCCATGCTGCGCACCCCCCATCGTGCTCCATTTCCCATGCTGCGCACTCCCCATCGTGCTCCATCCCCCATCGTGCTCCATCCCCCATGCTGCGCACCCCCCATCGTGCTCCATCCCCCATGCTGCGCACTCCCCATCGTGCTCCATCCCCCATGCTGCGCACTCCCCATCATGCTCCATCCCCCATGCTGCCCATTCTCCATCGTGCTCCATCCCCCATGCTGCGCACTGCACATCGTGCTCCATCCCCCATGCTGCGCACTCCCCATCGTGCTCCATCCCCCATGCTGCGCACTCCCCATCGTGCTCCCTCCCCCATGCTACGCACCCCCCATCGTGCTCCATCCCCCATGCTGCGCACCCCCCATCGTGCTCCATTCCCCATGCTGCGCACCCCCATCGTGCTCCATCCCCCATGCTGCGCACCCCCATCGTGCCCATTCTCCATGCTGCGCACTCCCCATCGTGCTCCATCCCCCATGCTGCGCACTCCCCATCGTGCTCCATCCCCCATGCTGCGCAACCCCCATCGTGCTCCATTCCCCATGCTGCACACTCCCCATCGTGCTCCATCCCCCATGCTGTGCACTCCCCATCGTGCTCCATCCAACATGCAGCGCACCCACCATCGTGCTCCATCCCCCATGCTGCGCACCCCCCATCGTGCTCCATCCCCCATGCTGCGCACTCCCCATCGTGCTCCATCCCCCATGCTGCGCACTCCCCATCGTGCTCCATCCCCCATGCTGCCCATTCCCCATCGTGCTCCATCCCCCATGCTGCGCACTGCACATCGTGCTCCATCCCCCATGCTGCGCACTCCCCATCGTGCTCCATCCCCCATGCTGCGCACTCCCCATCGTGCTCCCTCCCCCATGCTACGCACCCCCCATCGTGCTCCATCCCCCATGCTGCGCACCCCCCATCGTGCTCCATTCCCCATGCTGCGCACCCCCATCGTGCTCCATCCCCCATGCTGCGCACCCCCATCGTGCCCATTCTCCATGCTGCGCACTCCCCATCGTGCTCCATCCCCCATGCTGCGCACTCCCCTTCGTGCTCCATCCCCCATGCTGCGCACCCCCCATCGTGCTCCATTCCCCATGCTGCACACTCCCTATCGTGCTCCATCCCCCATGCTGTGCACTCCCCATCGTGCTCCATCCCCCATGCTGCGCACCCCCCATCGTGCTCCATCCCCCATGCCGCTCACCCCCCCATCGTGCTCCATCACCCATGCTGCGCACCCTCCATCGTGCTCCATCCCCCATGCTGCGCACTCCCCATCGTGCTCCATCCCCCATGCTGCGCACTCTCCATCGTGCTCCATCCCCCATGCTGCGCACCCCCTATCGTGTTCCATCCCCCATGCTGCGCACCCCCCATCGTGCTCCATTCCCCATGCTGTGCACCCCCATCGTGCTCCATCCCCCATGCTGCGCACTCCCCATCGTGCTCCATCCCCCATGCTGTGCACTGCACATCGTGCTCCATCCCCCATGCTGCGCACTCCCCATCGTGCTCCATCCCCCATGCTGCGCACTCCACATCGTGCTCCATCCCCCATGCTGCGCACTCCCCATCGTGCTCCCTCCCCCATGCTACGCACCCCCCATCGTGCTCCATCCCCCATGCTGCGCACCCCCCATCGTGCTCCATTCCCCATGCTACGCACCCCCATCGTGCTCCATCCCCCATGCTGCGCACCCCCATCGTGCCCATTCTCCATGCTGCGCACTCCCCATCGTGCTCCATCCCCCATGCTGCGCACTCCCCATCGTGCTCCATCCCCCATGCTGCGCACCCCCCATCGTGCTCCATTCCCCATGCTGCACACTCCCCATCGTGCTCCATCCCCCATGCACTGCACTCCCCATCGTGCTCCATCCCCCATGCTGCGCACCCCCATCGTGCTCCATCCCCCATGCCGCTCACCCCCCCATCGTGCTCCATCACCCATGCTGCGCACCCTCCATCGTGCTCCATCCCCCATGCTGCGCACTCCCTATCGTGCTCCATCCCCCATGCTGCGCACTCTCCATCGTGCTCCATCCCCCATGCTGCGCACCCCCCATCGTGTTCCATCCCCCATGCTGCGCACCCCCCATCGTGCTCCATCTACCATGCTGCGTACCCCCCATCGTGCTCCATCCCCCATGCTGCGCACTCCCCATCGTGCTCCATCCCCCATGCTGCGCACTCCCCATCGTGCTCCATCCCCCATGCTGCGCACTGCACATCGTGCTCCATCCCCCATGTTGCGCACTCCCCATCGTGCTCCATCCCCCATGCTGCGCACTCAACATCGTGCTCCATCCCCCATGCTGCGCACTCCCCATCGTGCTCCATCCCCCATGCTGCGCACTCCCCATCGTGCTCCCTCCCCCATGCTACGCACCCCCCATCATGCTCCATCCCCCATGCTGCGCACCCCCCATCGTGGTCCATCCCCCATGCTACGCACTCCCCATCGTGCTCCATCCCCCATGCTGCGCACTCCTCATCGTGCTCCATTCCCCATGCTGCGCACCCCCCATCGTGCTCCATCCCCCATGCTGCGCACCCCCCATCGTGCTCCATCCCCCATGCTGCGCACCCCCCATCGTGCTCCATTCCCCATGCTGCGCACCCCCCATCGTGCTCCATCCCCCATGCTGCGCACCCCCCATCGTGCTCCATCCCCCATGCTGCGTTCTCCCCATCGTGCTCCATCCCCCATGCTGCGCATTCCCCATCGTGCTCCATCCCCCATGCTGCGCACTCCTCATCGTGCTCCATTCCCATGCTGCGCACTCCCCATCGTTCTCCATCCCCCATGCTGCGCACTCCCCATCGTGCTCCATCCTCCATGCTGTGCACTCTCCATCGTGCTCCATCCCCCATGCTGTGCACTCCCCATCGTGCTCCATCCCCCATGCTGTGCACCCCCCATCGTGCTCCACAGTCACACATCAGACAGTATACATGCACACATCTGATCGCATACACTCACACCCCACTTCTTCCTGTGCCCTCCGGTGGGCGGTCCCAGCAGCTGTGCTGCACGCAGTGCTCCTCTGCCTTCTGCCGACACGCACACATCCGATCGCATACACGCACACATCCGATCGCATACACACACACATCCGATCGCATACACGCACACATCCGATCGCATACACGCACACACACGATCGCATACACGCACACACACGATCGCATACACGCACACACACGATCGCATACACGCACACACACGATCGCATACATGCATACACACGATCGCATACATGCACACACACATTGACGATATCGCACATACACGCTCACACTCACAACATCCGGAGATACCACATGCTTCCGGCCATGTGATCCTCCGGCAGGTCCTGGAAGGTCACTGCACGCACAGTATCGCCGCCGAGAAGCAAGCGATATCACTGGATGTTGTGAGTGTGTGGTTGCGATCTGATGTGTGTGAGGTGTGTGTGAGAGTGAGTGTGATCTGATGTGTGTGTGTGTGTCTGTTCTTATGTGTGTGCGTGTGAGTGTGTTCCGCCGCTGCAGGACCTTGATGCGCTAACTTGCTCCCAGTCGGCTTCTGGTGAGTATGATCGGGGGTCTTCTTTCTTCTGTCTTCTCTCTTCTGCACATGTGTATCGGGAGCCGGTGTACGCTGGTAACCATGCTACACAATATTACCCGATGTGTACCATGGTTACCAGCATACCCCGCACGCACGGGAGCCCACACCAGCGTACGCCGGCAACCCCAGCAATGCGAGGATATGTGTCGGCTGGGTTGCCGGCGTCTCTTATCTCTTATCTCTGGATATAATTGTCCTGACAGTTGAATACCTTCAGACAGCCATCAAGGAATCTAAGGACAAAATTTCAACTATAGAAGCTCAACTAGCAGATAGTCTGACCCCTGGGAACCTTGCTGCCTTAAAGAAAAAGACAGAAGATACTCTAAAAGAATTTAAAAGGAATCTAGAAGATAAGAAGAGACAAAAGTTCCAAAGGGACACAGACGACTATCTACATAACAAAGTTTACAGATGGAACGATTGGCAAACCAGCAATACACAACAATGGAGGAGACAACCAACTTACCATTCAGCTTCCTCAGGAAGCGAATCCAGCGGCAGTCATACAAATCCTGCACCTTTTTTAGGACTTGGCAGAAGAAAACCAAACCAACGAGGAGGTCGAGGAGGGGGAGGAGGCGACTGGGGGATGACTCTGAGGTCACAGGTAAGGGTCCCAATCTAGTGATTAACATATCTGACTACACCCTGGCACCTAACGAATTATCCGTACTTAATAAAGGGCTCACTTTCTGCCCAACACCTAAATGGGATTCCTTTACCCTAGAAAGTGATATTCAAAAATTCTATAGGACAGTTAGATTGAAAACTCACTTTGGCACCAACCTTTTTGACAACACCGACCCACAACCACCTCCCAAGGAGACTAATATCAAAACACTAGGTTTACGTAACCCCAGTCAATTCATGCCCCCCAAAACACATCATGCAGTTGAGACCTTTATTGCATTAGTCGATCGGGATATTAAGGACAACAATCACGAACATGAATTAGGCTTCTATCCAACACGTAATAACACCAGTACATCTGAGAAACTAGCCATAAATTCACTGAGAAATAATAAGACAATAACCCTAAAACCTGCTGATAAAGGAGGTGCAATTGTGGTTCTTAATACATATGATTACATCCAGGAAATAAGACGCCAACTTAGTGATACCACCACCTATCAGAAAATATCATCTGATCCGCTGTTCAAAATCCAACAAAGGATTCAAAATTTCTTATCTATCCATCAAGATAAAGGTACCATTGACCAAACTACTCGTTCATTTTTAACCAAATCACATCCTATAACACCGGTTTTCTATGTACTACCCAAAATCCATAAATCACTCATCAATCCCCCAGGCCGACCCATAGTAGCATCGACAGAGTCTATCCTTTCACCATTATCTATTTATCTTGAAAAAGTACTCACCCCCCTAACCAAAAAGACTAGGTCATATATACTGGATACTAACAGTTTTCTTCATAAAATCAGAGAACTTAAAACAATTCCTCCCAACAACCTCCTTTGCACATGGGACGTAAGTAGCCTATACACCTCTATTGCACATGAAAAGGGCATTATGGCGACCAGAATAGCATTGGATAGAACTAACCTAGGGCAAGACTCAATAGACTTCACCATTGGTCTTCTTGAAATAGTTCTCAATGAGAACTATTTTCTTTTCAAAGATGACTTTTATATTCAGCGCCATGGGACCGCGATGGGGTCTAACGTAGCTCCAGCGTACGCGAATCTGTTCATGGATTTTTTTGAGAACCGTTTCATTTACTCCTACCCTTCCTTTGATGACCTAGCCCTCCTATGGGTTCGCTACATCGATGATGTATTTTGCATTTGGCAGGGGGATATAACAAGCCTCCTGACTTTTGATAACCACATTAATAACGTATGGCCTGAAATAAAATTTACACTCAATTACCATTCAGCTGAAATCAACTTCCTTGATACGTGCATAAAAAAGATATGACTGGAAAACTATCTTCTGACCTATATCGCAAGCCTATAAAAAATATAGAAATGTGGCACTCCTTCTTTATTCGCTGGTGCTTGGATAGGGTCCCACCCCAGATCAAAAATTGAAAAAATCCAGCACTCAAAGCATCAAACTGAAATAATTTTGTATTTTTATTTATTCATTGAGGGTGGGCCCGTTGGATTCCATCATGGAGTTTCATAATTACATTAACAGCATTTGGCCTGAACTTCAATTTGTTATGCATTACGATTTACGTCATATTAATTTTCTAGATGTCACTGTTACGAAATTGGAGAATGGACTTTTACAAACTGATCTGTATATAAAGTCCACCGACAGGAATAACTTACTTTCATATGACAGTTGTCATCCCAAGGCCATGAAGAATTCTATACCTAAGTCCCAGTTTCTTAGGGTACATAGGATTGTTAATCAACAAGAAATCAAAGATACCAGATTACAGGAGATGAGGACTAAGTTTCTTGTGAGGGGTTATCCGCAGGAGGTTCTGAATAGTGCTAGTGTGAACACCGAATCTTCTATTGGTAAGACTAGAGACAAACGTTTGGCTTTTGTTCATACTTACCATCCTTTTTCTTATAAAATTCATAAGTTTATCAGAAGCCATTGGAACATTTTGCGTAAAGGGTACCCGGAGGTGGAAGAATTTAAATCACCTTTTCTTCCTTGTTTTAGACGGCCGTCTAATCTCAGCAACAAATTAGTGAGAGCTAATATGGGCACCAGTATGACTGGACCTGTTCAAACTCACCTATATACTCAGAGACGGGGTACTTTTCCATGTTTAAGTTGTTCTCAATGCAGTAATGTGTTGAAAGGTGACAAAGTTCTGCATCCCTATAGTGGTCGGGGTTATCCAATTAGAGGCTTCTTCACCTGTGAAACATCTTATGTTGTATATGTAGTCAAGTGTCCTTGTGGCCTACTTTATGTAGGCGAGACCACTCAGACTGTAAAAGAACGTATATCACAACATAAATCCACCATTAGGTGTGAGAGATTGACGTTACCACTTCCATCTCATTTTCACAAACAGGGACATAGTGTTAGTCAATTACGGTTCCAGGTTTTGGAACAGGTCTTACCATATAGAAGAGGAGGTGATAGGGTTAAAAGATTGAAACAAAGGGAGGCATATTGGATTTTTACTCTTCAGACTTTGGAACCCAAAGGCCTTAATCGTGATTTCGATACCTCTAGCTTTTTATAGCTTTGCATTTATTTATGTTCTATTTTTTTCACAGAAGAGTTGATCACTGACTTGATGATGGCCGGTCCCTTTAGGTATTTTCCTATAATCTTTTTTTCTGCCCCTTCTGTAATATGACATTTCTTTCCTTTTTCCCTAGTTGTAGTTTCTTTATCTCTTCCCTCTAATATATCAATTCTCCCTTAATTCCAACCCCAACCCAACACCCCCCTCCCCTCTCCCCCCTCCCCCCCCCTTTTCCCCCCTATTCCTCCCCCTTTTCCCCACTTTTGTTTTCCCTTCCCATTAATATTCCCTTAATTCCTTTATACATGTCCCTTTTTTACACTAGGGTTAATTATAGTTGATGAAAAATTATTAATTTGTCAATATATTTATTCCAAACACATACACCATTCCCTCAGTCTTCTTTCTTTTATTATTTTCCTGTAATTTGTTTTCATATCACATTATTAATAGTATTATTTATCTATTACACTTTCAGTGGCGTTCCATTATCTCTATCTTATAGTTATCTTATCATAAGGGGACATTGTCTATCAAGTAGTGTGCGGTAGTGTGGGCAGTCAGCGCGAGTCTGCGCTTGCCAACCATTAGGTTTACATGTTGCCAACCAGGATCGTCACTTCCGGTTTGCGGACCGGAAGTGACGTTCCGCGGTGATGAGCGGCTGTCTGCGTGTGTCTGTATTTGCCAACCATTTAGATTTACATACTGCCAGCCAGGATCGTCACCTCCGGCCTTCGGACCGGAAGTGACGCTCCGTATCTTGATTTGTGTCAATTAAGCGGTCTATTTAAACCTGGGTGTTGGACTGTCAGATCACACAGACGGCAGACCCGGACGGGCAGCATTTCCTCTTGCTCAAGATTCTACATTTATCATATCAGAGCCCTTTCTGGTGAGTGTTACTGCATGGTATCTCTGTTTATCATCTGTTTTATCCGATCGGATTAGTGTCTCAGTGCTGTTACTTTGGTGCTTTCATTTATTTGCTGATTAAACTCTGAATCAGCAGGACATAATTTTTTTGGTCTTTGCTTGGTCTGTTTCTCTAATGATTCCAATACATTGTATATTTTACTTGATATTTTTGTATCTCCAGGAGGATATTATATCTGCCAGTGAAGCGGCTCAACTGACAGATTCTTTATTTTCATTTTTATTTTTGTGTTGACATTTTTTGTATGTCATACTTTATGTTCAATGCATTATAGTTTGGTGAAATTTCTGCCTTTTATTGTTACCATGATTGTACAATGCCATTATTTCTGTACACTTAAAAATCTTTTTTATGTATCTCTTTATTGTAGTGTAAATCTGATGAAGGTCGGATGACCGAAACGTCAAATTAATAATTACACAGAATTGCGTTCTAATCAATGAATAAATAAAAATACAAAATTATTTCAGTTTGATGCTTTGAGTGCTGGATTTTTTCAATTCTATATCGTAAGCCAACCGACCGTAATTGCATGCTATTATATAATAGCTGTCACCCGAAATCTACGAAAAACAGTTTACCTAGGTCACAATTTAAAAGAATCACCAGGATAGTCTCAGATGAAGTGTAAGGGAACAGAGAATAGATGAGATGACACAGAGGTTCCTTGAACGAAATTACCCAGAAACACTGTTCAAAACAGAAAAATAAAAAGCACTGCTTTCCACTCCCCCAGAGAGGGATAGAATAACACTCGATAGAATACCTTTTGTACATACCCACCATCCTTCTATGCCCAAAATCTACAATATAATAAATCGCCATTGGCCACTGCTCAAGAAAGCATATCCAACAATAGGATCGTTTATACTTCCTCCACTGATGTGCAAAAGAAGACCTCAAAATATAAAGGACTCTCTAGTTAGGGCCGATATTGGCAGTGACAAATTGAGCACACAAACATTCTTAGCACCAAAACGCACTGGCACCTTCCCTTGCCTCAACTGCCCGTCCTGTTCGAATGTAATAAAAGGGGACTATTTTACACATCCCAGATCTGGTAAAAGTTTCCGTATTAAAGAGTACTTTACGTGCAAAAGTAACTTCGTGGTGTATATAATCAAATGCCCTTGCGGCTTGCTTTATGTCGGAGAGACCATTCAACATGTGGGAGACCGAATTGCCAGCCATAAGTCCACCATCAGATGTGGGAAACTATGGCTCCCAATCCCCCACCATTTCCACGAGGCCAAACACAATGTAGCACAATTGCGATATCAAGTCATTGACAAGGTACATAGGCCTAGACGGGGGGCAACCATATTGAGCTCCTAAAAAAGCGGGAAAGCTTCTGGATCTATAAGTTGCAAACTTTAACACCCAAAGGGCTCAATAGAGAGATTGATTGGCCATTGTGATTATAACACTATTTTTCTTTATCAGGGCACAGGACATCTCCATTCCTATACTAACCTTATCATGATATTCCTTACAGAAAACTTAAGATTCGGCACCATCACCTTTTCTGCTTCCATCATATATGCACTGATAGACGGTAATATATAAACCACCACCCTCTATATAGCACTATTAATATAGTGATGTTTATGCACTGTATAGCATATTGGGACCCTTGCTTTATAGGAATTAATTAAACTTTCTTTTTAGGTCATATCTTCATTATGTTTTTTCTAAAAAAAATGTTTACAAAATATTTACATATGACTCACTAAATGTTGGAATGTATTACTCTAAATAACTTGTATATGGATCAGATATCCCAATATTGTATCCCTAATTGTTATACTCCTGTTTTGTGCATATGCTGTATCTGCTATTATATATCTACAATCTTGCCATATACTTTCTAACTCTTTATTTCTGTTTCTCCTTACAACTCTTCCTATGATTCTACTTTCCTACATATTCCCAGTTTCGCTCCCCTAACCGCTCTTTCAGCAACAGCCATACAGACAAATCACTCAGAAACACAACATACGTCTTCCCAGCGCTATTAGACTTTCAAGTATACAACTTTGCGTACTGCGCATGCGCGGGCGCTTCTACTACATACCTAACGGTACCTTTTATGCCCTAATACAAGCGCAGATCACTACTGCGCATGCGCGGGCGTCTAACGCTATTTCCGGACTGCAGAGTTAAATAGCCTGCAAGCCCAGCTATACACCGCATTTTGCCACAGTCTGGGAGGAAGACGGCACACCAGGTATGTCTCTGATCTAACCCTTCCATTCCGGTTTTCTCCCCCTCCTTTTTATAATCAACTAACTATGCACTAATTTCCTTATCCTATAGAGGGACCCTCAACCCCCCTTCTTCTTATGCACTCACTGAATGAGGACTATACAGGTAATATGTACCATTCCTGGAGACTCTATCTCCAACCTAACTGAAGTGTACTAACCCCTGCTACTAACACTCACTTTCAGATGTTAGCAAATCTCCTGTCAGCAATTCTTTGCAGCGCGTGGTTTTAAATAATCACCACTGTCCTAAGGTAATGATACCATATGTCATATTGATATGTTCACATGTGACGCCCTGGGCAAGCCAGGGGTCACAGGTCACAACACCACATCCACCCCACATTCCCTGCAGGTACACCGAAGTCAAACAAAAATCCTTGTTGCCTTCCTCCAGGAGCTGGTGTCCACACCAGGGGGTGGGCCAGGCGGTTGGCTCCACCCACCGAGGAGTTCACAGCTCTGGAGGCGGGAAAACCAGGCAGTTAAGCTAGGGAAGTAAAGGAGTAAACAAGCAGATGAGTGTTAGAGTTGAAAGGAAGTGAAGTGAAGTGGTAAAGGAGCAAGAGAAAGTGACAGCAAGTAGCCTGAAGTTAGTCTGGGTTGGGTGTGTGCCCCGGACTGAGACAGCAAGGTTGGCAGACGGCGGTGACCGTCTGCAGGTGAGACTGATTGGAGGTTGCCGAAAGGATCGTGGACGGGTGGTGACCCGGCGGTATACGAAGATTAGTCAGCACCAGGGCAGGGGCCTTTCGGATCCCGGCAAGGCTAGGAGTCGCCATAATTTGCCAAATCCGTCAGTGAAGGGGACGACTGTCTCTCAACAACTAAGTCCCGATTGAAGGCAACAGTCCGACTGTAGAGGGGAGACACCGCCACCGCCAAGGCACCAGTTTCCCAGGGCCAGCGCCTGCGGGCAAGAGTGGAGCTCCTCCGGCTCATATCCAAGCTGGGGAGCGGGTTACCGGTGGGAACCCATCGCAACCAAACAACAACACATAGGTGCAGGAAAGAGACCGTCACCGTCGTCTGCAGGGGATATCAACAGTGCAACCATTTGAGGGACCCGTCCAACCAGCCGTTTGTTTACTGAGAACTGTGTCGTGTTGACTGGCTGAGTGAGTACCTCCGTGCCGTGCGGCACAGCGCTGCCCCTGCGCCCCTGTACCTCCACAGGCCCATAGCCCGCCTGTCCACCATCCCAACCCCATCACTGGGCCCCGGGATCACCAACCCCTACCCACGGAGGGGCAACACAACAACTGGCTGCTCCACACCATCACTCCCGGGATCCCCAGCCAGAGCAGCGGTGGTGTACACTCAATCACCACAACCGTGGGTGGCGTCATGGACAATAAACAATCCCCACACCCAAAAACCCCCTTTCACTCACGGGCGAGGAGTGCCGCTAGAGTCCCCGGGATCCGGCCCATCGCTCGAGCCACCGAGCAGCAGCAGGCCGCGGCAGCCGCGGCAGCCGGACCCGAGCAGTGGGAGAGCGCGGCGTCCCCTCCTCCGCCCGCGACACACACATGGATACAAATTTGTAATTAATTCACATTTCCCTAAAGGGACTACAAGTCACAGAATTTGACTCATCACATAGGAAAATCTATATTAAAAAACTCCATGTGAAGTCCAATAAGGTAATTGTACGTATTTCCTACATACATTTACCATATTTCCAACATATGATTGCTAGTCATATATATTCCCTGATCTATAGGACATAAACTCTGGGACCACCACGAATTATGATATATCTGGGACAGACCTGCATATCATCCTCACACTTGCTGATTTGATTATAAAAAATTTCATGAGGTAGGCTTTCAAAAGACTTATATGCTTGTTGGCAGACTCTCCTGAGGAATTGATAATTATTCTTTATTTCATACCAAGGGATTGGAGGTTTATGCCAAGGAATCACAAGTCCTGTACGGCTGCCCCTTGCAAACCCTTTCAGAATACTCACACTGTGAGACTTTATATTAATACCATTCAGGTAATGTAATACACTTGCCCATTTCCATACTATAGGTATGCAAACAGGTGTACTTATACCCACTCATCTACATACGCTTTGTTCACAGGACTTGCTCTCTGTGACTACTATACTAAAAGGCTATACCCGGGGTTTCCTCTTCTTTATCTACACTTGCAGTATTCTACTTAAAGAATTAATTCTCTTCTTTCATGGAGGTATGCTGTTCAATTTTTTCATACTGAGGCTGTTGCATTTCATCTAGAACCCGATATCCTATGGGTAACTGTTGATATATATTGTACTGTCTTTTGCAAAGACTCAGTCCCGACATGGAACTTTCTCTACTATGTATATATGTATATTGTCTATAAATAAGTGAAAATGTATTATATTGTAAATAGTGATTACATTTGTTTTACCATTTTTTCAGTGTAAAGTGGCGTGAAGAAGGCCTACGTTTAGGTCGAAACGTCCCCCTCCACTTGAATTTGTTCACAAATAAAACACAAAAAAATCTTTTGACTTTAAAAAACGAATCTGTTGGTTTCTTTTTCTACCTTATCTTGAATGAGAGTGCAGTGTTTGAATTTGTATACTGGGCTCCCGGGGGTACAGCACTCACCTAGGAGTCGGGGCTCCGTGTCGGTTTGGGAAATGCGTGCGGGGGGCGGGGCCAGGGCAAGCGTGCAATGCGTGAGGGGGGCCGCGTTGCCAATGCGTGCAGGGGGCCGGGGCGAGAGGCCAATCCGTGTGGGGGGCGGAGCCGAGGCGAGGCGAGCGGCCAATGAGACACTTGTTGCGGTAACGACAGAATTTTGGAGCAAGACAGACAGACAGACAGACAGCATAAGGCAATTATATATATAGATTGTTATTTTTCAGGGCACCATGTTGAGATGTGCTGCAGAAGACTGGAGAAGAGGGAAGTCTGCAGAGACGAGCTGTGAATGTGAAGTCATTATGGAGTCAGGTACATGAGAAAACAGTGATCGGTGAGTGAATTACCACAAACATTACACTGCCCTAACATTTATACAAGTTTGGAGGACAAAAGTACTGGAGTGCTTCTTTGCTATTTACAGAAAAATCTACTCTTATTTAATATTCAAATGAAGACGCTTCAGTGCACCGTTGGGGTGGTCTTTGCTTTGGTGCTCCGTTGGGGTGGTATTTGCTCTGGTGCTCCGTTGGGATTGTATTTGCTTTGGTGCACTGTTGGGGTGGTCTTTGCTCTGGTGCTCTGTTACGCCCTCGTATTTGTATTTTAAAGTCTTTTGTTTTTATTGACAGCGCCCCATTAGTAAAAGTGAGTGCTGTCTATAATCAGCTTGATTTTATTGCTCTTGCTAAGTGAGGACTGGCTTGCATATGCAAATATAAGGTTTCACCAAGGCATAGGTCACGACAAGGGTGCACCAAAGACCCCTCATTTGCATATTAAAAATTAGATTTTTAAGCAAATTTTAAAGGGGTTTTCCAGTTTAGAATGACAAGTCTGCATTCACTCCGTGTGACTACAGATTTGTGAATCTTCCCAGCACACTCACTGTATGCTATGAGGATTCTCTGGTGTCTGCGCCGGTAACGGCGGTTAAGTATGCGATATGCAGACTCCCCACAAGAACCCGTCTAGGGGGCACTGCCTCGCTCAATACAAGTGCATTAAGGAGGCCGTACTCACTAGACGAGTTCTGACCGGGAGTCTGCATATAGCATACTTGACTGCAGATTTGTCATTCTAGACCGGACAACCACTTTAAGCTAAACTGTGTGTGATTTTTGTAGGGGAACCGTTCTCTAATATAAATGTTTATTTAGGTAAGCAGAAAAATAATTTGCAGACGATAAACCAACATTTTTGCTTGTGAATTGGGTGATCTGACAGCATGTGTAGATAGACCAATCGGTTTCCGATTATTGGCAGCACTGTAAATGCACCTCAGAGTAACTAAACAATTTTATGACTTTTTTTTTATGTTTTATGCCCAGTACTTCTGAGCAGGTTGGTGAGGAATCTGGTCCAGAGACACCCAACCACAGCTGAAAATATATTTTAAAAGAGCATGAGCAGCACAGAGTGGATGCAGTGGAAAGCCATAGTCCTGTCTCCTGAGCTGTGCACTTCTAAGGGGTCTTTTGAGCATGCTATGGGGTTTCAGGACCCAGACTCACATCAGTGTGCTCATAATTAATGGACCTAAAACATAGAAGCTATCTCCCAAACATTAAAGTATTTTTTTAAATGTTTAGTAGTGCTTCTACCTGCACCTCATCAGTACTGTGGAATGGTCTGCAGTCTGATGATGGCTGGTAACAAGTTAATATCTCCTTACCATTGTTAAAGACATACTAGGAGCTACAGTTTGATGCCATACAATTATATGTTGGCTGGCTTTGGTTCTGGTGATGTACTGTTAAATTCAGGTTGGTTCTTGTGATGTAATCATGTACCAATAGTGGTTCTGGTTATGTGAAAGTGATTTGAGGTTGGTTCTGATGATGTGGCCTTATACAGATGGGGGTTCTGGTGATGTTATCGTGATTAGAGGTTGGATCTGGTAATGTAATCATGTACCAATAGTGGTTCTGGTTATGTAATAGTGATTTAAGGTTGGTTCTGGTGATGTTATTGTGTACACATGGTGAATCTGGTGATGTAGTCATGTAGCTGTAGCAATATTTAATTTATTAGATTTGATAGTAGATCATTATAGGGCCAGTGTGCCAGACTAAAAATATAGCTGTCTTAATGAGGCCATATGTCAGCTAAACGAGTATTTGACTAAAGCCTTCATGCACTATAGACAGGTGTCCCATCATTCGGCTGACAGTTATCTCCCTGATTCGCCCATACACAGGACCGCTCACTTTGTTGAGTGCTCGTGTTCTCTATGAGACAGACACTACCAGACATCTCTGGCGTTGGCTCATCTCTTAGAGAAAAAAAGGATCCATGTTTCAAAATTGGACATGCTGGGCCTCCTTTCCCTGAGAATCAGACTGTCGGCCAAACCTGTCTATCTCCGGGTTCGGCCAACTGTAGTCCGTGTACAAGCACCATAACTACTATCTAAAGGGTATATGACCTGTTAGGGTATGTGCACACCATTGCTTTTACACATTGGCAAATCTTTTGAGTTTCTCAGGTGGAGGACAGGTTAGGAAACACTGGCATTTATATTTTTGGGTGGCTTTTCCAACATCTTTTGGCTGCTGTTTTTTTTTTTAATTATTATTATTATTGAAATTGTATTAAGCAGTAACATCCCTATTTTAACCGCTTACTGTCTTTGAAAACCTGAAGTTGTTAAAAGAAGATATAAAACCTGAACATATGCGCAGCAAGTGCATATCTTCATTCTTTTAGCATTTAGCACTTTTTCGAGTGTGTTCCATCATAGATCAGCCTTAAATAGATGTCGTGTGCACATACTCATAGTTTTAGGTTGTCACTAAGGGGCTTTACCACTTAAAGTGCCTAGGGCAGCATGAATGCAAGAGTTATAGGAGTTATTCCCCTTGCAATTTTAGCCAAAATTGAGCCTGTCTTGTTCCTGAATCTGTAATAATCTGATGCAATTCTTTGACCCCTCATCCTCTCTGACCTATCTACCCACAAGTCAAATTCTGCTTTAATCTTTTATCCACTTGTTCCTATTGCCAACAGATGGATTATCAATAGTGATGGGTGATCCCGATCTATAAAGATCGGGGATCGTACCGACCACATAGTGATCGTGTACATGATCCCGATCATGAGCTTTCCTGGGAAGCTCGTGTTACAGATCGGGTCCAGATCGGGTCCAGGGGCTGTAAAAAAAGCATATTATTAAAAAACATTATGATCATACTTACAGGTCCCGCAACATGTTCTGCAGACTCTGTCTCCTGGCTGCTTCTGCTTCCTCGTCCGTCCCATCATTGCTGTGCCCCCTGGTAATCACCTCTGATTAAAAGGACCTTCCGTGACGTCATAGCCATGTGACCAGTCAGGTGTGAATGTTGTATTACCTCATTGGCTACAGACTGGTCACATGACTATGATGTCATCAAAGGTCCTGGTAACTGAACTTTCATTGTCACTGTCACATCACATCACGGCGCACAATCTCCTGACAGGAGCGGTCGGCTGCATTTATTTCCATGCAGCTGAAGTGCTCTTGTCCTGAGAGCGTAAGGTGCGGGGTGATACGAGACGCAAGTGAAATCATACCTTCACTGACCGCGTGCTTCTCGTTCTGTACAGAACGATGTAGCAGAGCTAACAGGGCTCTCTCTGCTTCTCACTTTGTTTAGACTGTACCTGTGCAAAGTGATGAAGCAGAGTTGACATTGCTGTACCTTTGGATAACGTCGGACTAAGGATTGTTTTTATAATAATGATGGAGTCTCTAAATGTTTTTTTTTGTTCTATTTCTAATAAAAAAAAATCTCTGTGTTGTCTTTTTTTTTATTTTTTACTGTTTACTAGAAATTCCTGGTGACCATGTCTAATTTGGCATGACACCATGAATTTTGGACATCTGAGAATACAAAGCTGGTATTACCCCTTTATTACCCAACGAGCCACCCCGTCACCATGGCCACTGGACGAGCCAGGTAAAATGCTTGGAAATGGCGCTAAGAAACAATGCGCCATTTCCAATGGAAGCTGCGGAAAATTCCAGCCTTCAGCTGCCTAGTTTTACCTCACTGGCGATCAAAATACGGCAGGAGCCCACGCTTTTTTTTAATTATTTTTTTAAATAATTAAAAAATAAATAATGGGCTTCCCTGTATTTTGATTGCCAGCCAAATAAAGCCAGGCAGCTGGGGATGGGGGTGGCAACCCATAGCCGTCCGCATTATCTGCGCTGAGAATCCAAAATACCTACGTCATTTTTTAAAATGATATATTTATTTTTATAAAACTATATATTGTGTACGTTTTATATATATATATATATATATATATATATATATATATATATATATATACAGTTCAAAAGTTTTGGGTCACTCAGACAATTTTGTTTTTTCCATGAAAAATCATACTTTTATTTATCAAATGAGTTGCATGATAAATAGAAATTATAGTCCAGACATTGACTGGGTTAGAAGTAATGGTTTTTGCTTGAAATAATAATTTTCTCCTTCAAACTTTACTTTCATCACATAATGCTCCCTTTGCAGCAATTCCAGCTTTGCAGACCTTTGGTATTCTAGCTGTTAATTTGCGGAGGTAACACATTTTTCCAATCTTCCTCTGTCCAATGTCTGTGTTTTTTTGCCCATATTAATCTTTTTCTTTTATTAGCCAGTTTCAGACATGGCTTTTTCTTTGCCACTCTGCCCTGAACGCCAGCATCCCAAAATCGCCTCTTCACTGTAGACATTGACACTGGTGTTTTGCGGGTTCTATTTAATGAAGTTGCCAGTTGATTACCTGTGAGGCATCGATTTCTCAAAGTAGAGACTCTAATGTACTTGTCTTGTTGCTCAGTTGTGCAGCAGGGCCTCCCACTTCTCTTTCTACTCTGGTTAGAGCCTGCTTGTGCTCTTCTCTGCAGGGAGTAGTACACACTGTTGTAGGAAATCTTCAATTTCTTGGCAGTTTCTCGCATGGAATATCCTTAATTTCTAAGAACAAGAATAGACTGTCAAGTTTTACATGAAAGTTTTCTTTTTCTGGCTATTTTGAGAGTTTAATGGAACCAACAAATGTAATGCTCCAGATTCTCAACTAGCTCAAAGGAAGGTCAGTTTTATAGCTTCTCTAATCAGCAAAATTGTTTCCAGCTGTGCTAACATACTTGCTCAAAGATTTTCAAGGGATTTCTAAACATCCATTAGCCTTTTAACACAGTTAGCAAACACAATGTACCATTAGAACACTGGAGTGTTGTTTGTTGGAAACGGGCCTCTATACGCCTATCTAGATATTGCATTAAAAACCGGACGTTTTAAACTAGAATAGTCATTTACCACATTAATAATGTATAGAGTGTATTTCTGTTTAATTTAATGTTAACTTCATTGAAAAAAATGTGCTTTCCTTTCAAAAATAAGGAAATATGTAAGTGACCTTTTTGAACTGTAGTGAATATATATCGCTCTGGCAAAAATTAATCGACCACTGCAAAATTTTCACTTTTCCTGATTATTCTCTTTATATGTATATTTTTGAGTAAAATGTAAATTGCTCTTTTATTCTATATACTGGTATTTTCAAAAAATAAATTTGGAGACATGTTGTCAGTAGTTTATAGAATAAAAGAACAATTTGCATTGTACAAATATATCTATAAAGAGAAAAACCTGAAAAACTGAAAATTTTGCAGTGGTCTCTTTTTTCCCAGAGCTGCATATATATATACAGTATATATATATATATATATATACATATATATATATATATATATATATATATATATATACACACACACACACACACACACACACACACACACACACACAATATATGGTTGTATAAAAACAAATAAATAATTAAAAAAAATGACGTAGCGCTTCTTGCTATTTTTGATTCTCAGCGCACATAAAGCAGATGGCTACGGGCTGCCACCCCCATCTGCCTCGCTTTACCTTGGCTGGCAATCAAAATACAGGGAAGCTCTTCTTTATTTTTAGTTATTTAAAAAAATAATTTAAAAAAATGCATGGGCTCCCGCTGCACTTTCTATTGCTAGCTAAGGGTAATCCAAGCAGCTTCTGGCTGCTAACCCCCACTGCTTGCTGTTACCTTCACTGGCAATGGAAAATCCAGGGAAGCCTGGTTTTTTTTTTGTTTTTTTTTTTAATTGTTTTGCCAAAAAACTAAAAAAAAAAATGACGTGGGCTTTGCCATATTTTTGTATGCTTGCCAGGTACAGCAGGGAGCTATAGGCTGCCCCCAACCCCCAGCTGCCTTTTTGTTCCCGGTTAAGAACCAAAAATATAGGGAAGCCCTTTTATTAATTATTTCATGAATTTCATGAAATAATAAAAAAAAAAATCACATGGGCTTCGCCCAATTTTTGTGTCCAGCCAGGTACAACTAGGCAGCAGGGGATTGGAATCCGCAGCTAATTGCAGTCCTCAGCCGCCCCAGAAAATGACACTTTCATAGAAGCACCATCTTCTGGTGCTGTATCCAACTATTCAAGTGGCCCTAGTGCCGGGTGGCATGCTGTGTAATAAGGTGTTAATATCAGCTTTGTTTTACCGGCTGGTATTAAGACCGAGATTCTTAATGTCAGGCCAAGTTTGACCCGGCCATTAAGAATCTCCAATAAAGGGTTAACAAAAAGATACCACACAGAGAAAAAATACTTTATTAGAAATAAATGCACAGACACACTTTGGGACTCTATATTTATTACTCCCTGTCACTCCTCCACGATCCTGGTCTTTTGTCAAAAGCCTGCTTTACACCTTGCAATTAAGCATACGATATCATATGCGATCATACCCGCCCCCATCGTATGTGCAGCACGTTCAATTTGTTGAATGTGTCGCACAAACGAATAACCCCCCGTCACACGTACTTACCCGTCCATACGACCTCGATGTGGGCAGCGAACATCCACTTCCTGGAGTGGGTGGGACGCTCGGCGTCACATCGACGTCACGCGGCAGCCAGCCAATAGAAGCGGAGGGGCGGTGCTTAGCGGGACGTAAACATCCCGCCCACCTCCTTCCTTCCGCATTGCCGGCGGGAGCCGCAGGACGTAGCTAATATCTGTTCATCGTTCCCGGGGTGTCACACACTGCGATGTGTGCTACCCCGGGTACGCTGAACAACCTGACGTTCAATTTTTAGGAAATGAACGACGTGTATGCGATGAACGTTTTACCGTTCAATCACAATCGCACATAGCTGTTACATGCTACAATGTAACTTACGATGCCGGATGTGAGTCACTTACGACGTGACCCCGCCGACACATCGTAAGATATATAGTAGCGTGTAAAGCGGGCTTTATGTCACCGATCTAGCTCTGCTATATCAGAAAGTACGGGGGGAGGAAGAATGCTTCTGCTACCCATGCTGTCTAATCACTCAATGATTGAGCAGAGACTGTGGGTTGGTAAGCGGTGATGTCACCGCTGCCACCATTGCCATAGTAACCTAACGAGCAGGTTACTATAGCCAGGTACAACTAGGCAGCAGGGGATTGGAATCCGCAGCTAATTGCAGTCTGCAGCCGCCCCAGAAAATGGCACTTTTATAGAAGCACCATCTTCTGGTGCTATATCCAACTATTCAAGCGGCCCTAGTGCCGGGTGGCATGCTGTGTAATAAGGTGTTAATACCAGCTTTGTTTTACCAGCTGGTATTAAGACCGAGATTCTTAATGTCAGGCCAAGTTTGACCCGGCCATTAAGAATCTCCAATAAAGGGTTAACAAAAAGATAACACACAGAGAAAAAATACTTTATTAGAAATAAATACACAGACACACTTAGGGACTCCATATTTATTACTCCCTCTCACCCCTCCACGATCCTGGTTTTTTGTCTTATGTCACCGATCTAGCTTTGCTATATCAGAAAGTACAGGGGGAGGAAGAATGCTTCTGCTACCCATGCTGTCTAATCACTCAATGAGTGAGCAGAGACTGTGGGTTGGTAAGCGGTGATGTCACCGCTGCCACCATTGCCATAGTAAGCTAACGAGCAGGTTACTATAGCAACGGTGATCTACGATCACCTGATCCCCGGAGCCGATATTCACCAGCTTTGTCATTACAGTGTGTAGCAGCCAATCCCTGCATGTGGGCTGACTCTGTAAAGAGCGCCAACAGGCAGGGATTGGGAGCCGAGCATGTGCTCGATCATCTCACTGGTACTCGGCACTCGCTGAGTATATAAAGCACTGAGATGCTCGGGCGAGCACCGAATACCGGCGAGCTTGCTTGCCCATCCCTATTCACTGACACTACAGGACCTTGCATGACGTCATAGCCATGTAGGTAATACAAAATTCACACCTGACTGGTCACATGGCTATGACGTCACGGAAGGTCCTTTAGTCAGCGGTGATTACCAGTAGGGCACAGCAATGATCGTACTCGGAAGCAGAAGCGGCAGGAAACAGAGTCTGCAGGACACGTCGTGACACCTGTAAGTATAATGACAATGTTTATTATTAACTATATTCTTTATTTTACAGCCCCCCAACCCCATCCCATAGCTGTAAAGTCATAGATCGGTGATCGGATGCAGGATTGTGTTATCTCGATCCCAATATCGATCTTTACAAAACGATCGGGCGAGTCTCCCCGATCACGACCATTGGGGGGATCGCCCATCACTAGTTATCCATGTATTTTGTGTATGCTTCTCTGGTCCTTCTGCTGCCTTCAGTGTATGCTTTAGTTGTTTTGTTTCACAATGCCTTCACATATTCCATTATTCTTCCCCTTAGTACTGCCTTAGCTGTGTTCCAGTATAAATGTGAGTACTCCTCATGCTCCTTATTGTCCTATGTATATTTCTGCTACCATATTCTCACCAATTTTTGGAGATTTTCATCTTGCGCTAAGTGTGAAGGGAATCTCCACAGTATATCTGTTCCCTTAGGATAGGTATCTTTCAGGTCTAAAAGTAATGTGGTGTGATCTGAGATCACCAGATCTTGAATGTCGATCCTCATTTTGTTGAGTAGTAAAAAATAATCTATCCTGAACCATGTGCTATGGACGTGGGAGAAATGAGTGTACTCTCGGTCTGCTTGCCAGGTGTGAGCTTTGCGAAGCAGCTGTTAAGCTAGTATGTTCTGTGATCGCATCCAACACCCTGTCATGTGTCCTGGCTACCATGCTTTTGTGTCCTGTGCCCGACCTATCTTCTTTTACGTCCATTACCGTATTAAGATCCCCTCCTATTATTATGACACTCTCGGGGTTTTCCAAAACCTGCCTCTCCATCTCCTGGAAGAAAATTTTATTACTTTCATTTTGCGCATAAACGTTATAGATTTTGAGTCATCCACATGGGGTATCAAGCAAACATTTTTATACCCTCCTCTCTCCATCATTTTCCTGTGTTATTACCTTGCAATTTGCCTGCTTATGAAGTAGTATTAACACTCCTGCTTTGTTATTTTGGGCTGAGGATCCCATCACTTCTCCCACCCACATTTTGCGCATTCTGGTAAAATCCTGAACTTTTAAGTGAGTCTCTTGAAGTAGGGCAATGTCTAGTTTAAGCTTCTTTAAGTGCCTCAATATCATACGTCTTTTGTGTGGCGACTGCAGGCCTTTCACGTTCTATGACACGATTTGCATCCTTTTATATTTCTTGAGATATTACTTTTTATCTTATCTTAACTCTAACGTTATTAAAACCTGTCCACCATGTCTCTATGCAGTGGTACAATAGAAATGTCAATCAAACCAACAAAAAACACCACTAACCTATATACCTTGTAGAAAAACAAATGAATAGCATGGGGGCGTGATTGGAGGGTGGGAGGTGGCTCTGTGGGTGGGAACGGGGACGTGATTGGGAAGGGGGTGGGCTGTGGTTTGCAGGAGGGGAGGTGTCGCTGGGGGGTGGGAGGGGGTGTGTGGGCATGGAGGGAGAAAAGGAGGATATTGGATGAGAGGGAGACGTGTCGGGGGAGAACAGTGAAGTGTACATGAAGTGCCTGGATCTGAGGACTGGCATATGGAAGTATGATATGTGGGGTTGGACATGATTATGAACTGTTATGAATATTAATAATTATATGAAGATATCAAAAAACAAGACTTAAGATGGTGCTTGAAATATGTACCACACCTATATTCAGCAGACATCATAAGACTCACAAGACATTCTGGAACTTTCATATAATAAGTGAATCATTCTGACTTAGCTTAATATAAATGAAGAAACACGTATACAGTATACATATATTTCAGACTAAGCTCTTTGTACAGCTTACTCAAGAGGAGACGTGTTACGTATTGTTGGCTCCTAGCTAACTGATTTCTTTAAATGTATGTGAACTTCCGTAATTAAATCAGTCATATGTTCTACGTAGATCAGTGTATATCTCTTACTGGTCTGTGTATGAATGAATAGCATGCTACTGACAAAATGACTCATGATTTGGATGTGTGTGCCCAGGGAAGGGGCTACTCGGTCCCGGGCAGTATTTATAATTGTGAATGTTACTTTGGTGGCCGTTGCCCGGTTCCATGCCCTAGGCCTCCTTTGTAAGGGGGCTATTTACAAGGGAAATAGTAGTTAATGTTCATGTAACGCCATCTGCGGGTTGCGGTTAAAGGTAGAGAACTGCCGCTGCTCAATGTGGGTACTCCCAGGGCTGGTGGTTATTGCAGCAATGGTGTTAGACCCTCCACAGGTAGGGCCGTGCCTGGGAGATGTAACTGGGAAAAGACAGAGACCACACCAGGTTGTCTTTAACTGTCTCTACTCACTGTGGAGCCAGGGGTTGCTGGTTCAGGTCCCTTGGAGGACCAGTGTCAATGTAGTGACCCAGGTTGCTCTGTCCCCGGCACTCTCTGTTGGTTGGGTCCCCATGGCGTGGAGCATTTGGGACCCGACTGTGCTTTTTGGGGTACAGTCTCCTTCTCCGTACGGCGGGCAGTGCGGACCCTGTGGGGAGGTAAGTGTCCAAGCCCCGATCCTAGTTTACTGCTGATGCCCCCGGATTATTTGGCTCGGTGAAGTCTGTGAAGGTGTCCTCACCGGGCAGGTATTTACCAAGCCATGGAAAACTGGCGCCTGATCTAGGGCCCTGTGCCCTGTTCGTGCTTCGGTCCCAGCGATATCTCCGGTACCCTACCTGGCGACGTCTCTCCTGTGCCCCTGGGGTCACCGTTGCATGGACCTAGCTCAGGAACGTCCACACACCTCTCCTGTGTGCTCACTTCCCCTCTAACTGACTGCTGATTCCTCCCACCAGGCTGGCTAAACCCAGGGACTCATTCCCATGGTGACCATCCCCTTACATGGTTAACCCTCTACGCCCAGTGTGGAGTGGAGAACAAGGATTTTGGTTATGCCTTGGTGGTATCGGCACTGGTACTCCAGGTCCCAGGGGGTATGTCCTGCATCCCCAGGAGGATGCAGTTCCCTGTAGTGCCCTGAGTGTCTCAGGGGCGCTACAGATGCAGACGGTGTTAAGATAGATGCATAACTTGGATTGCATCACTGTAAAATTATGGCCTTTTTAACAGGGTGGACAAGAGGGGCACCCCACGGTAGCAGCCAAGGGGGGAAAGTAGTGAGAGAGAGTGGGGTCGTCCATGCCATGGTATAGTTAATGCTTTCAGACCCATAACACGAACCCCAAATCCCCCCCACCCGCATCCCCCTCCCCCACGCGTCCCAGTATGGGCTAATTTATGTCCTCACCATCTCTGGGGAGTAGCCTCCCCATTCTTCTCCAGTGGTGACATTTTTGCAAAAGTCTTGTCCACAAAACTTCTTGCCCCATCGGGGGCCGTGAATGTCTCTGTATCTTCTCCTGGGGCAAAGATTTTAAGAACGGCTGGGAACTGCAGAGCAAATTTTATCTTCTTTATGAAAAGCTCTGTGTAGACATCACTAAAGGCTCTTTGTTTCTTTGTGACCACTGCCGAATAGTCACTGAATATTAGACTCTTATGACCCCTTACCACAGTGGGGGAAGTTTTCTTATGGAATGCTTGTAAAATGTTTGTTTTATCCACAGAGTTCAAATATCTGACAATCACTGGCCTGGGTCTTGGAGGTGTGTTTACACTTGTCTGCTGGGCTGGGGGTCCCACTCTGTGTGTGTCGCGGGCGGAGGGGCTGCGCTCACCACGCTCGGGTCCGGCGCTGCTGCTGCTGCTCGGTGGCTCGAGCGGTGGGCCGGATCCGGGGACTCGAGCGGCGCTCCTCGCCCGTGAGTGAAAGGTAGTCTAGTTTGGGTTTGGGGAGTTGGTCCGTGACGCCACCCACGGTTTGTGGAGTGGGACACCACTGCGCTGCTCTGGACGAGGATCCCGGGAGCGATGACAGGGAGCAGCCGAGATGTTTCTCTCCCCTCCGTGGGTAGGGGGGTTTTGGTGGTCCCGGGGCCCGGTGAGGTGTCGGGGAGGCAGGGTTGGGGAGGTGAAGGGTTGCGGGGGCAGCGCGATGCCAGATGGCACGGTGGTACTCACTCAGCCAAGAAGGGATACAGAGTCTCCGGTAAAACAAACGGCTGGATGGACGGGTCCCGCAGCTGGCTGCTGTGGTTACTCCCGGACAGGTGGTGGTGGCTGCCTTTCTCTGCACCTGTTGTGTATCTTCGGTCCCGATGGCTTCCCACTGGTAACCCGCTCCCCAGCTTAGATAGGTGCCGGAGGAGCCCCGTTTGCCCGCAGGCTCTGGCCCTGGGAACTCTAGCTGTGGCGGTAGCTGTATTTCCCTTTCTCTGTTTGGACGGTTGCCTTCAATCGGGTCTTTGCTGCTAGGAAACCCCGGAGGTTCCAGTCGCTAACGGATTTGACCTGTTTAACGGCGACTCCAAGCCTGGTCGGGGTCCGCAGGCCCTGTCGGTTTGTGCTGGGTTCTCTTCGCTCCCCAGTTCAGTACCGGCGGGCCACCGCCCGTCCCCGGTCCTACGGTTCCGCGTCAATCGGCCTCTCCTGCAGACGGCCACCACCGTCTGCCAACCTTGCTCTCTGTGCCCGGGCCACGTACCCGGACACGGTCAGTCTGCTCCTCTACTACCACTTCCCTAACTGATCTGACTTCCTTTTCCCGCCTCCAGGACTGTGAACTCCTCAGTGGGTGGGGCCAACCACCTGGCTCCACCCCACCTGGTGTGGACATCAGCCCCTGGAGGGAGGCAACAAGGATTTGTGTGCGGCTGATGTGCCTATCTCGGGGTGTGGGTTGTGTTGTTGCAGTACCTGTGATGACCTGGCTTGTCCAGGGCGCCACATTCCCCCTTGGTTAAATGCAGACCGTCCGCGGGCTGCCCGTCCATCACTGGTTTTAGTTTTGTAAAACTGCAAAAAAAAAAAAGGTAGAAAACATGTAAACATTGAACACAAGTATTTTTATGAAACTTCCCCTAACGGGAGGCACGGTACTTTTAACGTTACAAACGGTAGACATATTTATTTAAAACGGTCGGCTTCCGCTCTCCCACCCAAACAACCTGGCCCTGATGCTGCCCCTAAGAAGTGGGCAGCACCCCTTGACCCCAGTCCTGATCCAGGCTGCCCGAGCGGGAACGGGTACGGTGTTTCGCACCCTACGGTCACTGCAGGGGACCCCACATCCATGGGGGACTCCTGACCCCCCGGAGGATGGCCACCGGTCCCGGTGGTGGCTGGGCCCCAGCCTACTCTGCTGCGGGCTCTTCCTCCAATCTGCCTCTCCGGAGGCGGTAACGGAAACATGCCAACTATTTACATCCCACAAGTTTGTGGTTGCCCTGCGAGTTCTCGGGCATGTCCGTAAGTTGTTCCTTACGCACGGTGCAAAGGGTCCCTACGGGAACAAACTTGCCGGCAACGGCCGGTTCAATCACAGTTGACAATTAGATGATTTACTCGGTTGATTTTTTTCATTTACTAAGTCAACGGTACTGGTGGTCCCAACGGGGACAACAGTGCAACGGAGGGTCCGCTGCCTTACTGCTCGCTTTCTTGCTCCTCATCCGGCCCCGGGTGGAAAAACACGGGTACCAGCCCCTCCAGCGCATAACAGGCGCGACGGGGAAGGGCCGCCCGATATCCATTGTTTCCGCTCCGTGGAATGTAGGTGGCCTCCATATCGTGCAAGCCAGCGACTCCCTCTTCCTCCGAGACAGGTTCCATGTCTGGCCCGGAGTCACTATCATCCGTCCCTGCGCCAGGCAGGTTGCCGCCAGCTGCCGCAGTCTCCGGGCTCGCCACTCTTTCGGCTGCCGCTGCGAGGGGGGCGCAAGCCAGACGGACCAGCAGCGGCGGGGAGCGCGGGCAAGGAAGACGGAGGCAGTATGGGGGCTAGGGGCAGACCGGGTCCCTCAGCCGCAGCGGCCGGTCCCTCAGGGACACAGGGGCGTGGGTCACTCACCAGCTCCTCCATCATGGCCTCCAACCCGTACACCCGGGCGACCGCAACTAACTCCTCCACCTCTGCGGTCCACTGCTCCATCAGAAGACATATCTGATTCCGGTAGCGCCGGCAGATCCCCGCCGTTCGGGCCCTGAGCTATGCCGCTGTTCCGGGCACCGGCTCCGTAATCTCTGCGTGGCTGGACGGGGCGGACATGTTGGTAGCGGTCCCTTCCAGGAACCAAATATGGCCGCAGAGTCCTGGCGTCCCTGCTTTTATAGCCACGGTTTACATGCGGCCGGACGCCATCCGCCCCCCTTGGTCTTATCTCAGCACCTCCTCTTCAGGACGCTCGAGCGGGAAAATCTTCGCGCCCAAGATGGCGGCTTCTGAAATTTTTCGGCAGGACACCACCGGCGGGACACAAGGCACACCTTTACCAGCCGGTAGAACGGTAAGATCCTGTTCATGACGCCAAGTTGTCGCGGGCAGAGGGGCTGCGTTCACCACGCTCGGGTCCGGCGCTGCTGCTGCTCCTCGGTGGCTCGAGCGGTGGGCCGGATCCGGGGACTCGAGCGGCGCTCCTCGCCTGTGAGTGAAAGGGAGTGTAGTTTGGGTTTGGGGAGTTGGTCCGTGACGCCACCCATGGTTTGTGGTGAGGTTGGGACAGCACCGCTGCTCTGGACGGGGATCCCGGGAGCGATGACAGGGAGCAGCCGAGATGTTTCTCTCCCCTCCGTGGGTGGGGGGGTTTTGGTGGTCCCGGGGCCCGGTGAGGTGTCGGGGAGGCAGGGTTGGCGAGGTGCAGGGTCGCGGGGGTAGCGCGGTGCCAGATGGCACGGTGGTACTCACTCAGCCAAGAAGGGATACAGAGTCTCCGGTAAAACAAACGGCTGGATGGACGGGTCCCGCAGCCGGCTGCTGTGGTTACTCCCAGACGGGTGGTGGTGGCTGCCTTTCCCTGCACCTGTTGTGTATCTTCGGTCCCGATGGCTTCCCACCGGTAACCCGCTCCCCAGCTTAGATAGGTGCCGGAGGAGCCCCTTTTGCCCGCAGGATCTGGCCCTGGGAACTCTAGCTGTGGCGATAGCTGTATTTCCCTTTCTCTGTTTGGACGGTTGCCTTCAATCGGGTCTTTGCTGCTAGGAAACCCCGGAGGTTCCAGTCGCTAACGGATTTGACCTGTTTAACGGCGACTCCAAGCCTGGTCGGGGTCCGCAGGCCCTGCCGGTTTGTGCTGGCTTCTCTTCGCTCCCCGGTTTGGTACCGGCGGGCCACCGCCTGTCCCCGGTCCTACGGTTCCGCGTCAATTGGCCTCTCCTGCAGACGGCCACCACCATCTGCCAACCTTGCTCTCTGTGCCCGGGCCACATACCCGGACACGGTCAGTCTGCTCCTCTACTACCACTTCCCTAACTGATCTGACTTCCTTTTCCCGCCTCCAGGACTGTGAACTCCTCAGTGGGTGAGGCCAACTGCCTGGCTCCACCCCACCTGGTGTGGACATCAGCCCCTGGAGGGAGGCAACAAGGATTTGTGTGCGGCTGATGTGCCTATCTCAGGGTGTGGGGTGTGTTGTTGCAGTACCTGTGACGACCTGGCTTGTCCAGGACGCCACATGTGCTCTTTCAGCTTTTAGTTTGTCAGCAATCCCCAAAGCGTGAGGTATGTGCTCCATGCATATTGCCATTAACTGGTGTGGGGTGATGGCTTCTGGGAGCCCAATGATTCTTAAGTTGTTTCTTCTAGATCGATTCTCAAGACCATCAATCTTATCAGAAAGCTATTGGTTTAGCTTGATTCTTTGCAGCTCGGCTTGCAACTCCCCAAGCTCATCCTCATATGTGCTGATTCTGTTCACCATTGTCTCCATTTCTTGGATTCTTGGGGTTAACATCTTAACCACCTCAGCTGCCAGGGACTTAAAGGGAATGGTGAGTCTCCTCATCTGAGTTACCCCCATCCCTCCTGCTGGGTAAGCTGCATAACTATTTTACTGCTTTTGCTGGGCTTCTGTATGATCGGCGTTATTTTAGTACGACTGTTCCTCTGAACTAGGGGGGATTTTCCTCCCTCAGCCCATACTTGTGCACATACCTCTCCATTGCGTCTAAGGGGCATGCACACTTTCTCCTCATTTGTCTGCCTTCCATGCAAGCGCAGGAACCAGAAGTTGAAAAGCTTCCTGTGGAATCTTGACAATAGCCTTGTGTTTTGGCCAAACCTATTGGAAAAAGTTGGAGGTGCTGGGGATTGAACCCAGGATCTTGTACATGCAAAGCATGCGCTCTACCATTGATCTACATCACAAACATGTTAGCTAGCTTCTGATACAGTTCACATATACTGATTTTATACAGTGACTTTGGCAACAACATACTGAAAAGAAAATAATAATAATAATTTTATTTATATAGCGCCAACATATTCCGCAGCGCTTTCAATTC
This sequence comes from Anomaloglossus baeobatrachus, assembly GCF_048569485.1. Lineage (NCBI taxonomy): Eukaryota > Metazoa > Chordata > Amphibia > Anura > Aromobatidae > Anomaloglossus > Anomaloglossus baeobatrachus. The sequence continues at coordinate 332,381,176 of NC_134353.1, forward strand.
AGAGGGGACATGTACAGACAATGAGACAATACAAAATAACAAAATTCAGATACCAAGAGGAGTGAGGGCCCTGCTTGTAAACTTACAGTCTATGAGGGAATAGGGGAGGTACAAAAGGTGAATGGGGGGGAGGCTTGTCATATATGGTCCAGCCATCGATTTAATAGGGGATTCAAAACCAGCTGCATGGAACGGTCTTCAGCCAGAATTTATGCAGGTACAGAGTGTAAAAAAAGTACATTAAGGAATGGAATCTGAAGATACAGGGGACAAGAATTGGAAGTAAATTTTATGAAGGGCAGAATGGGATTAGATTAGATGAGGGAGGTGAGGTGATAGGCTAGTCTAAAGAAATGCATTTTTAGGGCTTGCTTAAAGGTGTGGCTGTTGGGAATTAGTCAGATTGTTCTTGGTAGTGTGTTCCAGAGCATTGGCTCAGCTCATAAGAAATCTTGGAGACGGGACTGGGAGGTTCTAAATTATTGAGGATGTCAGTCTTAAGCCATTAGCAGAACAGAGGGCAGGGGTGGGGTGATAGACAGTAATGAGGCAGGAGTTGTAGGACCATGCGGAACTGTGGAGAGCTTTGTGAGTCAGAGTGATAAGTTTAAATTGGATTTTGTAACGGATAGGCAACCAGTGCAATGACTGGCAAAGAGCAGAGGCATCAGTGAAGCAGTTGGAGAGGAAAATGATCCTGGCTGCAGCATTCAGAATGGATTGGAGAGAGGAGAGTTTAGTAACAGGGAGACCAATTAGTAAAGAATTACAGTAATCCAAGGAAGAATGAATAACAGTGACAGTAAGAGTTTTTGCAGAGTCGGTAAGAAAAGGTCAAATTCTAGAGATGTTTTTGAGGTGGAATTGACAAGAACGAGCAAGTGAACGAATATGGAGAGTGAAGGAGAGATCAGAGTCAAATATAACTCCAAGACAGCGGACTTGCTGCTGGGACATAATGGTAGAACCACACACAGAAATGGTAATATTGGGTTTGGGGAGGTTGGAAGAGGGAGGAAACAGGAGAAGTTCAGTTTTTGACAGGTTCAGTTTTAGATAGAGGGAGGACATGATGTTGGAGATAGCGGACAGACAATCACTAATGTTTTGTAATAATGCAAGGGTAATGTAAGGAGACGATGTATACAGTTGGGTGTCATCAGCTTAGAGATGGTACTGGAAACCAAATATGCTGATGGTTTGCCCAATAGGGGCAGTGTATACAGAGAAAAGGAGGGGGCCTAAGACTGAACTCTGGGGAGCCCCGACGGTAAGGGGAAGAGAAGAAGAAGAGGAGCCAGAAAAAGATACAGTGAATAGTGGCCAGAGAGGTAAGAGGAGAACCTAGAAAGAACGGTGTCCTTGAGCCCGATAGAGCAGAGCATAGTGGGGAGGAGCCGATGATCCACGGTATCAAATGCAGCAAAGAGACCCAGGAGAATCAACAGTGAATAGTGCCATTAGATTTAGCTGTTAGTAGATCATTACAGACTTTAGTAAGAGCAGTTTCAATAGAGTGTAAGGAGCTGAAACCGGATTGTAGAGGGTCGAAGAGAGAGTTATCTGACAGATATCGGATTAGACGGGAGTGAACCAAGCGTTCCAGGAGTTTGGAGATGAAGGGAGATTAGAGACTGGTCTGTAGTTTGCGGTGCATTTTTTGGTCCAGGAAAGGTTTTTTTAAGTAATGCGTGTATGCTGGCATGGTTGAAGGAGGAGGGAAAGACACCAGAGGAGAGAGAGAGAGATTGGATATTTTAGTTAGGTGAGTGCTGACAGCTGGAGTGACAGATTTAAGGAGATATGAGGGAATAGGGTCACTGGTCAGGTGGTAGGTGACTTCTTCAGTGACCGGATCAAAGGATGGAAGTGAGCTAGATGTAGTTTAGGAGGGCAAACAAAGTGTGGTGTCATGAGGCTGTGACAACATTTCCTGGCTTATATGGTCAATTTTTTCTTTAAAATAATTGGCCAGGTCGTCGGCGCAGAGGTTGGTGGTTGGGGCCAGAACTCTTGTTCCAAGAAGGGAGTGGAAAGTATCAAAGAGTCGTTTAGGATTGTTGGCTAGAGAGGTGATGAGGATGTTACAGTACACTTGTTTGGAAAGGTGAAGGGCAGCATTGTACGTTTTGAGCATAAACTTATAATGGATGAAATCTTCGGCAAGATTCGATTTTCTCCACAGACATTCAGCGCACCTGGAGAACCGCTGGAGAAAACGTGTTTGCAACGTGTGCCAGGGCTGCTGCCATCTGTGCCGAGTTGCTCTGCATGTAGCAGAAGCAGCATCATCCTGGGTGTGCTGCAGGGTTTCATTATAATGTTTTACAGCAGTCAGGACATGAGAGGGAAGATATTGGGGCCAATGATGATTGCAAATTTTTCAGAAATTTCTGTGTATCAATGGCATGTATATTCATATATGTGTGGTAAGTGGGGGTGTCCTGAGTGGATTGACAGTTCTTGACCAAGAATGAAACAAGGTTGTGGTCAGAGAGTGGGAGAGGGGAGTTAGAAAAATCATGCACTGAGAAGAGACGGGAGAAGACCAGGTCTAGTATATTCCTGCCTTCATGTGTAGGAGTGTTAGTTAACTGTGAAAGGCCAAGAGAGGAAGTTAGAGATAAAAGATGAGTGGCAGCTGGGGAGAGGGGATCATCAATAGGGATGTTAAAGTCCCCGATGAAAAGAGTGAGGAGGTCACAAGCTAGGAAATGTGGAAGCCAGGTGGCGACATGATCCAAGAACTGGTGAGTTGAGCCTTGAGGGTGATAGATAACTGCTATTTGCAGGGAGAAGGGTCTGAAAAGCCTGACAGTGTGGACCTCAAAAGAGGGGAAGGTAAGTGAGGGGACAGGAGCGATGACCTGAAAAGTGCAGTTAAGAGAGAGTAGCAGACCAACACTTCCACCTGATCTGTTGTCAAGTCTAGGGGTCTGAGAAAATTGTACGCCACCATGTGAGAGCGCAGCAGCATCCGTGGTGTCCGACTGCTGAATCCAGGTTTCAGCAAGGGCCAGGAGTTTAAGGGAATTGGAAAGGAAGAAGTTATGGATGAAGGAGAGTTTGTTACATGCTGATCATGGATTCCAAACAAAACAATTAAAGGAGACAGCAGGTGTGCAAAGTATAGTAATTAGATTTATGGGATTTTTGAGTAAAGCAGGGAAGGATTTGAAATTACTATTATAAGAAGGTCCTAGATTAGGTGCAATATCTCCTGCTAAAAAGAGAAGGAGAATAGAGAGAGTGAGCATGTGGTTAAGAGAATTATGAGAGTGTTTGTTATGTTGAATGGTGGGAGTGAAAGGTTCAGGATGGTTTATAATTTTGAAAAGAGCAAGAGAGCAGTACATAGGAGAAAGGAGGAGAGGACTAATATGGATGGAGGGTACTGGTTGTGTGAAAGAGCGATAGAAATGAGGGATTGAAGGAGCTAGCATATAAATAATACAAATACATAGGGTGGAAACATTTTGCAGCATAAAGGCAAGCTTGTTTGATTGTTTTGTATGCCTTACCTGTTCCCTGCCCTGTAAAACTGCCATGTATAACTGCTTTGCACTTATTAAAATCAGCACTTGAGAAATAGCTGCACAAATGCTTCCCCTTAGCTAAGTTTAGTTATATAGGAAGGTTTGTGCTTAGATCTGGGTCAATTTAACTCGTTAATCAATCAATCAATCAATCAGCTAACTTTGGACAACAGGAGGTGATAAGTTGCAAAACAAAAAAAATGCTTGCAAGCTAACATGGATCATAAACCTCATGAACATGACAGACAACATTACAGCATCCAAGAACAAAGTCAGAAAAAGAAGATGATCATATATCCATATAATTACCATAAGCAAAAAGCAAAGCTAAATCCAGCAGATGAGGAGAGATGATCAGATATACCTGTGTCCAAAGTAACCGCTACCTCCAGTGATAACAACCGTTTCCTGCAGAGATCGTGTGGTGGCCATCTTTTTTTTTGGTTTAAGACATAAAATCAGGTGAAGTCGGAGACTTCTAAGCCCTTCTCACCTCACTCCACCCCATCAGCGTTGGAAGTTTCACACGTCCCCATACAGACAAAAAGCAAAAAGCGCTTCACACCATTGCCAGAGTCGACGTACTTCCTCCGACAGCACCCACCCGCACATGCATCATTTGCTTTACCACTCAATCACCTTTACCAAATAACTGCGTTTGTTTGCCACATTTTTACAGATAAAACAAGAGACCTAGTTGGCATGAAAAGTAATCTATACAAAAGGACCAGGCTCCTCCCTTCCACAAGCTTCCAACACATCAGCACAACTCTGGAATCTATTGCCAAGGTAGAAACATAGTACGTTTCCCACTATAATCATAATGAGATCAGGTCAGAAATAGTGGGTGAATCTATCTATAGTGCTGGTGTAGTTTCCTAATAGAGGCACAAGCATTTACAGCTTTAAAATGGCCATGGCACTTTCAGAAGCTTCTTGTGTTAAAATGCTAATTTGCCTTAAAAAACCTAGAAATAAGGTGCCATATTTGAGGGTAAGGGTGCTTTGAAGTAATGTTGCCGACTAAGCTGTAGTGTGTGTACATGAGGAATAAGTCTTTTTCTGCTCCTTATATGTCTTGTATTCTGCATTTCACCAGTTTTCCTCTCTACAAGCTCTATCTTTAAATGTTCTGTGAAAATGGATGGGGATAGTCTATCTACTATGATCTCTTCCATACACAGCAGACAGAGCAGGTTTCCTGGACTTAATTCCTCAGTTACCATACAGATGAATGCAGCAGAAGTATGGAGTAAATTATAGAGCTATAGTAATCAGTGTAGATGTGAATCCAGCTCTGAGTTAAGTTAAAAGACTTGTTAGAAAGCTCAGCACATTCTTTCTGGGTCTCACTCTGCCTGTTTTCTCACTCTGCCTCCTCTATCCCTTCTCCATAGAGTATAGAAAAGATGTAATCTGACACCATGGTGATTTGGCAGGATGTTTTATCTCGATCACAATGGAGTTGAGCTGTTTTTTTCCAGAGTGGATGATTAATTCAGGAGGCATGCTAGAGAAAGAATTGGCTGATAAGTGGAGGAAAAAAAGCTAATTTCTTTGATAACGTATATTACAAAATTTCTTACATTTGACTGTGTACTGTAAGCTACATTTGTTAAAAGTACAGTTCCCGTTGAAGTAATTTTACTGATTGGTAAGGTATTGCTCTTACTTTATGCTGTATGCAGTGTTAAGAATCTGCAATAGATAAAACCTAGTCTTGCTATGTGAAATGCCAAAGAAAAGCTGTTCAAATGATAAAGCATCCTTGGGAGTCCTGACAATAATCTTGGGTGTTGGCCAAACATATAGGAAAATAAGTTGGAGATGCTGGGGATTGAACCCAGGACCTCACACATGCGAAGCGAGCGCTCTACCACTGAGCTACATCCCCAAAAGGTAGCCAAATAATGACACATTTCACATATACTGATTTTATGCAGTAACTTTGGGAACAACATACTGAAAAGAAAATGTTGCCGATAGTAGGCAGTGTGATCTTTGAGCTTAAAAGATAACCTTGGAGATGCCGGGGATTGAACCCGGGACCTCACACATGCAAAGCGTGCGCTCTACCACTGAGCTACATCCCCACTTTTTCACTTCATAAAAAACACTTGCACCAAATTGGTCAATATCTTTTAGTAAAGGCTTGTCATTTGCTTTACCACTCAATCACCTTTACTAAATAACTGCGTTTGTTTGCCACATTTTTACAGATAAAACAAGAGACCTAGTTGGCATGAAAAGTAATCTATACAAAAGGACCAGGCTCCTCCCTTCCACAAGCTTCCGACACATCAGCACAACTCTGGAATCTATTGCCAAGGTAGAAACATAGTACGTTTCCCACTATAATCATAATGAGATCAGGTCAGAAATAGTGGGTGAATCTATCTATAGTGCTGGTGTAGTTTCCTAATAGAGGCACAAGCATTTACAGCTTTAAAATGGCCATGGCACTTTCAGAAGCTTCTTGTGTTAAAATGCTAATTTGCCTTAAAAACCTAGAAATAAGGTGCCATATTTGAGGGTAAGGGTGCTTTGAAGTAATGTTGCCGACTAAGCTGTAGTGTGTATACATGAGGAATAAGTCTTTTTCTGCTCCTTATATGTCTTGTATTCTGCATTTCACCAGTTTTCCTCTCTACAAGCTCTATCTTTAAATGTTGTGTGAAAATGGATGGGGATAGTCTATCTACTATGATCTCTTCCATACACAGCAGACAGAGCAGGTTTCCTGGACTTAATTCCTCAGTTACCATACAGATGAATGCAGCAGAAGTATGGAGTAAATTATAGAGCTATAGTAATCAGTGTAGATGTGAATCCAGCTCTGAGTTAAGTTAAAAGACTTGTTAGAAAGCTCAGCACATTCTTTCTGGGTCTCACTCTGCCTGTTTTCTCACTCTGCCTCCTCTATCCCTTCTCCATAGAGTATAGAAAAGATGTAATCTGACACCATGGTGATTTGGCAGGATGTTTTATCTCGATCACAATGGAGTTGAGCTGTTTTTTTCCAGAGTGGATGATTAATTCAGGAGGCATGCTAGAGAAAGAATTGGCTGATAAGTGGAGGAAAAAAAGCTAATTTCTTTGATAACGTATATTACAAAATTTCTTACATTTGACTGTGTACTGTAAGCTACATTTGTTAAAAGTACAGTTCCCGTTGAAGTAATTTTACTGATTGGTAAGGTATTGCTCTTACTTTATGCTGTATGCAGCGTTAAGAATCTGCAATAGATAAAACCTAGTCTTGCTATGTGAAATGCCAAAGAAAAGCTGTTCAAATGATAAAGCATCCTTGGGAGTCCTGACAATAATCTTGGTGTTGGCCAAACATATAGGAAAATAAGTTGGAGATGCTGGGGATTGAACACAGGACCTCACACATGCGAAGCGAGCGCTCTACCACTGAGCTACATCCCCAAAAGGTAGCCAAAGAATGACACATTTCACATATACTGATTTTATGCAGTAACTTTGGGAACAACATACTGAAAAGAAAATGTTGCCGATAGTAGGCAGTGTGATCTTTGAGCTTAAAAGATAAGCTTGGAGATGCCGGGGATTGAACCCGGGACCTCACACATGCAAAGCGTGCGCTCTACCACTGAGCTACATCCCCACTTTTTCACTTCATAAAAAACACTTGCACCAAATTGGTCAATATCTTTTAGTAAAGGCTTGTCATTTGCTTTACCACTCAATCACCTTTACCAAATAACTGCGTTTGTTTGCCACATTTTTACAGATAAAACAAGAGACCTAGTTGGCATGAAAAGTAATCTATACAAAAGGACCAGGCTCCTCCCTTCCACAAGCTTCCGACACATCAGCACAACTCTGGAATCTATTGCCAAGGTAGAAACATAGTACGTTTCCCACTATAATCATAATGAGATCAGGTCAGAAATAGTGGGTGACTCTATCTATAGTGCTGGTGTAGTTTCCTAATAGAGGCACAAGCATTTACAGCTTTAAAATGGCCATGGCACTTTCAGAAGCTTCTTGTGTTAAAATGCTAATTTGCCTTAAAAACCTAGAAATAAGGTGCCATATTTGAGGGTAAGGGTGCTTTGAAGTAATGTTGCCGACTAAGCTGTAGTGTGTGTACATGAGGAATAAGTCTTTTTCTGCTCCTTATATGTCTTGTATTCTGCATTTCACCAGTTTTCCTCTCTACAAGCTCTATCTTTAAATGTTCTGTGAAAATGGATGGGGATAGTCTATCTACTATGATCTCTTCCATACACAGCAGACAGAGCAGGTTTCCTGGACTTAATTCCTCAGTTACCATACAGATGAATGCAGCAGAAGTATGGAGTAAATTATAGAGCTATAGTAATCAGTGTAGATGTGAATCCAGCTCTGAGTTAAGTTAAAAGACTTGTTAGAAAGCTCAGCACATTCTTTCTGGGTCTCACTCTGCCTGTTTTCTCACTCTGCCTCCTCTATCCCTTCTCCATAGAGTATAGAAAAGATGTAATCTGACACCATGGTGATTTGGCAGGATGTTTTATCTCGATCACAATGGAGTTGAGCTGTTTTTTTCCAGAGTGGATGATTAATTCAGGATGCATGCTAGAGAAAGAATTGGCTGATAAGTGGAGGAAAAAAAGCTAATTTCTTTGATAACGTATATTACAAAATTTCTTACATTTGACTGTGCACTGTAAGCTACATTTGTTAAAAGTACAGTTCCCGTTGAAGTAATTTTACTGATTGGTAAGGTATTGCTCTTACTTTATGCTGTATGCAGTGTTAAGAATCTGCAATAGATAAAACCTAGTCTTGCTATGTGAAATGCCAAAGAAAAGCTGTTCAAATGATAAAGCATCCTTGGGAGTCCTGACAAAAATCTTGGGTGTTGGCCAAACATATAGGAAAATAAGTTGGAGATGCTGGGGATTGAACCCAGGACCTCACACATGCGAAGCGAGCGCTCTACCACTGAGCTACATCCCCAAAAGGTAGCCAAAGAATGACACATTTCACATATACTGATTTTATGCAGTAACTTTGGGAACATCATACTGAAAAGAAAATGTTGCCGATAGTAGGCAGTGTGATCTTTGAGCTTAAAAGATAACCTTGGAGATGCCAGGGATTGAACCCGGGACCTCACACATGCAAAGCGTGCGCTCTACCACTGAGCTACATCCCCACTTTTTCACTTCATAAAAAACACTTGCACCAAATTGGTCAATATCTTTTAGTAAAGGCTTGTCATTTGCTTTACCACTCAATCACCTTTACCAAATAACTGCGTTTGTTTGCCACATTTTTACAGATAAAACAAGAGACCTAGTTGGCATGAAAAGTAATCTATACAAAAGGACCAGGCTCCTCCCTTCCACAAGCTTCCGACACATCAGCACAACTCTGGAATCTATTGCCAAGGTAGAAACATAGTACGTTTCCCACTATAATCATAATGAGATCAGGTCAGAAATAGTGGGTGAATCTATCTATAGTGCTGGTGTAGTTTCCTAATAGAGGCACAAGCATTTACAGCTTTAAAATGGCCATGGCACTTTCAGAAGCTTCTTGTGTTAAAATGCTAATTTGCCTTAAAAACCTAGAAATAAGGTGCCATATTTGAGGGTAAGGGTGCTTTGAAGTAATGTTGCCGACTAAGCTGTAGTGTGTGTACATGAGGAATAAGTCTTTTTCTGCTCCTTATATGTCTTGTATTCTGCATTTCACCAGTTTTCCTCTCTACAAGCTCTATCTTTAAATGTTCTGTGAAAATGGATGGGGATAGTCTATCTACTATGATCTCTTCCATACACAGCAGACAGAGCAGGTTTCCTGGACTTAATTCCTCAGTTACCATACAGATGAATGCAGCAGAAGTATGGAGTAAATTATAGAGCTATAGTAATCAGTGTAGATGTGAATCCAGCTCTGAGTTAAGTTAAAAGACTTGTTAGAAAGCTCAGCACATTCTTTCTGGGTCTCACTCTGCCTGTTTTCTCACTCTGCCTCCTCTATCCCTTCTCCATAGAGTATAGAAAAGATGTAATCTGACACCATGGTGATTTGGCAGGATGTTTTATCTCGATCACAATGGAGTTGAGCTGTTTTTTTCCAGAGTGGATGATTAATTCAGGAGGCATGCTAGAGAAAGAATTGGCTGATAAGTGGAGGAAAAAAAGCTAATTTCTTTGATAACGTATATTACAAAATTTCTTACATTTGACTGTGTACTGTAAGCTACATTTGTTAAAAGTACAGTTCCCGTTGAAGTAATTTTACTGATTGGTAAGGTATTGCTCTTACTTTATGCTGTATGCAGTGTTAAGAATCTGCAATAGATAAAACCTAGTCTTGCTATGTGAAATGCCAAAGAAAAGCTGTTCAAATGATAAAGCATCCTTGGGAGTCCTGACAATAATCTTGGGTGTTGGCCAAACATATAGGAAAATAAGCTGGAGATGCTGGGGATTGAACCCAGGACCTCACACATGCGAAGCGAGCGCTCTACCACTGAGCTACATCCCCAAAAGGTAGCCAAAGAATGACACATTTCACATATACTGATTTTATGCAGTAACTTTGGGAACATCATACTGAAAAGAAAATGTTGCCGATAGTAGGCAGTGTGATCTTTGAGCTTAAAAGATAACCTTGGAGATGCCAGGGATTGAACCCGGGACCTCACACATGCAAAGCGTGCGCTCTACCACTGAGCTACATCCCCACTTTTTCACTTCATAAAAAACACTTGCACCAAATTGGTCAATATCTTTTAGTAAAGGCTTGTCATTTGCTTTACCACTCAATCACCTTTACCAAATAACTGCGTTTGTTTGCCACATTTTTACAGATAAAACAAGAGACCTAGTTGGCATGAAAAGTAATCTATACAAAAGGACCAGGCTCCTCCCTTCCACAAGCTTCCGACACATCAGCACAACTCTGGAATCTATTGCCAAGGTAGAAACATAGTACGTTTCCCACTATAATCATAATGAGATCAGGTCAGAAATAGTGGGTGACTCTATCTATAGTGCTGGTGTAGTTTCCTAATAGAGGCACAAGCATTTACAGCTTTAAAATGGCCATGGCACTTTCAGAAGCTTCTTGTGTTAAAATGCTAATTTGCCTTAAAAACCTAGAAATAAGGTGCCATATTTGAGGGTAAGGGTGCTTTGAAGTAATGTTGCCGACTAAGCTGTAGTGTGTGTACATGAGGAATAAGTCTTTTTCTGCTCCTTATATGTCTTGTATTCTGCATTTCACCAGTTTTCCTCTCTACAAGCTCTATCTTTAAATGTTCTGTGAAAATGGATGGGGATAGTCTATCTACTATGATCTCTTCCATACACAGCAGACAGAGCAGGTTTCCTGGACTTAATTCCTCAGTTACCATACAGATGAATGCAGCAGAAGTATGGAGTAAATTATAGAGCTATAGTAATCAGTGTAGATGTGAATCCAGCTCTGAGTTAAGTTAAAAGACTTGTTAGAAAGCTCAGCACATTCTTTCTGGGTCTCACTCTGCCTGTTTTCTCACTCTGCCTCCTCTATCCCTTCTCCATAGAGTATAGAAAAGATGTAATCTGACACCATGGTGATTTGGCAGGATGTTTTATCTCGATCACAATGGAGTTGAGCTGTTTTTTTCCAGAGTGGATGATTAATTCAGGAGGCATGCTAGAGAAAGAATTGGCTGATAAGTGGAGGAAAAAAAGCTAATTTCTTTGATAACGTATATTACAAAATTTCTTACATTTGACTGTGTACTGTAAGCTACATTTGTTAAAAGTACAGTTCCCGTTGAAGTAATTTTACTGATTGGTAAGGTATTGCTCTTACTTTATGCTGTATGCAGTGTTAAGAATCTGCAATAGATAAAACCTAGTCTTGCTATGTGAAATGCCAAAGAAAAGCTGTTCAAATGATAAAGCATCCTTGGGAGTCCTGACAATAATCTTGGGTGTTGGCCAAACATATAGGAAAATAAGTTGGAGATGCTGGGGATTGAACCCAGGACCTCACACATGCGAAGCGAGCGCTCTACCACTGAGCTACATCCCCAAAAGGTAGCCAAAGAATGACACATTTCACATATACTGATTTTATGCAGTAACTTTGGGAACATCATACTGAAAAGAAAATGTTGCCGATAGTAGGCAGTGTGATCTCTGAGCTTAAAAGATAACCTTGGAGATACCGGGGATTGAACCCGGGACCTCACACATGCGAAGCGTGCGCTCTACCACTGAGCTACATCCCCACTTTTTCACTTCATAAAAAACACTTGCACCAAATTGGTCAATATCTTTTAGTAAAGGCTTGTCATTTGCTTTACCACTCAATCACCTTTACCAAATAACTGCGTTTGTTTGCCACATTTTTACAGATAAAACAAGAGACCTAGTTGGCATGAAAAGTAATCTATACAAAAGGACCAGGCTCCTCCCTTCCACAAGCTTCCGACACATCAGCACAACTCTGGAATCTATTGCCAAGGTAGAAACATAGTACGTTTCCCACTATAATCATAATGAGATCAGGTCAGAAATAGTGGGTGACTCTATCTATAGTGCTGGTGTAGTTTCCTAATAGAGGCACAAGCATTTACAGCTTTAAAATGGCCATGGCACTTTCAGAAGCTTCTTGTGTTAAAATGCTAATTTGCCTTAAAAACCTAGAAATAAGGTGCCATATTTGAGGGTAAGGGTGCTTTGAAGTAATGTTGCCGACTAAGCTGTAGTGTGTGTACATGATGAATAAGTCTTTTTCTGCTCCTTATATGTCTTGTATTCTGCATTTCACCAGTTTTCCTCTCTACAAGCTCTATCTTTAAATGTTCTGTGAAAATGGATGGGGATAGTCTATCTACTATGATCTCTTCCATACACAGCAGACAGAGCAGGTTTCCTGGACTTAATTCCTCAGTTACCATACAGATGAATGGAGCAGAAGTATGGAGTAAATTATAGAGCTATAGTAATCAGTGTAGATGTGAATCCAGCTCTGAGTTAAGTTAAAAGACTTGTTAGAAAGCTCAGCACATTCTTTCTGGGTCTCACTCTGCCTGTTTTCTCACTCTGCCTCCTCTATCCCTTCTCCATAGAGTATAGAAAAGATGTAATCTGACACCATGGTGATTTGGCAGGATGTTTTATCTCGATCACAATGGAGTTGAGCTGTTTTTTTCCAGAGTGGATGATTAATTCAGGAGGCATGCTAGAGAAAGAATTGGCTGATAAGTGGAGGAAAAAAAGCTAATTTCTTTGATAACGTATATTACAAAATTTCTTACATTTGACTGTGTACTGTAAGCTACATTTGTTAAAAGTACAGTTCCCGTTGAAGTAATTTTACTGATTGGTAAGGTATTGCTCTTACTTTATGCTGTATGCAGTGTTAAGAATCTGCAATAGATAAAACCTAGTCTTGCTATGTGAAATGCCAAAGAAAAGCTGTTCAAATGATAAAGCATCCTTGGGAGTCCTGACAATAATCTTGGGTGTTGGCCAAACATATAGGAAAATAAGTTGGAGATGCTGGGGATTGAACCCAGGACCTCACACATGCGAAGCGAGCGCTCTACCACTGAGCTACATCCCCAAAAGGTAGCCAAAGAATGACACATTTTACATATACTGATTTTATGCAGTAACTTTGGGAACAACATACTGAAAAGAAAATGTTGCCGATAGTAGGCAGTGTGATCTTTGAGCTTAAAAGATAACCTTGGAGACGCCGGGGATTGAACCCGGGACCTCACACATGCAAAGCGTGCGCTCTACCACTGAGCTACATCCCCACTTTTTCACTTCATAAAAAACACTTGCACCAAATTGGTCAATATCTTTTAGTAAAGGCTTGTCATTTGCTTTACCACTCAATCACCTTTACCAAATAACTGCGTTTGTTTGCCACATTTTTACAGATAAAACAAGAGACCTAGTTGGCATGAAAAGTAATCTATACAAAAGGACCAGGCTCCTCCCTTCCACAAGCTTCCGACACATCAGCACAACTCTGGAATCTATTGCCAAGGTAGAAACATAGTACGTTTCCCACTATAATCGTAATGAGATCAGGTCAGAAATAGTGGGTGACTCTATCTATAGTGCTGGTGTAGTTTCCTAATAGAGGCACAAGCATTTACAGCTTTAAAATGGCCATGGCACTTTCAGAAGCTTCTTGTGTTAAAATGCTAATTTGCCTTAAAAACCTAGAAATAAGGTGCCATATTTGAGGGTAAGGGTGCTTTGAAGTAATGTTGCCGACTAAGCTGTAGTGTGTGTACATGAGGAATAAGTCTTTTTCTGCTCCTTATATGTCTTGTATTCTGCATTTCACCAGTTTTCCTCTCTACAAGCTCTATCTTTAAATGTTCTGTGAAAATGGATGGGGATAGTCTATCTACTATGATCTCTTCCATACACAGCAGACAGAGCAGGTTTCCTGGACTTAATTCCTCAGTTACCATACAGATGAATGCAGCAGAAGTATGGAGTAAATTATAGAGCTATAGTAATCAGTGTAGATGTGAATCCAGCTCTGAGTTAAGTTAAAAGACTTGTTAGAAAGCTCAGCACATTCTTTCTGGGTCTCACTCTGCCTGTTTTCTCACTCTGCCTCCTCTATCCCTTCTCCATAGAGTATAGAAAAGATGTAATCTGACACCATGGTGATTTGGCAGGATGTTTTATCTCGATCACAATGGAGTTGAGCTGTTTTTTTCCAGAGTGGATGATTAATTCAGGAGGCATGCTAGAGAAAGAATTGGCTGATAAGTGGAGGAAAAAAAGCTAATTTCTTTGATAACGTATATTACAAAATTTCTTACATTTGACTGTGTACTGTAAGCTACATTTGTTAAAAGTACAGTTCCCGTTGAAGTAATTTTACTGATTGGTAAGGTATTGCTCTTACTTTATGCTGTATGCAGTGTTAAGAATCTGCAATAGATAAAACCTAGTCTTGCTATGTGAAATGCCAAAGAAAAGCTGTTCAAATGATAAAGCATCCTTGGGAGTCCTGACAATAATCTTGGGTGTTGGCCAAACATATAGGAAAATAAGTTGGAGATGCTGGGGATTGAACCCAGGACCTCACACATGCGAAGCGAGCGCTCTACCACTGAGCTACATCCCCAAAAGGTAGCCAATGAATGACACATTTCACATATACTGATTTTATGCAGTAACTTTGGGAACATCATACTGAAAATAAAATGTTGCCGATAGTAGGCAGTGTGATCTCTGAGCTTAAAAGATAACCTTGGAGATACCGGGGATTGAACCCGGGACCTCACACATGCAAAGCGTGCGCTCTACCACTGAGCTACATCCCCACTTTTTCACTTCATAAAAAACACTTGCACCAAATTGGTCAATATCTTTTAGTAAAGGCTTGTCATTTGCTTTACCACTCAATCACCTTTACCAAATAACTGCGTTTGTTTGCCACATTTTTACAGATAAAACAAGAGACCTAGTTGGCATGAAAAGTAATCTATACAAAAGGACCAGGCTCCTCCCTTCCACAAGCTTCCGACACATCAGCACAACTCTGGAATCTATTGCCAAGGTAGAAACATAGTACGTTTCCCACTATAATCATAATGAGATCAGGTCAGAAATAGTGGGTGACTCTATCTATAGTGCTGGTGTAGTTTCCTAATAGAGGCACAAGCATTTACAGCTTTAAAATGGCCATGGCACTTTCAGAAGCTTCTTGTGTTAAAATGCTAATTTGCCTTAAAAACCTAGAAATAAGGTGCCATATTTGAGGGTAAGGGTGCTTTGAAGTAATGTTGCCGACTAAGCTGTAGTGTGTGTACATGAGGAATGTCTTTTTCTGCTCCTTATATGTCTTGTATTCTGCATTTCACCAGTTTTCCTCTCTACAAGCTCTATCTTTAAATGTTCTGTGAAAATGGATGGGGATAGTCTATCTACTATGATCTCTTCCATACACAGCAGACAGAGCAGGTTTCCTGGACTTAATTCCTCAGTTACCATACAGATGAATGCAGCAGAAGTATGGAGTAAATTATAGAGCTATAGTAATCAGTGTAGATGTGAATCCAGCTCTGAGTTAAGTTAAAAGACTTGTTAGAAAGCTCAGCACATTCTTTCTGGGTCTCACTCTGCCTGTTTTCTCACTCTGCCTCTTCTATCCCTTCTCCATAGAGTATAGAAAAGATGTAATCTGACACCATGGTGATTTGGCAGGATGTTTTATCTCGATCACAATGGAGTTGAGCTGTTTTTTTCCAGAGTGGATGATTAATTCAGGAGGCATGCTAGAGAAAGAATTGGCTGATAAGTGGAGGAAAAAAAGCTAATTTCTTTGATAACGTATATTACAAAATTTCTTACATTTGACTGTGTACTGTAAGCTACATTTGTTAAAAGTACAGTTCCCGTTGAAGTAATTTTACTGATTGGTAAGGTATTGCTCTTACTTTATGCTGTATGCAGTGTTAAGAATCTGCAATAGATAAAACCTAGTCTTGCTATGTGAAATGCCAAAGAAAAGCTGTTCAAATGATAAAGCATCCTTGGGAGTCCTGACAATAATCTTGGGTGTTGGCCAAACATATAGGAAAACAAGCTGGAGATGCTGGGGATTGAACCCAGGACCTCACACATGCGAAGCGAGCGCTCTACCACTGAGCTACATCCCCAAAAGGTAGCCAAAGAATGACACATTTCACATATACTGATTTTATGCAGTAACTTTGGGAACAACATACTGAAAAGAAAATGTTGCCGATAGTAGGCAGTGTGATCTTTGAGCTTAAAAGATAACCTTGGAGATGCCGGGGATTGAACCCGGGACCTCACACATGCAAAGCGTGCGCTCTACCACTTAGCTACATCCCCACTTTTTCACTTCATAATAAACACTTGCACCAAATTGGTCAATATCTTTTAGTAAAGGCTTGTCATTTGCTTTACCACTCAATCACCTTTACCAAATAACTGCGTTTGTTTGCCACATTTTTACAGATAAAACAAGAGACCTAGTTGGCATGAAAAGTAATCTATACAAAAGGACCAGGCTCCTCCCTTCCACAAGCTTCCGACACATCAGCACAACTCTGGAATCTATTGCCAAGGTAGAAACATAGTACGTTTCCCACTATAATCATAATGAGATCAGGTCAGAAATAGTGGGTGACTCTATCTATAGTGCTGGTGTAGTTTCCTAATAGAGGCACAAGCATTTACAGCTTTAAAATGGCCATGGCACTTTCAGAAGCTTCTTGTGTTAAAATGCTAATTTGCCTTAAAAACCTAGAAATAAGGTGCCATATTTGAGGGTAAGGGTGCTTTGAAGTAATGTTGCCGACTAAGCTGTAGTGTGTGTACATGAGGAATAAGTCTTTTTCTGCTCCTTATATGTCTTGTATTCTGCATTTCACCAGTTTTCCTCTCTACAAGCTCTATCTTTAAATGTTCTGTGAAAATGGATGGGGATAGTCTATCTACTATGATCTCTTCCATACACAGCAGACAGAGCAGGTTTCCTGGACTTAATTCCTCAGTTACCATACAGATGAATGCAGCAGAAGTATGGAGTAAATTATAGAGCTATAGTAATCAGTGTAGATGTGAATCCAGCTCTGAGTTAAGTTAAAAGACTTGTTAGAAAGCTCAGCACATTCTTTCTGGGTCTCACTCTGCCTGTTTTCTCACTCTGCCTCCTCTATCCCTTCTCCATAGAGTATAGAAAAGATGTAATCTGACACCATGGTGATTTGGCAGGATGTTTTATCTCGATCACAATGGAGTTGAGCTGTTTTTTTCCAGAGTGGATGATTAATTCAGGAGGCATGCTAGAGAAAGAATTGGCTGATAAGTGGAGGAAAAAAAGCTAATTTCTTTGATAACGTATATTACAAAATTTCTTACATTTGACTGTGTACTGTAAGCTACATTTGTTAAAAGTACAGTTCCCGTTGAAGTAATTTTACTGATTGGTAAGGTATTGCTCTTACTTTATGCTGTATGCAGTGTTAAGAATCTGCAATAGATAAAACCTAGTCTTGCTATGTGAAATGCCAAAGAAAAGCTGTTCAAATGATAAAGCATCCTTGGGAGTCCTGACAATAATCTTGGGTGTTGGGCAAACATATAGGAAAATAAGTTGGAGATGCTGGGGATTGAACCCAGGACCTCACACATGCGAAGCGAGCGCTCTACCACTGAGCTACATCCCCAAAAGTTAGCCAAAGAATGACACATTTCACATATACTGATTTTATGCAGTAACTTTGGGAACAACATACTGAAAAGAAAATGTTGCCGATAGTAGGCAGTGTGATCTTTGAGCTTAAAAGATAACCTTGGAGATGACGGGGATTGAACCCGGGACCTCACACATGCAAAGCGTGCGCTCTACCACTGAGCTACATCCCCACTTTTTCACTTCATAAAAAACACTTGCACCAAATTGGTCAATATCTTTTAGTAAAGGCTTGTCATTTGCTTTACCACTCAATCACCTTTACCAAATAACTGCGTTTGTTTGCCACATTTTTACAGATAAAACAAGAGACCTAGTTGGCATGAAAAGTAATCTATACAAAAGGACCAGGCTCCTCCCTTCCACAAGCTTCCGACACATCAGCACAACTCTGGAATCTATTGCCAAGGTAGAAACATAGTACGTTTCCCACTATAATCATAATGAGATCAGGTCAGAAATAGTGGGTGACTCTATCTATAGTGCTGGTGTAGTTTCCTAATAGAGGCACAAGCATTTACAGCTTTAAAATGGCCATGGCACTTTCAGAAGCTTCTTGTGTTAAAATGCTAATTTGCCTTAAAAACCTAGAAATAAGGTGCCATATTTGAGGGTAAGGGTGCTTTGAAGTAATGTTGCCGACTAAGCTGTAGTGTGTGTACATGAGGAATAAGTCTTTTTCTGCTCCTTATATGTCTTGTATTCTGCATTTCACCAGTTTTCCTCTCTACAAGCTCTATCTTTAAATGTTCTGTGAAAATGGATGGGGATAGTCTATCTACTATGATCTCTTCCATACACAGCAAACAGAGCAGGTTTCCTGGACTTAATTCCTCAGTTACCATACAGATGAATGCAGCAGAAGTATGGAGTAAATTATAGAGCTATAGTAATCAGTGTAGATGTGAATCCAGCTCTGAGTTAAGTTAAAAGACTTGTTAGAAAGCTCAGCACATTCTTTCTGGGTCTCACTCTGCCTGTTTTCTCACTCTGCCTCCTCTATCCCTTCTCCATAGAGTATAGAAAAGATGTAATCTGACACCATGGTGATTTGGCAGGATGTTTTATCTCGATCACAATGGAGTTGAGCTGTTTTTTTCCAGAGTGGATGATTAATTCAGGAGGCATGCTAGAGAAAGAATTGGCTGATAAGTGGAGGAAAAAAAGCTAATTTCTTTGATAACGTATATTACAAAATTTCTTACATTTGACTGTGTACTGTAAGCTACATTTGTTAAAAGTACAGTTCCCGTTGAAGTAATTTTACTGATTGGTAAGGTATTGCTCTTACTTTATGCTGTATGCAGCGTTAAGAATCTGCAATAGATAAAACCTAGTCTTGCTATGTGAAATGCCAAAGAAAAGCTGTTCAAATGATAAAGCATCCTTGGGAGTCCTGACAATAATCTTGGGTGTTGGCCAAACATATAGGAAAATAAGTTGGAGATGCTGGGGATTGAACCCAGGACCTCACACATGCGAAGCGAGCGCTCTACCACTGAGCTACATCCCCAAAAGGTAGCCAAAGAATGACACATTTCACATATATTGATTTTATGCAGTAACTTTGGGAACAACATACTGAAAAGAAAATGTTGCCGATAGTAGACAGTGTGATCTTTGAGCTTAAAAGATAACCTTGGAGATGCCGGGGATTGAACCCGGGACCTCACACATGCATAGCGTGCGCTCTACCACTGAGCTACATCCCCACTTTTTCACTTCATAAAAAACACTTGCACCAAATTGGTCAATATCTTTTAGTAAAGGCTTGTCATTTGCTTTACCACTCAATCACCTTTACCAAATAACTGCGTTTGTTTGCCACATTTTTACAGATAAAACAAGAGACCTAGTTGGCATGAAAAGTAATCTATACAAAAGGACCAGGCTCCTCCCTTCCACAAGCTTCCAACACATCAGCACAACTCTGGAATCTATTGCCAAGGTAGAAACATAGTACGTTTCCCACTATAATCATAATGAGATCAGGTCAGAAATAGTGGGTGAATCTATCTATAGTGCTGGTGTAGTTTCCTAATAGAGGCACAAGCATTTACAGCTTTAAAATGGCCATGGCACTTTCAGAAGCTTCTTGTGTTAAAATGCTAATTTGCCTTAAAAACCTAGAAATAAGGTGCCATATTTGAGGGTAAGGGTGCTTTGAAGTAATGTTGCCGACTAAACTGTAGTGTGTGTACATGAGGAATAAGTCTTTTTCTGCTCCTTATATATCTTGTATTCTGCATTTCACCAGTTTTCCTCTCTACAAGCTCTATCTTTAAATATTCTGTGAAAATGGATGGGGATAGTCTATCTACTATGATCTCTTCCATATACAGCAGACAGAGCAGGTTTCCTGGACTTAATTCCTCAGTTACCATACAGATGAATGCAGCAGAAGTATGGAGTAAATTATAGAGCTATAGTAATCAGTGTAGATGTGAATCCAGCTCTGAGTTAAGTTAAAAGACTTGTTAGAAAGCTCAGCACATTCTTTCTGGGTCTCACTCTGCCTGTTTTCTCACTCTGCCTCCTCTATCCCTTCTCCATAGAGTGTAGAAAAGATGTAATCTGACACCATGGTGATTTGGCAGGATGTTTTATCTCGATCACAATGGAGTTGAGCTGTTTTTTTCCAGAGTGGATGATTAATTCAGGAGGCATGCTAGAGAAAGAATTGGCTGATAAGTGGAGGAAAAAAAGCTAATTTCTTTGATAACGTATATTACAAAATCTCTTACATTTGACTGTGTACTGTAAGCTACATTTGTTAAAAGTACAGTTCCCGTTGAAGTAATTTTACTGATTGGTAAGGTATTGCTCTTACTTTATGCTGTATGCAGCGTTAAGAATCTGCAATAGATAAAACCTAGTCTTGCTATGTGAAATGCCAAAGAAAAGCTGTTCAAATGATAAAGCATCCTTGGGAGTCCTGACAATAATCTTGGGTGTTGGCCAAACATATAGGAAAATAAGTTGGAGATGCTGGGGATTGAACCCAGGACCTCACACATGCGAAGCGAGCGCTCTACCACTGAGCTACATCCCCAAAAAGTAGCCAAAGAATGACACATTTCACATATACTGATTTTATGCAGTAACTTTGGGAACAACATACTGAAAAGAAAATGTTGCCGATAGTAGGCAGTGTGATCTTTGAGCTTAAAAGATAACCTTGGAGATGCCGGGGATTGAACCCGGGACCTCACACATGCAAAGCGTGCGCTCTACCACTGAGCTACATCCCCACTTTTTCACTTCATAAAAAACACTTGCACCAAATTGGTCAATATCTTTTAGTAAAGGCTTGTCATTTGCTTTACCACTCAATCACCTTTACCAAATAACTGCGTTTGTTTGCCACATTTTTACAGATAAAACAAGAGACCTAGTTGGCATGAAAAGTAATCTATACAAAAGGACCAGGCTCCTCCCTTCCACAAGCTTCCGGCACATCAGCACAACTCTGGAATCTATTGCCAAGGTAGAAACATAGTACGTTTCCCACTATAATCATAATGAGATCAGGTCAGAAATAGTGGGTGACTCTATCTATAGTGCTGGTGTAGTTTCCTAATAGAGGCACAAGCATTTACAGCTTTAAAATGGCCATGGCACTTTCAGAAGCTTCTTGTGTTAAAATGCTAATTTGCCTTAAAAACCTAGAAATAAGGTGCCATATTTGAGGGTAAGGGTGCTTTGAAGTAATGTTGCCGACTAAGCTGTAGTGTGTGTACATGAGGAATAAGTCTTTTTCTGCTCCTTATATGTCTTGTATTCTGCATTTCACCAGTTTTCCTCTCTACAAGCTCTATCTTTAAATGTTCTGTGAAAATGGATGGGGATAGTCTATCTACTATGATCTCTTCCATACACAGCAGACAGAGCAGGTTTCCTGGACTTAATTCCTCAGTTACAATACAGATGAATGCAGCAGAAGTATGGAGTAAATTATAGAGCTATAGTAATCAGTGTAGATGTGAATCCAGCTCTGAGTTAAGTTAAAAGACTTGTTAGAAAGCTCAGCACATTCTTTCTGGGTCTCACTCTGCCTGTTTTCTCACTCTGCCTCCTCTATCCCTTCTCCATAGAGTGTAGAAAAGATGTAATCTGACACCATGGTGATTTGGCAGGATGTTTTATCTCGATCACAATGGAGTTGAGCTGTTTTTTTCCAGAGTGGATGATTAATTCAGGAGGCATGCTAGAGAAAGAATTGGCTGATAAGTGGAGGAAAAAAAGCTAATTTCTTTGATAACGTATATTACAAAATCTCTTACATTTGACTGTGTACTGTAAGCTACATTTGTTAAAAGTACAGTTCCCGTTGAAGTAATTTTACTGATTGGTAAGGTATTGCTCTTACTTTATGCTGTATGCAGCGTTAAGAATCTGCAATAGATAAAACCTAGTCTTGCTATGTGAAATGCCAAAGAAAAGCTGTTCAAATGATAAAGCATCCTTGGGAGTCCTGACAATAATCTTGGGTGTTGGCCAAACATATAGGAAAATAAGTTGGAGATGCTGGGGATTGAACCCAGGACCTCACACATGCGAAGCGAGCGCTCTACCACTGAGCTACATCCCCAAAAAGTAGCCAAAGAATGACACATTTCACATATACTGATTTTATGCAGTAACTTTGGGAACAACATACTGAAAAGAAAATGTTGCCGATAGTAGGCAGTGTGATCTTTGAGCTTAAAAGATAACCTTGGAGATGCCGGGGATTGAACCCGGGACCTCACACATGCAAAGCGTGCGCTCTACCACTGAGCTACATCCCCACTTTTTCACTTCATAAAAAACACTTGCACCAAATTGGTCAATATCTTTTAGTAAAGGCTTGTCATTTGCTTTACCACTCAATCACCTTTACCAAATAACTGCGTTTGTTTGCCACATTTTTACAGATAAAACAAGAGACCTAGTTGGCATGAAAAGTAATCTATACAAAAGGACCAGGCTCCTCCCTTCCACAAGCTTCCGGCACATCAGCACAACTCTGGAATCTATTGCCAAGGTAGAAACATAGTACGTTTCCCACTATAATCATAATGAGATCAGGTCAGAAATAGTGGGTGACTCTATCTATAGTGCTGGTGTAGTTTCCTAATAGAGGCACAAGCATTTACAGCTTTAAAATGGCCATGGCACTTTCAGAAGCTTCTTGTGTTAAAATGCTAATTTGCCTTAAAAACCTAGAAATAAGGTGCCATATTTGAGGGTAAGGGTGCTTTGAAGTAATGTTGCCGACTAAGCTGTAGTGTGTGTACATGAGGAATAAGTCTTTTTCTGCTCCTTATATGTCTTGTATTCTGCATTTCACCAGTTTTCCTCTCTACAAGCTCTATCTTTAAATGTTCTGTGAAAATGGATGGGGATAGTCTATCTACTATGATCTCTTCCATACACAGCAGACAGAGCAGGTTTCCTGGACTTAATTCCTCAGTTACAATACAGATGAATGCAGCAGAAGTATGGAGTAAATTATAGAGCTATAGTAATCAGTGTAGATGTGAATCCAGCTCTGAGTTAAGTTAAAAGACTTGTTAGAAAGCTCAGCACATTCTTTCTGGGTCTCACTCTGCCTGTTTTCTCACTCTGCCTCCTCTATCCCTTCTCCATAGAGTGTAGAAAAGATGTAATCTGACACCATGGTGATTTGGCAGGATGTTTTATCTCGATCACAATGGAGTTGAGCTGTTTTTTTCCAGAGTGGATGATTAATTCAGGAGGCATGCTAGAGAAAGAATTGGCTGATAAGTGGAGGAAAAAAAGCTAATTTCTTTGATAACGTATATTACAAAATCTCTTACATTTGACTGTGTACTGTAAGCTACATTTGTTAAAAGTACAGTTCCCGTTGAAGTAATTTTACTGATTGGTAAGGTATTGCTCTTACTTTATGCTGTATGCAGCGTTAAGAATCTGCAATAGATAAAACCTAGTCTTGCTATGTGAAATGCCAAAGAAAAGCTGTTCAAATGATAAAGCATCCTTGGGAGTCCTGACAATAATCTTGGGTGTTGGCCAAACATATAGGAAAATAAGTTGGAGATGCTGGGGATTGAACCCAGGACCTCACACATGCGAAGCGAGCGCTCTACCACTGAGCTACATCCCCAAAAGGTAGCCAAAGAATGACACATTTCACATATACTGATTTTATGCAGTAACTTTGGGAACAACATACTGAAAAGAAAATGTTGCCGATAGTAGGCAGTGTGATCTTTGAGCTTAAAAGATAACCTTGGAGATGCCGGGGATTGAACCCGGGACCTCACACATGCAAAGCGTGCTCTCTACCACTGAGCTACATCCCCACTTTTTCACTTCATAAAAAACACTTGCACCAAATTGGTCAATATCTTTTAGTAAAGGCTTGTCATTTGCTTTACCACTCAATCACCTTTACCAAATAACTGCGTTTGTTTGCCACATTTTTACAGATAAAACAAGAGACCTAGTTGGCATGAAAAGTAATCTATACAAAAGGACCAGGCTCCTCCCTTCCACAAGCTTCCAACACATCAGCACAACTCTGGAATCTATTGCCAAGGTAGAAACATAGTACGTTTCCCACTATAATCATAATGAGATCAGGTCAGAAATAGTGGGTGACTCTACCTATAGTGCTGGTGTAGTTTCCTAATAGAGGCATTTACAGCTTTAAAATGGCCATGGCACTTTCAGAAGCTTCTTGTGTTAAAATGCTAATTTGCCTTAAAAACCTAGAAATAAGGTGCCATATTTGAGGGTAAGGGTGCTTTGAAGTAATGTTGCCGACTAAGCTGTAGTGTGTGTACATGAGGAATAAGTCTTTTTCTGCTCCTTATATGTCTTGTATTCTGCATTTCACCAGTTTTCCTCTCTACAAGCTCTATCTTTAAATGTTCTGTGAAAATGGATGGGGATAGTCTATCTACTATGATCTCTTCCATACACAGCAGACAGAGCAGGTTTCCTGGACTTAATTCCTCAGTTACCATACAGATGAATGCAGCAGAAGTATGGAGTAAATTATAGAACTATAGTAATCAGTGTAGATGTGAATCCAGCTCTGAGTTAAGTTAAAAGACTTGTTAGAAAGCTCAGCACATTCTTTCTGGGTCTCACTCTGCCTGTTTTCTCACTCTGCCTCCTCTATCCCTTCTCCATAGAGTATAGAAAAGATGTAATCTGACACCATGGTGATTTGGCAGGATGTTTTATCTCGATCACAATGGAGTTGAGCTGTTTTTTTCCAGAGTGGATGATTAATTCAGGAGGCATGCTAGAGAAAGAATTGGCTGATAAGTGGAGGAAAAAAAGCTAATTTCTTTGATAACGTATATTACAAAATTTCTTACATTTGACTGTGTACTGTAAGCTACATTTGTTAAAAGTACAGTTCCCGTTGAAGTAATTTTACTGATTGGTAAGGTATTGCTCTTACTTTATGCTGTATGCAGCGTTAAGAATCTGCAATAGATAAAACCTAGTCTTCCTATGTGAAATGCCAAAGAAAAGCTGTTCAAATGATAAAGCATCCTTGGGAGTCCTGACAATAATCTTGGGTGTTGGCCAAACATATAGGAAAATAAGTTGGAGATGCTGGGGATTGAACCCAGGACCTCACACATGCGAAGCGAGCGCTCTACCACTGAGCTACATCCCCAAAAGTTAGCCAAAGAATGACACATTTCACATATACTGATTTTATGCAGTAACTTTGCGAACAACATACTGAAAAGAAAATGTTGCCGATAGTAGGCAGTGTGATCTTTGAGCTTAAAAGATAACCTTGGAGATGCCGGGGATTGAACCCGGGACCTCACACATGCAAAGCGTGCGCTCTACCACTGAGCTACATCCCCACTTTTTCACTTCATAAAAAACACTTGCACCAAATTGGTCAATATCTTTTAGTAAAGGCTTGTCATTTGCTTTACCACTCAATCACCTTTACCAAATAACTGCGTTTGTTTGCCACATTTTTACAGATAAAACAAGAGACCTAGTTGGCATGAAAAGTAATCTATACAAAAGGACCAGGCTCCTCCCTTCCACAAGCTTCCGACACATCAGCACAACTCTGGAATCTATTGCCAAGGTAGAAACATAGTACGTTTCCCACTATAATCATAATGAGATCAGGTCAGAAATAGTGGGTGAATCTATCTATAGTGCTGGTGTAGTTTCCTAATAGAGGCACAAGCATTTACAGCTTTAAAATGGCCATGGCACTTTCAGAAGCTTCTTGTGTTAAAATGCTAATTTGCCTTAAAAACCTAGAAATAAGGTGCCATATTTGAGGGTAAGGGTGCTTTGAAGTAATGTTGCCGACTAAGCTGTAGTGTGTGTACATGAGGAATAAGTCTTTTTCTGCTCCTTATATGTCTTGTATTCTGCATTTCACCAGTTTTCCTCTCTACAAGCTCTATCTTTAAATGTTCTGTGAAAATGGATGGGGATAGTCTATCTACTATGATCTCTTCCATACACAGCAGATAGAGCAGGTTTCCTGGACTTAATTCCTCAGTTACCATACAGATGAATGCAGCAGAAGTATGGAGTAAATTATAGAGCTATAGTAATCAGTGTAGATGTGAATCCAGCTCTGAGTTAAGTTAAAAGACTTGTTAGAAAGCTCAGCACATTCTTTCTGGGTCTCACTCTGCCTGTTTTCTCACTCTGCCTCCTCTATCCCTTCTCCATAGAGTATAGAAAAGATGTAATCTGACACCATGGTGATTTGGCAGGATGTTTTATCTCGATCACAATGGAGTTGAGCTGTTTTTTTCCAGAGTGGATGATTAATTCAGGAGGCATGCTAGAGAAAGAATTGGCTGATAAGTGGAGGAAAAAAAGCTAATTTCTTTGATAACGTATATTACAAAATTTCTTACATTTGACTGTGTACTGTAAGCTACATTTGTTAAAAGTACAGTTCCCGTTGAAGTAATTTTACTGATTGGTAAGGTATTGCTCTTACTTTATGCTGTATGCAGTGTTAAGAATCTGCAATAGATAAAACCTAGTCTTGCTATGTGAAATGCCAAAGAAAAGCTGTTCAAATGATAAAGCATCCTTGGGAGTCCTGACAATAATCTTGGGTGTTGGCCAAACATATAGGAAAATAAGTTTGAGATGCTGGGGATTGAACCCAGGACATAACACATGCGAAGCGAGCGCTCTACCACTGAGCTACATCCCCAAAAGGTAGCCAAAGAATGACACATTTCACATATACTGATTTTATGCAGTAACTTTGGGAACAACATACTGAAAAGAAAATGTTGCCGATAGTAGGCAGTGTGATCTTTGAGCTTAAAAGATAACCTTGGAGATGCCGGGGATTGAACCCGGGACCTCACACATGCAAAGCGTGCGCTCTACCACTGAGCTACATCCCCACTTTTTCACTTCATAAAAAGCACTTGCACCAAATTGGTCAATATCTTTTAGTAAAGGCTTGTCATTTGCTTTACCACTCAATCACCTTTACCAAATAACTGCGTTTGTTTGCCACATTTTTACAGATAAAACAAGAGACCTAGTTGGCATGAAAAGTAATCTATACGAAAGGACCAGGCTCCTCCCTTCCACAAGCTTCCGACACATCAGCACAACTCTGGAATCTATTGCCAAGGTAGAAACATAGTACGTTTCCCACTATAATCATAATGAGATCAGGTCAGAAATAGTGGGTGACTCTATCTATAGTGCTGGTGTAGTTTCCTAATAGAGGCACAAGCATTTACAGCTTTAAAATGGCCATGGCACTTTCAGAAGCTTCTTGTGTTAAAATGCTAATTTGCCTTAAAAACCTAGAAATAAGGTGCCATATTTGAGGGTAAGGGTGCTTTGAAGTAATGTTGCCGACTAAGCTGTAGTGTGTGTACATGAGGAATAAGTCTTTTTCTGCTCCTTATATGTCTTGTATTCTGCATTTCACCAGTTTTCCTCTCTACAAGCTCTATCTTTAAATGTTCTGTGAAAATGGATGGGGATAGTCTATCTACTATGATCTCTTCCATACACAGCAGACAGAGCAGGTTTCCTGGACTTAATTCCTCAGTTACCATACAGATGAATGCAGCAGAAGTATGGAGTAAATTATAGAGCTATAGTAATCAGTGTAGATGTGAATCCAGCTCTGAGTTAAGTTAAAAGACTTGTTAGAAAGCTCAGCACATTCTTTCTGGGTCTCAATCTGCCTGATTTCTCACTCTGCCTCCTCTATCCCTTCTCCATAGAGTATAGAAAAGATGTAATCTGACACCATGGTGATTTGGCAGGATGTTTTATCTCGATCACAATGGAGTTGAGCTGTTTTTTTCCAGAGTGGATGATTAATTCAGGAGGCATGCTAGAGAAAGAATTGGCTGATAAGTGGATGAAAAAAAGCTAATTTCTTTGATAACGTATATTACAAAATTTCGTACATTTGACTGTGTACTGTAAGCTACATTTGTTAAAAGTACAGTTCCCGTTGAAGTAATTTTACTGATTGGTAAGGTATTGCTCTTACTTTATGCTGTATGCAGCGTTAAGAATCTGCAATAGATAAAACCTAGTCTTGCTATGTGAAATGCCAAAGAAAAGCTGTTCAAATGATAAAGCATCCTTGGGAGTCCTGACAATAATCTTGGGTGTTGGCCAAACATATAGGAAAATAAGTTGGAGATGCTGGGGATTGAACCCAGGACCTCACACATGCGAAGCGAGCGCTCTACCACTGAGCTACATCCCCAAAAGGTAGCCAAAGAATGACACATTTCACATATACTGATTTTATGCAGTAACTTTGGGAACAACATACTGAAAAGAAAATGTTGCCGATAGTAGGCAGTGTGATCTTTGAGCTTAAAAGATAACCTTGGAGATGCCGGGGATTGAACCCGGGACCTCACACATGCAAAGCGTGCGCTCTACCACTGAGCTACATCCCCACTTTTTCACTTCATAAAAAACACTTGCACCAAATTGGTCAATATCTTTTAGTAAAGGCTTGTCATTTGCTTTACCACTCAATCACCTTTACCAAATAACTGCGTTTGTTTGCCACATTTTTACAGATAAAACAAGAGACCTAGTTGGCATGAAAAGTAATCTATACAAAAGGACCAGGCTCCTCCCTTCCACAAGCTTCCGACACATCAGCACAACTCTGGAATCTATTGCCAAGGTAGAAACATAGTACGTTTCCCACTATAATCATAATGAGATCAGGTCAGAAATAGTGGGTGACTCTACCTATAGTGCTGGTGTAGTTTCCTAATAGAGGCATTTACAGCTTTAAAATGGCCATGGCACTTTCAGAAGCTTCTTGTGTTAAAATGCTAATTTGCCTTAAAAACCTAGAAATAAGGTGCCATATTTGAGGGTAAGGGTGCTTTGAAGTAATGTTGCCGACTAAGCTGTAGTGTGTGTACATGAGGAATAAGTCTTTTTCTGCTCCTTATATGTCTTGTATTCTGCATTTCACCAGTTTTCCTCTCTACAAGCTCTATCTTTAAATGTTCTGTGAAAATGGATGGGGATAGTCTATCTACTATGATCTCTTCCATACACAGCAGACAGAGCAGGTTTCCTGGACTTAATTCCTCAGTTACCATACAGATGAATGCAGCAGAAGTATGGAGTAAATTATAGAGCTATAGTAATCAGTGTAGATGTGAATCCAGCTCTGAGTTAAGTTAAAAGACTTGTTAGAAAGCTCAGCACATTCTTTCTGGGTCTCAATCTGCCTGATTTCTCACTCTGCCTCCTCTATCCCTTCTCCATAGAGTATAGAAAAGATGTAATCTGACACCATGGTGATTTGGCAGGATGTTTTATCTCGATCACAATGGAGTTGAGCTGTTTTTTTCCAGAGTGGATGATTAATTCAGGAGGCATGCTAGAGAAAGAATTGGCTGATAAGTGGATGAAAAAAAGCTAATTTCTTTGATAACGTATATTACAAAATTTCTTACATTTGACTGTGTACTGTAAGCTACATTTGTTAAAAGTACAGTTCCCGTTGAAGTAATTTTACTGATTGGTAAGGTATTGCTCTTACTTTATGCTGTATGCAGTGTTAAGAATCTGCAATAGATAAAACCTAGTCTTGCTATGTGAAATGCCAAAGAAAAGCTGTTCAAATGATAAAGCATCCTTGGGAGTCCTGACAATAATCTTGGGTGTTGGCCAAACATATAGGAAAATAAGTTGGAGATGCTGGGGATTGAACCCAGGACCTCACACATGCAAAGCGAGCGCTCTACCACTGAGCTACATCCCCAAAAGGTAGCCAAAGAATGACACATTTCACATATACTGATTTTATGCAGTAACTTTGGGAACAACATACTGAAAAGAAAATGTTGCCGATAGTAGGCAGTGTGATCTTTGAGCTTAAAAGATAACCTTGGAGATGCCGGGGATTGAACCCGGGACCTCACACATGCAAAGCGTGCGCTCTACCACTGAGCTACATCCCCACTTTTTCACTTCATAAAAAACACTTGCACCAAATTGGTCAATATCTTTTAGTAAAGGCTTGTCATTTGCTTTACCACTCAATCACCTTTACCAAATAACTGCGTTTGTTTGCCACATTTTTACAGATAAAACAAGAGACCTAGTTGGCATGAAAAGTAATCTATACGAAAGGACCAGGCTCCTCCCTTCCACAAGCTTCCGACACATCAGCACAACTCTGGAATCTATTGCCAAGGTAGAAACATAGTACGTTTCCCACTATAATCATAATGAGATCAGGTCAGAAATAGTGGGTGACTCTATCTATAGTGCTGGTGTAGTTTCCTAATAGAGGCACAAGCATTTACAGCTTTAAAATGGCCATGGCACTTTCAGAAGCTTCTTGTGTTAAAATGCTAATTTGCCTTAAAAACCTAGAAATAAGGTGCCATATTTGAGGGTAAGGGTGCTTTGAAGTAATGTTGCCGACTAAGCTGTAGTGAGTGTACATGAGGAATAAGTCTTTTTCTGCTCCTTATATGTCTTGTATTCTGCATTTCACCAGTTTTCCTCTCTACAAGCTCTATCTTTAAATGTTCTGTGAAAATGGATGGGGATAGTCTATCTACTATGATCTCTTCCATACACAGCAGACAGAGCAGGTTTCCTGGACTTAATTCCTCAGTTACCATACAGATGAATGCAGCAGAAGTATGGAGTAAATTATAGAGCTATAGTAATCAGTGTAGATGTGAATCCAGCTCTGAGTTAAGTTAAAAGACTTGTTAGAAAGCTCAGCACATTCTTTCTGGGTCTCAATCTGCCTGATTTCTCACTCTGCCTCCTCTATCCCTTCTCCATAGAGTATAGAAAAGATGTAATCTGACACCATGGTGATTTGGCAGGATGTTTTATCTCGATCACAATGGAGTTGAGCTGTTTTTTTCCAGAGTGGATGATTAATTCAGGAGGCATGCTAGAGAAAGAATTGGCTGATAAGTGGATGAAAAAAAGCTAATTTCTTTGATAACGTATATTACAAAATTTCGTACATTTGACTGTGTACTGTAAGCTACATTTGTTAAAAGTACAGTTCCCGTTGAAGTAATTTTACTGATTGGTAAGGTATTGCTCTTACTTTATGCTGTATGCAGCGTTAAGAATCTGCAATAGATAAAACCTAGTCTTGCTATGTGAAATGCCAAAGAAAAGCTGTTCAAATGATAAAGCATCCTTGGGAGTCCTGACAATAATCTTGGGTGTTGGCCAAACATATAGGAAAATAAGTTGGAGATGCTGGGGATTGAACCCAGGACCTCACACATGCGAAGCGAGCGCTCTACCACTGAGCTACATCCCCAAAAGGTAGCCAAAGAATGACACATTTCACATATACTGATTTTATGCAGTAACTTTGGGAACAACATACTGAAAAGAAAATGTTGCCGATAGTAGGCAGTGTGATCTTTGAGCTTAAAAGATAACCTTGGAGATGCCGGGGATTGAACCCGGGACCTCACACATGCAAAGCGTGCGCTCTACCACTGAGCTACATCCCCACTTTTTCACTTCATAAAAAACACTTGCACCAAATTGGTCAATATCTTTTAGTAAAGGCTTGTCATTTGCTTTACCACTCAATCACCTTTACCAAATAACTGCGTTTGTTTGCCACATTTTTACAGATAAAACAAGAGACCTAGTTGGCATGAAAAGTAATCTATACAAAAGGACCAGGCTCCTCCCTTCCACAAGCTTCCGACACATCAGCACAACTCTGGAATCTATTGCCAAGGTAGAAACATAGTACGTTTCCCACTATAATCATAATGAGATCAGGTCAGAAATAGTGGGTGACTCTACCTATAGTGCTGGTGTAGTTTCCTAATAGAGGCATTTACAGCTTTAAAATGGCCATGGCACTTTCAGAAGCTTCTTGTGTTAAAATGCTAATTTGCCTTAAAAACCTAGAAATAAGGTGCCATATTTGAGGGTAAGGGTGCTTTGAAGTAATGTTGCCGACTAAGCTGTAGTGTGTGTACATGAGGAATAAGTCTTTTTCTGCTCCTTATATGTCTTGTATTCTGCATTTCACCAGTTTTCCTCTCTACAAGCTCTATCTTTAAATGTTCTGTGAAAATGGATGGGGATAGTCTATCTACTATGATCTCTTCCATACACAGCAGACAGAGCAGGTTTCCTGGACTTAATTCCTCAGTTACCATACAGATGAATGCAGCAGAAGTATGGAGTAAATTATAGAGCTATAGTAATCAGTGTAGATGTGAATCCAGCTCTGAGTTAAGTTAAAAGACTTGTTAGAAAGCTCAGCACATTCTTTCTGGGTCTCAATCTGCCTGATTTCTCACTCTGCCTCCTCTATCCCTTCTCCATAGAGTATAGAAAAGATGTAATCTGACACCATGGTGATTTGGCAGGATGTTTTATCTCGATCACAATGGAGTTGAGCTGTTTGTTTCCAGAGTGGATGATTAATTCAGGAGGCATGCTAGAGAAAGAATTGGCTGATAAGTGGATGAAAAAAAGCTAATTTCTTTGATAACGTATATTACAAAATTTCTTACATTTGACTGTGTACTGTAAGCTACATTTGTTAAAAGTACAGTTCCCGTTGAAGTAATTTTACTGATTGGTAAGGTATTGCTCTTACTTTATGCTGTATGCAGTGTTAAGAATCTGCAATAGATAAAACCTAGTCTTGCTATGTGAAATGCCAAAGAAAAGCTGTTCAAATGATAAAGCATCCTTGGGAGTCCTGACAATAATCTTGGGTGTTGGCCAAACATATAGGAAAATAAGTTGGAGATGCTGGGGATTGAACCCAGGACCTCACACATGCAAAGCGAGCGCTCTACCACTGAGCTACATCCCCAAAAGGTAGCCAAAGAATGACACATTTCACATATACTGATTTTATGCAGTAACTTTGGGAACAACATACTGAAAAGAAAATGTTGCCGATAGTAGGCAGTGTGATCTTTGAGCTTAAAAGATAACCTTGGAGATGCCGGGGATTGAACCCGGGACCTCACACATGCAAAGCATGCGCTCTACCACTGAGCTACATCCCCACTTTTTCACTTCATAAAAAACACTTGCACCAAATTGGTCAATATCTTTTAGTAAAGGCTTGTCATTTGCTTTACCACTCAATCACCTTTACCAAATAACTGCGTTTGTTTGCCACATTTTTACAGATAAAACAAGAGACCTAGTTGGCATGAAAAGTAATCTATACGAAAGGACCAGGCTCCTCCCTTCCACAAGCTTCCGACACATCAGCACAACTCTGGAATCTATTGCCAAGGTAGAAACATAGTACGTTTCCCACTATAATCATAATGAGATCAGGTCAGAAATAGTGGGTGACTCTATCTATAGTGCTGGTGTAGTTTCCTAATAGAGGCACAAGCATTTACAGCTTTAAAATGGCCATGGCACTTTCAGAAGCTTCTTGTGTTAAAATGCTAATTTGCCTTAAAAACCTAGAAATAAGGTGCCATATTTGAGGGTAAGGGTGCTTTGAAGTAATGTTGCCGACTAAGCTGTAGTGTGTGTACATGAGGAATAAGTCTTTTTCTGCTCCTTATATGTCTTGTATTCTGCATTTCACCAGTTTTCCTCTCTACAAGCTCTATCTTTAAATGTTCTGTGAAAATGGATGGGGATAGTCTATCTACTATGATCTCTTCCATACACAGCAGACAGAGCAGGTTTCCTGGACTTAATTCCTCAGTTACCATACAGATGAATGCAGCAGAAGTATGGAGTAAATTATAGAGCTATAGTAATCAGTGTAGATGTGAATCCAGCTCTGAGTTAAGTTAAAAGACTTGTTAGAAAGCTCAGCACATTCTTTCTGGGTCTCAATCTGCCTGATTTCTCACTCTGCCTCCTCTATCCCTTCTCCATAGAGTATAGAAAAGATGTAATCTGACACCATGGTGATTTGGCAGGATGTTTTATCTCGATCACAATGGAGTTGAGCTGTTTTTTTCCAGAGTGGATGATTAATTCAGGAGGCATGCTAGAGAAAGAATTGGCTGATAAGTGGATGAAAAAAAGCTAATTTCTTTGATAACGTATATTACAAAATTTCTTACATTTGACTGTGTACTGTAAGCTACATTTGTTAAAAGTACAGTTCCCGTTGAAGTAATTTTACTGATTGGTAAGGTATTGCTCTTACTTTATGCTGTATGCAGCGTTAAGAATCTGCAATAGATAAAACCTAGTCTTGCTATGTGAAATGCCAAAGAAAAGCTGTTCAAATGATAAAGCATCCTTGGGAGTCCTGACAATAATCTTGGGTGTTGGCCAAACATATAGGAAAATAAGTTGGAGATGCTGGGGATTGAACCCAGGACCTCACACATGCGAAGCGAGCGCTCTACCACTGAGCTACATCCCCAAAAGGTAGCCAAAGAATGACACATTTCACATATACTGATTTTATGCAGTAACTTTGGGAACAACATACTGAAAAGAAAATGTTGCCGATAGTAGGCAGTGTGATCTTTGAGCTTAAAAGATAACCTTGGAGATGCCGGGGATTGAACCCGGGACCTCACACATGCAAAGCGTGCGCTCTACCACTGAGCTACATCCCCACTTTTTCACTTCATAAAAAACACTTGCACCAAATTGGTCAATATCTTTTAGTAAAGGCTTGTCATTTGCTTTACCACTCAATCACCTTTACCAAATAACTGCGTTTGTTTGCCACATTTTTACAGATAAAACAAGAGACCTAGTTGGCATGAAAAGTAATCTATACAAAAGGACCAGGCTCCTCCCTTCCACAAGCTTCCGACACATCAGCACAACTCTGGAATCTATTGCCAAGGTAGAAACATAGTACGTTTCCCACTATAATCATAATGAGATCAGGTCAGAAATAGTGGGTGAATCTATCTATAGTGCTGGTGTAGTTTCCTAATAGAGGCACAAGCATTTACAGCTTTAAAATAGCCATGGCACTTTCAGAAGCTTCTTGTGTTAAAATTAGAGATGAGCGAACCGGTCCCGGTTCGGCTCGAGGTCGGTTCGCCGAACGGAGGTCCTGTTCGACTTCGCTTCGTCGAACGTTCGACGAACCAAACTCGAACTGCATAGGAAACAATGGCAGGCAATCACAAACACATAAAAACACCTAGAAAACACCCTCAAAGGTGTCCAAAAGGAGACAAACAACTCACAACACAACACAAACACATGGGAAAGTGACAAGGACATATACTCATGCGAAAACAAAACAGCTGGACAAGGAAAAAGAGGAGGACACACAGATATAGGCATGGCACGCCCTTCTAAAGTCATGTAAAACACCGCAAGGTGACTCCAAGCGGAGTCTCCCTTTTTTCCAAAAATTGGGCCCCACACACACCCACCCCTTCAGTGGCAGCAGTTGTGCCCCAGTTGTACACTTCACAGCTAGATTTGCATCAAGCACATTCAAAAATACGCCATTCTTATCCGTCCCCAGGATGACACCGGGGTAGGTAGCAAAGTCTTTCCTGATCCCAGCTCTGTTTATCTTGGCTTCTTTTAAAAACACATCAAGCAAGGGTTACTCCAAGCGGAGTCTCCCTTTTTTCCAAAAATTGGGCCCCACACACACCCACCCCTTCTGTGGCAGCAGTTGTGCCCCAGTTGTACACTTCACAGCTAGATTTGCATCAAGCACATTCAAAAATATGCCATTCTTATCCGTCCCCAGGATGACACCGGGGTAGGTAGCAAAGTCTTTCCTGATCCCAGCTCTGTTCATCTTGGCTTCTTTTAAAAACAATGTAAGCAAGGGTTACTCCAAGCGGAGTCTCCCTTTTTTCCAAAAATTGGGCCCCACACACACCCACCCCTTCTGTGGCAGCAGTTGTGCCCCAGTTGTACACTTCACAGCTAGATTTGCATCAAGCACATTCAAAAATACGCCATTCTTATCCGTCCCCAGGATGACACTGGGGTAGGTAGCAAAGTCTTTCCTGATCCCAGCTCTGTTCATCTTGGCTTCTTTTAAAAACAATGTAAGCAAGGGTTACTCCAAGCGGAGTCTCCCTTTTTTCCAAAAATTGGGCCCCACACACACCCACCCCTTCTGTGGCAGCAGTTGTGCCCCAGTTGTACACTTCACAGCTAGATTTGCATCAAGCACATTCAAAAATACGCCATTCTTATCCGTCCCCAGGATGACACCGGGGTAGGTAGCAAAGTCTTTCCTGATCCCAGCTCTGTTCATCTTGGCTTCTTTTAAAAACACATCAAGCAAGGGTTACTCCAAGCGGAGTCTCCCTTTTTCCCAAAAATTGGGCCCCACACACACCCACCCCTTCAGTGGCAGCAGTTGTGGCCCAGTTGTACACTTCACAGCTAGATTTGCATCAAGCACATTCAAAAATACGCCATTCTTATCCGTCCCTAGGATGACACCGGGGTAGGTAGCAAAGTCTTTCCTGATCCCAGCTCTGTTCATCTTGGCTTCTTTTAAAAACACATCAAGCAAGGGTTACTCCAAGCGGAGTCTCCCTTTTTTCCAAAAATTGGGCCCCACACACACCCACCCCTTCAGTGGCAGCAGTTGTGCCCCAGTTGTACACTTCACAGCTAGATTTGCATCAAGCACATTCAAAAATACGCCATTCTTATCCGTCCCCAGGATGACACCGGGGTAGGTAGCAAAGTCTTTCCTGATCCCAGCTCTGTTCATCTTGGCTTCTTTTAAAAACAATGTAAGCAAGGGTTACTCCAAGCGGAGTCTCCCTTTTTTCCAAAAATTGGGCCCCACACACACCCACCCCTTCAGTGGCAGCAGTTGTGCCCCAGTTGTACACTTCACAGCTAGATTTGCATCAAGCACATTCAAAAATATGCCATTCTTATCCGTCCCCAGGATGACACCGGGGTAGGTAGCAAAGTCTTTCCTGATCCCAGCTCTGTTCATCTTGGCTTCTTTTAAAAACAATGTAAGCAAGGGTTACTCCAAGCGGAGTCTCCCTTTTTTCCAAAAATTGGGCCCCACACACACCCACCCCTTCTGTGGCAGCAGTTGTGCCCCAGTTGTACACTTCACAGCTAGATTTGCATCAAGCACATTCAAAAATACGCCATTCTTATCCGTCCCCAGGATGACACCGGGGTAGGTAGCAAAGTCTTTCCTGATCCCAGCTCTGTTCATCTTGGCTTCTTTTAAAAACACATCAAGCAAGGGTTACTCCAAGCGGAGTCTCCCTTTTTTCCAAAAATTGGGCCCCACACACACCCACCCCTTCAGTGGCAGCAGTTGTGGCCCAGTTGTACACTTAACAGCTAGATTTGCATCAAGCACATTCAAAAATACGCCATTCTTATCCGTCCCCAGGATGACACCGGGGTAGGTAGCAAAGTCTTTCCTGATCCCAGCTCTGTTCATCTTGGCTTCTTTTAAAAACACATCAAGCAAGGGTTACTCCAAGCGGAGTCTCCCTTTTTTCCAAAAATTGGGCCACACAGACACCCCATCAGTGGCAGCACTTGTGCCCTAGTTGCAAACAGGATGTTTTGATTTGCATCAAGCACATTCCAAATCCACAAGCATTTACTCTCCCCAGGATGACACAGGGGTAGTAAATTCCTTCTGGATCCATGACTTGTTCATTTTGATGAACGTCAGTCTGTCCACATTGTCACTGGACAGACGCGTGCGCTTATCTGTCAGCACACACCCAGCAGCACTGAAGACACGTTCAGAGACAACGCTGGCAGCTGGACACGACAAAATCTCCAAGGCGTAACTGGAGAGCTCTGGCCATTTTTCTAGATTTGAAGCCCAAAAGGAGCAAGGCTCCATTTGCAAAGTCATGGCATCGATGTTCATTTGGAGATACTCCTGTATCATCCTCTCCAGCCGTTGACTATGTGTCAGACTTGTTGTCTCTGGTGGCCTTGCAAAAGAGGGTCTAAAAAAATTATGAAAAGATTCCATAAAATTGCTGTTACCAGCACCAGATACGGTCCTACTGGTACGGGTAGACTGTTGAAGATGACGAGACCGTCCCATGTTTGTCAAGTTACAACTGGGAGATTCCCTCCCTGCACCTGCACGGTTGTTTGGTGGAAAAGCCGAGCTAAGATCGAGTAACAGCTTCTGCTGATACTCCTGCATACGTGCGTCCCTTTCTATGGCTGGAATTATGTCACAAAATTTGGACTTGTACCGGGGATCTAATAGTGTGGCAATCCAGTAGTCATCATCACTTCTAATTTTGACAATACGACTGTCATGTTGGAGGTAGTGCAACAAAAAGGCACTCATGTGTCTTGCGCAGCCATGCGGACCAAGTCCACGCTGTGTTTGTGGCATAGAGGTGCTACCCGTTCTTTCTTCCTCTGACATCTCCCCCCAACCTCTTTCAACTGAAATTTGACCAAGGTCTCCCTCATCCGCTGAGTCTTCCATGTCCATGGACAGTTCGTCCTCCATTTCTTCATGTTCTCCTGCACCTTCCTCAACATTTCGCCTGCTACTATGCGCCCTTGTCGATCCCTGTCCCCCATGGTCCCATGCCTGCTGCGTTGGTGATGATGAACGTCTGGACCTTGGTGATGTTGTTGTCCCTTGCGCATATGAATCCTCCTGTAGTTCCTCCCCTTCATGTTGTCCCACCCCCTGACTCCGAATAGTGTTTAGCGTGTGCTCCAGCATGTAAATGACTGGAATCGTCATGCTGATAATGGCATTGTCAGCGCTAAACATATTCGTCGCCATGTCAAAACTGTGCAGAAGGGTGCATAGGTCCTTGATCTGAGACCACTCCATCAGGGTGATCTGCCCCACCTCTGCATCTCGTTGGCCCAGGCTATACGTCATGACGTATTGCACCAGGGCTCTGCGGTGCTGCCACAGTCGCTGTAACATGTGGAGAGTTGAATTCCAGCGTGTCGCCACATCGCATTTCAGGCGATGAACCGGCAGGCCGAAAGACTTCTGGAGCGATGCAAGTCGCTCAGCTGCGGCGCTTGAACGGCGGAAGTGAGCAGACAGTTTTCGTGCCCTGTTCAGAAGGCCATCTAGGCCGGGATAGTGTGTTAAAAATTGCTGGACGACAAGGTTCAACACGTGAGCCATACAAGGTACGTGTGTCACCTTGCCCAGGCGAAGGGCCGCACCCAGGTTTGCAGCATTGTCGCACACGGCCTTACCAGGCTGCAGGTTGAGTGGAGACAACCATTTATTAAACTCGGACCGCAGAGCTGACCACAACTCCTCAGCTGTGTGACTCTTATTCCCAAGACATGTCAAGCTAAAGACCGCCTGATGCTGTTGCGCTCTGCTGCCAGCATAGTAATGAGGGGTGCGTGATTCCTTCTGCGCAGTGAGAACGCTGGTGGCCTGACCAGGCAGGCTTGGGGCGGAGGTGGAGGACCCAGATGAGGTGGAGGATGCAGAAGCAGTGGCGGAACTTGGACAGACAGAGGATTGACACACAAGTCGTGGGGACGGCAAGACTTGTGCAGCAGACCCTTCACCATCTATCACCATAGTTACCCAGTGCCCAGTCAGCGACATGTAACGTCCCTGTCCATGCTTACTGGTCCAAGTATCGGTGGTGAAATGCACCCGTTCACACACAGAGTTTCTCAAGGAAGCGGTGATGTTGTGTGCGACATGCTGGTGTAGCGCGGGCACACCTTTCTTAGAGAAGTAGTGGCGACTAGGCATCTGGTACTGGGGCACAGCGACAGACATAAGGTCTCTAAAATCCTGTGTGTCCACTAGGCGGAAAGGCAGCATTTCGGTAGCCAACAGCTTACAGAGGGATAGAGTCAACCTCTTAGCTTTGTCATGGGTCGCAGGAAGTGGCCTTTTATTTGACCACATCTGAGGGACAGAGATCTGGCTGCTGTGTGTAGACGGTGTTGAGTAGGGTGTCCCTAGAAAAATGCAGGTTTGTGAGGAAAGTGCAGGCGGAGACATGATGTTGCCTTCATCCAACGTTGGTGCTATCGATGTCTGAGAGAGCTGTACACACTCACTTGTTTCCCCTTCCAAACCAACTGACGACCTACCAAGCAAACTGCCTGTTACGGTTACAGTGGTGGAAGTTGTGCGTGGAAAAACAGGTGTGACAGCTGTCCCCACAGTCCTAGAAGATGAAGAGCGCGCGGATGCACTGGAAGGGGCAGGCGGTGGATGGTTCGCTCCGCTTGGCCGCATTGCAGCACAGTGAGCTTCCCACCGGGACCTATGATATTTATTCATGTGACGATTCATGGAAGAAGTTGTCAAACTGCTGAGGTTTTGACCTCTACTAAGAGAATCATGACAAAGTTTACAGATCACATAATTTGGGCGATCTTTTTCTATGTCAAAAAAGGACCAGGCTAGGCAAGGCTTAGAGGCCATGCGACCTGTTGATCCACCCCGAATAATGCTCATAGGCAGAGTGGTGGCTGAGGATGCAGTTGTAGACGTGCTACCAGTGCTCCGACTCTGTCCAGGAAGGCGCAAGGTAACTTCGTCGTCGGTTACATCCTCCTCCACCGCCTCTGTTGACCTCCTCGAGTGTCTGACTGTGGGTTGACAGTAGGTGGGATCTAGAACTTCATCATCAATTGTTGTGTTTGCACTCCCCTCCCCCTCAGACCGAGCCTCTTCTTGCCCTGACCGAATATTTAAGTTGTCATCCCAATCGGGTATCTGCGTCTCATCTTCATCAGTATGTTCCTCATTGTCTATAACCACAGGTGTTACAGTTTGTGACAAAGGGTCAACATTATGCTCAGAAACTTGGTCCTCACGGCCTGAATCAGAGTCATAAAGGTTCTGGGCATCACTGCAGACCATTTCCTGTTCTGTACTCACTGTAGCTTGGGAGCAGACCTCTGATTCCCAGGCTATAGTGTGACTGAACAGCTCTGCAGACTCAGCCATCTCAGTTCCACCATACTGTGCAGGGCTGATGGAGACTTCAGAGCTGGGAGAAAGCAAGTTTGATTGGGATGACAACTTAGAGGACTGGTGTTTGTTGGATGCGGAACTTGAAGTGGCTGAGAGGGCACTTGTTGGACCACTTGAGATCCATTCAAGCATTTTCCTTTTTTGGCCATCATCTACCTTTGTTCCTGTTGTTCGTGTCCGTAAAAAAGGGAGCACATCGGATTGTCCACGGTAAGTAGTAGACATCTTACTTTTTGCTGGTAGATGGTCTATCTTCAGCAGATGATAATGGAGCTTTGCCACCTTCCCCACGGACAAACCCTTTTTTTCCTTTTCCACCACGCCTCTTCCCCTTTCCACCAGCATCTGTCATTTTGCCACTCATGTTGATTGCGACAAGATTGCGCACTTAAAATGTGGTATTAAAAATTGAGAGGTGGTGTAGATTGCAGCGGTGGTCTAGCTTTATTAACAGCTGAATAATAAAGAATAATTATCCCTAACAATGCAACTACGGCCCTTAAAGTGGCAGCAGTGTTTGCTAGTATAATGGCTTAGTTATAATGAGTTGGAGTGTGCAATGCAGGTAGAGGTGCTGCAAATGTCTTTGCACTAGTGGGACTATAGCAAAGTCCAATAGCCACGCTTAGGATGCCACTAGGTACACTGAGTGTTTGCTAGTATAATGGCTTAGTTATCATGAGTTGGAGTGTGCAATGCAGGCAGACGCGCTCTGCAAATGTCTTTGCACTAGTGTGACTATAGCAAAGTCCAATAGCCACGTATAGGATGCCACTAGGTACACTGAGTGTTTGCTAGTATAATGGCTTAGTTATCATGAGTTGGAGTGTGCAATGCAGGCAGACGCGCTCTGCAAATGTCTTTGCACTAGTGTGACTATAGCAAAGTCCAATAGCCACGTATAGGATGCCACTAGGTACACTGAGTGTTTGCTAGTATAATGGCTTAGTTATAATGAGTTGGAGTGTGCAATGCAGGCAGAGGTGCTGCAAATGTCTTTGCACTAGTGTGACTATAGCAAAGTCCAATAGCCACGTATAGGATGCCACTAGGTACACTGAGTGTTTGCTAGTATAATGGCTTAATTATAATGAGTTGGAGTGTGCAATGCAGGCAGACGCGCTCTGCAAATGTCTTTGCACTAGTGTGACTATAGCAAAGTCCAATAGCCACGTATAGGATGCCACTAGGTACACTGAGTGTTTGCTAGTATAATGGCTTAGGTATCATGAGTTGGAGTGTGCAATGCAGGTAGAGGTGCTGCAAATGTCTTTGCACTAGTGTGACTATAGCAAAGTCCAATAGCCACGTATAGGATGCCACTAGGTACACTGAGTGTTTGCTAGTATAATGGCTTAGTTATAATGAGTTGGAGTGTGCAATGCAGGCAGAGGTGCTGCAAATGTCTTTGCACTAGTGTGACTATAGCAAAGTCCAATAGCCACGTATAGGATGCCACTAGGTACACTGAGTGTTTGCTAGTATAATGGCTTAGTTATAATGAGTTGGAGTGTGCAATGCAGGCAGACGCGCTCTGCAAATGTCTTTGCACTAGTGTGACTATAGCAAAGTCCAATAGCCACGTATAGGATGCCACTAGGTACACTGAGTGTTTGCTAGTATAATGGCTTAGTTATCATGAGTTGGAGTGTGCAATGCAGGTAGAGGTGCTGCAAATGTCTTTGCACTAGTGTGACTATAGCAAAGTCCAATAGCCACGTATAGGATGCCACTAGGTACACTGAGTGTTTGCTAGTATAATGGCTTAGTTATCATGAGTTGGAGTGTGCAATGCAGGCAGACGCGCTCTGCAAATGTCTTTGCACTAGTGTGACTATAGCAAAGTCCAATAGCCACGTATAGGATGCCACTAGGTACACTGAGTGTTTGCTAGTATAATGGCTTAGTTATAATGAGTTGGAGTGTGCAATGCAGGCAGACGCGCTCTGCAAATGTCTTTGCACTAGTGTGACTATAGCAAAGTCCAATAGCCACGTATAGGATGCCACTAGGTACACTGAGTGTTTGCTAGTATAATGGCTTAGTTATCATGAGTTGGAGTGTGCAATCCAGGTAGAGGTGCTGCAAATGTCTTTGCACTAGTGTGACTATAGCAAAGTCCAATAGCCACGTATAGGATGCCACTAGGTACACTGAGTGTTTGCTAGTATAATGGCTTAGTTATCATGAGTTGGAGTGTGCAATGCAGGCAGACGCGCTCTGCAAATGTCTTTGCACTAGTGTGACTATAGCAAAGTCCAATAGCCACGTATAGGATGCCACTAGGTACACAGAGTGTTTGCTAGTATAATGGCTTAGTTATAATGAGTTGGAGTGTGCAATGCAGGCAGAGGTGCTGCAAATGTCTTTGCACTAGTGTGACTATAGCAAAGTCCAATAGCCACGTATAGGATGCCACTAGGTACACTGAGTGTTTGCTAGTATAATGGCTTAGTTATCATGAGTTGGAGTGTGCAATGCAGGCAGACGCGCTCTGCAAATGTCTTTGCACTAGTGTGACTATAGCAAAGTCCTATAGCCACGTATAGGATGCCACTAGGTACACTGAGTGTTTGCTAGTATAATGGCTTACTTATCATGAGTTGGAGTGTGCAATGCAGGCAGAGGTGCTGCAAATGTCTTTGCACTAGTGTGACTATAGCAAAGTCCAATAGCCACGTATAGGATGCCACTAGGTACACTGAGTGTTTGCTAGTATAATGGCTTAGTTATAATGAGTTGGAGTGTGCAATGCAGGCAGACGCGCTCTGCAAATGTCTTTGCACTAGTGTGACTATAGCAAAGTCCAATAGCCACGTATAGGATGCCACTAGGTACACTGAGTGTTTGCTAGTATAATGGCTTAGTTATCATGAGTTGGAGTGTGCAATGCAGGCAGAGGTGCTGCAAATGTCTTTGCACTAGTGTGACTATAGCAAAGTCCAATAGCCACGTATAGGATGCCACTAGGTACACTGAGTGTTTGCTAGTATAATGGCTTAGTTATAATGAGTTGGAGTGTGCAATGCAGGCAGACGCGCTCTGCAAATGTCTTTGCACTAGTGTGACTATAGCAAAGTCCAATAGCCACGTATAGGATGCCACTAGGTACACTGAGTGTTTGCTAGTATAATGGCTTAGTTATAATGAGTTGGAGTGTGCAATGCAGGCAGAGGTGCTGCAAATGTCTTTGCACTAGTGTGACTATAGCAAAGTCCAATAGCCACGTATAGGATGCCACTAGGTACACTGAGTGTTTGCTAGTATAATGGCTTAATTATAATGAGTTGGAGTGTGCAATGCAGGCAGACGCGCTCTGCAAATGTCTTTGCACTAGTGTGACTATAGCAAAGTCCAATAGCCACGTATAGGATGCCACTAGGTACACTGAGTGTTTGCTAGTATAATGGCTTAGGTATCATGAGTTGGAGTGTGCAATGCAGGTAGAGGTGCTGCAAATGTCTTTGCACTAGTGTGACTATAGCAAAGTCCAATAGCCACGTATAGGATGCCACTAGGTACACTGAGTGTTTGCTAGTATAATGGCTTAGTTATAATGAGTTGGAGTGT
Organism: Anomaloglossus baeobatrachus; assembly: GCF_048569485.1. NCBI lineage: Eukaryota > Metazoa > Chordata > Amphibia > Anura > Aromobatidae > Anomaloglossus > Anomaloglossus baeobatrachus. Next base: position 332,425,921 of record NC_134353.1, read on the forward strand.
GCAATGCAGGCAGAGGTGCTGCAAATGTCTTTGCACTAGTGTGACTATAGCAAAGTCCAATAGCCACGTATAGGATGCCACTAGGTACACTGAGTGTTTGCTAGTATAATGGCTTAGTTATAATGAGTTGGAGTGTGCAATGCAGGCAGACGCGCTCTGCAAATGTCTTTGCACTAGTGTGACTATAGCAAAGTCCAATAGCCACGTATAGGATGCCACTAGGTACACTGAGTGTTTGCTAGTATAATGGCTTAGTTATCATGAGTTGGAGTGTGCAATGCAGGTAGAGGTGCTGCAAATGTCTTTGCACTAGTGTGACTATAGCAAAGTCCAATAGCCACGTATAGGATGCCACTAGGTACACTGAGTGTTTGCTAGTATAATGGCTTAGTTATCATGAGTTGGAGTGTGCAATGCAGGCAGACGCGCTCTGCAAATGTCTTTGCACTAGTGTGACTATAGCAAAGTCCAATAGCCACGTATAGGATGCCACTAGGTACACTGAGTGTTTGCTAGTATAATGGCTTAGTTATAATGAGTTGGAGTGTGCAATGCAGGCAGACGCGCTCTGCAAATGTCTTTGCACTAGTGTGACTATAGCAAAGTCCAATAGCCACGTATAGGATGCCACTAGGTACACTGAGTGTTTGCTAGTATAATGGCTTAGTTATCATGAGTTGGAGTGTGCAATCCAGGTAGAGGTGCTGCAAATGTCTTTGCACTAGTGTGACTATAGCAAAGTCCAATAGCCACGTATAGGATGCCACTAGGTACACTGAGTGTTTGCTAGTATAATGGCTTAGTTATCATGAGTTGGAGTGTGCAATGCAGGCAGACGCGCTCTGCAAATGTCTTTGCACTAGTGTGACTATAGCAAAGTCCAATAGCCACGTATAGGATGCCACTAGGTACACAGAGTGTTTGCTAGTATAATGGCTTAGTTATAACGAGTTGGAGTGTGCAATGCAGGCAGAGGTGCTGCAAATGTCTTTGCACTAGTGTGACTATAGCAAAGTCCAATAGCCACGTATAGGATGCCACTAGGTACACTGAGTGTTTGCTAGTATAATGGCTTAGTTATCATGAGTTGGAGTGTGCAATGCAGGCAGACGCGCTCTGCAAATGTCTTTGCACTAGTGTGACTATAGCAAAGTCCTATAGCCACGTATAGGATGCCACTAGGTACACTGAGTGTTTGCTAGTATAATGGCTTAGTTATCATGAGTTGGAGTGTGCAATGCAGGTAGAGGTGCTGCAAATGTCTTTGCACTAGTGTGACTATAGCAAAGTCCAATAGCCACGTATAGGATGCCACTAGGTACACTGAGTGTTTGCTAGTATAATGGCTTAGTTATCATGAGTTGGAGTGTGCAATGCAGGCAGACGCGCTCTGCAAATGTCTTTGCACTAATGTGACTATAGCAAAGTCCAATAGCCACGTATAGGATGCCACTAGGTACACTGAGTGTTTGCTAGTATAATGGCTTAGTTATAATGAGTTGGAGTGTGCAATGCAGGCAGAGGTGCTGCAAATGTCTTTGCACTAGTGTGACTATAGCAAAGTCCAATAGCCACGTATAGGATGCCACTAGGTACACTGAGTGTTTGCTAGTATAATGGCTTAGTTATAATGAGTTGGAGTGTGCAATGCAGGCAGACGCGCTCTGCAAATGTCTTTGCACTAGTGTGACTATAGCAAAGTCCAATAGCCACGTATAGGATGCCACTAGGTACACTGAGTGTTTGCTAGTATAATGGCTTAGTTATAATGAGTTGGAGTGTGCAATGCAGGGAGACGTGCTGCAAATGTCTTTGCACTAGTGTGACTATAGCAAAGTCCAATAGCCACGTATAGGATGCCACTAGGTACACTGAGTGTTTGCTAGTATAATGGCTTAGTTATCATGAGTTGGAGTGTGCAATGCAGGTAGAGGTGCTGCAAATGTCTTTGCACTAGTGTGACTATAGCAAAGTCCAATAGCCACGTATAGGATGCCACTAGGTACACTGAGTGTTTGCTAGTATAATGGCTTAGTTATCATGAGTTGGAGTGTGCAATGCAGGCAGACGCGCTCTGCAAATGTCTTTGCACTAGTGTGACTATAGCAAAGTCCAATAGCCACGTATAGGATGCCACTAGGTACACTGAGTGTTTGCTAGTATAATGGCTTAGTTATCATGAGTTGGAGTGTGCAATGCAGGCAGAGGTGCTGCAAATGTCTTTGCACTAGTGTGACTATAGCAAAGTCCAATAGCCACGTATAGGATGCCACTAGGTACACTGAGTGTTTGCTAGTATAATGGCTTAGTTATAATGAGTTGGAGTGTGCAATGCAGGCAGACGCGCTCTGCAAATGTCTTTGCACTAGTGTGACTATAGCAAAGTCCAATAGCCACGTATAGGATGCCACTAGGTACACTGAGTGTTTGCTAGTATAATGGCTTAGTTATAATGAGTTGGAGTGTGCAATGCAGGTAGAGGTGCTGCAAATGTCTTTGCACTAGTGTGACTATAGCAAAGTCCAATAGCCACGTATAGGATGCCACTAGGTACACTGAGTGTTTGATAGTATAATGGCTTAGTTATCATGAGTTGGAGTGTGCAGAGGACAGGAGGGTACAGTGCCAGGATTTTGGGGCTCTGGGTAGAGGAATGGAAGCCTGCCTTTCTATCCCTCCTAATAGGGAAATGCAGGGAGGAAATCCCTGACCTTGGCTACACAGACGCTGGCGCTGTTTTCAGGACCTGTCACCTTAACTCTGACCCTGCCGGTTTGAGCCCTTAAAAGGACTGATAGAAAGTGCTATCCCTATGCTGTCCAGCGCTGTGTATGGAGCGCATACAGCTGTATCAGCGATAGGACTCAAGACGGAGCTGCGACAGTGATGTCTGACACCAAAGACGCAGAAGAGATAATGGCGTCCTGGAGGAAAATGTCCGTTTTTATAATGCAGGGACATGTGACATGGACATCCTATCACACATGCCGTTGCTTCTCTGGCTAAAAGTCCACTTAGCTGTGTGTGTGTCTGGGATTGGCTGACATGCTGGCCCACCCCACAAGACGCGCGCGCTTAGGGAAGGAAGACAAGAAAAAAAAAAAAAAATGGCGATCGCCATTATAGAAACAGCAGTGATCTGAAGGCGCTGTTCACGCACACTATACACTGAAATGTCATAATAGTGTGATTCACAGAGTGACTTACACTATTACAGCAGAAACCAAGCTAGGATTTAGCTGGTTTTTTGCTGCTAGAACCGTTCTCGAACGTTTCTAGAACTATCGAGCTTTTGCAAAAAGCTCGAGTTCTAGTTCGATCTAGAACATGCCCCAAAATCACTCGAGCCTAGAACTGGAGAACCACGAACCACGAACCGCGCTCAACTCTAGTTAAAATGCTAATTTGCCTTAAAAACCTAGAAATAAGGTGCCATATTTGAGGGTAAGGGTGCTTTGAAGTAATGTTGCCGACTAAGCTGTAGTGTGTGTACATGAGGAATAAGTCTTTTTCTGCTCCTTATATGTCTTGTATTCTGCATTTCACCAGTTTTCCTCTCTACAAGCTCTATCTTTAAATGTTCTGTGAAAATGGATGGGGATAGTCTATCTACTATGATCTCTTCCATACACAGCAGACAGAGCAGGTTTCCTGGACTTAATTCCTCAGTTACCATACAGATGAATGCAGCAGAAGTATGGAGTAAATTATAGAGCTATAGTAATCAGTGTAGATGTGAATCCAGCTCTGAGTTAAGTTAAAAGACTTGTTAGAAAGCTCAGCACATTCTTTCTGGGTCTCACTCTGCCTGTTTTCTCACTCTGCCTCCTCTATCCCTTCTCCATAGAGTATAGAAAAGATGTAATCTGACACCATGGTGATTTGGCAGGATGTTTTATCTCGATCACAATGGAGTTGAGCTGTTTTTTTCCAGAGTGGATGATTAATTCAGGAGGCATGCTAGAGAAAGAATTGGCTGATAAGTGGAGGAAAAAAAGCTAATTTCTTTGATAACGTATATTACAAAATTTCTTACATTTGACTGTGTACTGTAAGCTACATTTGTTAAAAGTACAGTTCCCGTTGAAGTAATTTTACTGATTGGTAAGGTATTGCTCTTACTTTATGCTGTATGCAGTGTTAAGAATCTGCAATAGATAAAACCTAGTCTTGCTATGTGAAATGCCAAAGAAAAGCTGTTCAAATGATAAAGCATCCTTGGGAATCCTGACAATAATCTTGGGTGTTGGCCAAACATATAGGAAAATAAGTTGGAGATGCTGGGGATTGAACCCAGGACCTCACACATGCGAAGCGAGCGCTCTACCACTGAGCTACATCCCCAAAAGGTAGCCAAAGAAGGACACATTTCGCATATACTGATTTTATGCAGTGACTTTCGGAACAACATACTGAAAAGAAAATGTTGGCGATAGTAGGCAGTGTGATCTTTGAGCTTAAAAGATAACCTTGGAGATGCCGGGGATTGAACCCGGGACCTCACACATGCAAAGCGTGCGCTCTACCACTGAGCTACATCCCCACTTTTTCACTTCATAAAAAACACTTGCACCAACTTGGTCAATATCTTTTAGTAAAGGCTTGTCATTTGCTTTACCACTCAATCACCTTTACCAAATAACTGCGTTTGTTTGCCACATTTTTACAGATAAAACAAGAGACCTAGTTGGCATGAAAAGTAATCTATACAAAAGGACCAGGCTCCTCCCTTCCACAAGCTTCCGACACATCAGCACAACTCTGGAATCTATTGCCAAGGTAGAAACATAGTACGTTTCCCACTATAATCATAATGAGATCAGGTCAGAAATAGTGGGTGAATCTATCTATAGGGCTGGTGTAGTTTCCTAATAGAGGCACAAGCATTTACAGCTTTAAAATGGCCATGGCACT